>NC_087439.1:33262500-33595000 GCF_036321535.1 Camelus dromedarius | reverse complement strand
ACAGAATTGTGGAGAGAAAAAAATAGATTTCAAACTTATGCATAATGTTCTACTTTCATGAAAAAGCTGAAACAAAGTTACATATTAACATTTGACAAATATTAATGAGGCATACATGGATTCAGTTACTTTTTATTCTGTATTTTATTATTATTGTTAATATTAATTTTCAAAGTATCAAAATAAAAATATTCTGAGTGTCATGCTGCATCTCATAACTGATGTCTCTTTACCTATTAAGTTTTATAGTTTCTACTTTAATCTACAATGATATATAAAAGGTCTATTATATGCAACTTTATTTGCAAGGAATAAATATTGCATGTAAAATATTACCTCTATTCTCAAGCAATAACACATCATTATAAGTGGTAAATGTCATGAACTATGAAATATAAGTATATGAGGTGAAATGCAATGAAATATGAATATGAAACATAAAATATAAATGAAATACAAATGTAATAGGACAGAAGAAACTGATTCAAGTGAAGGCAATGTAAATGTGAGAGAATTTGTAATCTCAAATAAGCTTCAAAAATCAAAGCATTTGGAAAGAACAAGCCAAGTGCAGTACAAAAAAAGGAAACAAGGTAAGTCAGCAAAGTGAACATTACTGGGGCCTATTTAATGAGCAGCTTAATTTAAATGGAGCAGATTTTGTATTCTGGGGCAAAGTGAGAGATAACCAGGGGTTTAGAAGATGGTATTCAATTGTCATAAGCCTTGAAACTTGTATATATTTCCTAGATTGAACAGATTTAATCTTCAGAGTTTATTTGATTAGTCTCACAATGGGTATGTCTAATTATCTCCCGGGGAGGATGAATCCTGGTGTCAACTTACTGTTCTCCAGTAGCTTCATCACCAGAAATAGACTAGTCCAGTCTGAGGATGAGGATGATGCTTCTACCTTTAATGATATAAATCCTGCCAAAATTTCTACTCCCCAAACCTGTATCTCATTAGAAAGTCTGTATCTCAATAGAAATTTAATAATTTCCTGATTAAAGGAGAGGAGATCATTCCAAAACAGTACAGTGTGGTTGAGTTGATAAAGCACAGTCACAAAGTGTGTTTTATCTCCTGATCTTTCCTTTTTCTTGGGCTTTTGTAGAGTCTATTTCTGATTTGGACATTCCCCAGGCCTTCATAAGGTCTTTCAATGAAGAGGCACATCTCACCTTCCCCTTTTATAATAAAAGTAGTTCACTCTTGTTTATTTGCTCAACCTGATCTGAATGTTACTGTATAGTATGCCTGTCGGTTAATGCAAAATGGAAAAATAATTTTAAAGTAAATTTGGTTTCAGAATATCCATTTCTTAAATAAGCATTTTGTTCTTTGAATTTTAGAGTAAGGGTTGTTAGAAAGCTTTCTACTTCTTGTATGGCACAAATTGAAAAGGAAATCTAAAATTAGGAAGCACTGAACAATTAATTTTAAGAGTTCTAACAATGAAATGCAAATATTGATTTAAATAACAAAAAAATGTATAGCATTACCACGCCCAACATTTATTATACCACTGATTGTTCATGATATTATTTTAAGCCTTGACGATAATCAACTGTCTTCAGGCATAATAACATCTGTTATACTGTGAGCTCCCAGAGGGTAGAAAATACACTATCTAATTTTAGAAATCTCTGCCCTCTGAAATACCACCGGTGAGTGGCCATAATCATAAATAAGCAACAAGGAAGGCTATACCAATGTAGTAATCAGAAACACCTTTCCAAATATTATAAGGACAATGGTTATTTTAATTCATGTTTCTTGAATTATAATTTACATACGGTAAATATCACCTCTTTTTAAGCATGTAGTTCAATGCGTTTTGCCAAATGAATATAGTATTGAAACCACATCATAGTCGAGATACATTTTCATCACCTTGAAAGTTCCATTATGTACTTTGTACTCAATTCCCTCCACCCATCCCAAGCCCCTGGAGATCACTGATCTAGTTTCTAACTTTATAGTTCTGTCTTTTCCATAATGTCACATAAATGCCATCATAAAATATGTAGCCTTATAAATGTTTTTCTTCCTTTAGAATAATGCTTTAGTGACTAATCCATATTGTTGCATCCATCAGTAGTTCATTCCTTTTGATTACTGAGAAGTATTTCATTGTATAGAAAAATCACATTTGTTGATCCATTTGCATGTTGATAGTTATTTGGATTGTTACCAGTTTGGATAATTATGAATAAAACTGCCATAACTATTTGTGTACAGGTCTTTATGTAGGTATATGTTTTTATTTCTCTTGGGTAAATACTTAACAGTGGAATTGTTGGTTCATATGATAAGTGTATAGTTAACTATACAAGAAACTGCCAGACTGTTTTCCAAAGTGCTGTACCATATTGTGTTCCCAAAACAATGTAGGAGAGTTCCAGTTACTCTGCACCCTCACCAGGATTTGGAATTATTAGTTTTTCTAAATTTAAACATACAGCAAGTGTGTAGAAGTATCTTATTATGAGTTTCATTTGCATTTCCTTCTAATACAATGCTGAGCATCTTCTCATGAGTCCACTTGCTATTCATATATGCTGTTTTGTTCACATCTTTAGCCCTATAATTTGTTTGGGTGTTTTCAGTTTTATTATTGAGTTGTAAGAGTTCTTAACATAGTTTGGACTAAGTCCTTTATCAGATATGTATTTTGAAGTATATTATGCCAAATCATTGCTTACATTTTTATTTTTATAGTGTCTTCTGAAGAGCAGACATTTTAAATTTTGATAAAGTTTATTATATTATTTTTTCTTTATGGTTCATATTCTTTTTGCTTTAAAAAATATTTACCCAACTCAAAGTACAAAAATTTTCTCTTATGCTGTATCTAAAATAATTACAGTTTTATGTTTTACCTTTAGATCTATTAATTCAAGTTAATTTTGTACATAATGGGAAGTAAAGGCAAAAATTTATTTACATTCACATATAGTGGTCCATTTAGTAGAATATCGTTTGTTCAAAATGCAATTCTTTTCCCTTTTGAATTAATTTGACCCCATTGTCAAAAATCAACAAATTTATATATGTGGGTCTATTTCTGGACTCTGTTGTATTTGACTGATATATATGTCTTTCCTTTTCTAAAACAACACTGTCTTGAATTCTCTTAGCTTTTGCTTTTCTGAAATATCTTCATTTACAGCAAGTCTTGAAATATCATACTGTGTGTTCTCCAATTTATTTGTTAGTTTTTAACTTTGCTTTGGCTATTCTGGTGGTTTTCCATATAAATTGTATAACTGAGTGGCAAATTTCTCAAAATAATTCAGGAAATTGGTTGAGACTAAATTGATTCTATAGATCATTTTGGAGAGAATTCAATATCTAAACATATTTTTTTCTTCCAGTTCCCAAACATGGCATATATTTGCATTTACTTAGGTCTTCTTTAATTTATCTCCACAACGTTTTGTAGATTTTAGGGTAGAAATTGCTGAATCTTCCATGTTTTTGTATTATTATAAGAAGTTTCATTTAATTTAGTTCCTAATGTTTCATTGTAGACTTCAAATAAAAAATTGTATATCTTCTTGTCCAAGTGTGATGTCCCTGAGTAGGTGAGGCATGGAGGTTAATGCACGACAGGAGGGACTGAGCTAAGTTTGTAGAGACTTTATAAATGCAAAATTAAAAACTAATACTATGCAAAGCCCATTATTATTGCCTCTGATCCTTTAGAAATCTCCTTAACAGTGAATTCAAGATGAAAAATATAACAGTTTACATACTGGTCTTATTTATACTTCTGTGACAAAAGGTCAAAAATGGTCAGCAGATACCCCCCCCCCAAAAAAAAGATCTGCATTATCTTTCATTCAAAAGCAGCCTTAACATGTGAATATCACGTGTTAACTAATTCTGGCATTTTAACAAGTAATAGAAGTTTTTGAAGAATCATCTTTCATATTTGGAAATTGATAGTGAAACACCTTAAAAATAAAATTAATGTAAAAATTATGCAATAATCTATCAGTACCTTCAGATAAAATTCTCATCAGTCTAGGTATGAAATAAGGTTAAGTTGATTAAACATTATTTAACAGTTACAAAAATAATGCATCATAAAGACTGAGTTCAGTGGAAATATCCTACTATATATTAGTGTCAAAAATTAGGTATTTGATCCCCTACGGTGTAAATTTTTTGTCTATCTAAATAAAAATTTCAGCTAATCTGTATTTCTTGGGTCTGGGGGTATTATCATTTATTTCCTAGCCCATATTATCCCTCTGCCATCTTTATGATTCCAACCTATTTTCAAGTAAATGGGAAAATGACCTAAACTGTTCTGAAAACTAAGATATGATTGTGTTTGGATTAATACTTTTGTTTTGATTGAGGAAATGAGATGTTCAAGTTGTAAATCTAAATGTCATAAAGAAAATAGACAAAATTATGAAAGAAACATGAACAGACATTTCACTGAAGAGAATATAAGATGGCAAAAAAGAACATAAAAAGATGTTTGACATCATTAGCCATTAGGAGAACGCAAATGAAACCCTCGATGAGATATCACTACAAATCTATCAGGATGACTAAAATAAAAAAACAGTGACAAAGACAAATGCTGGTGAGAAATTCTAGATAACTCATACACTACTGATAGAAAGGTAAAAGAATACAAACACTCTGGAACATAGTTTAGCATCTTCTTAAAAACTAAACATGTAACTAATGTAACTGTGTTACATTCACACATGGAGTACCATTTAACGATAAAAAGGAGGAAACTTTTTTTTTTGCATTTTTTTAATTGAGTTATAGTCAGTTTACAATGTTGTGTCAATTAAGGAAGAAACTTTCGATACATGCAACAACTTGAATAAATCTTGAGAATTCTGAATGAAAGAATCTAATCCCCAAAGGTTATATATTCAATATTTTTATTTATGTAACATTTTTGTGATGACAAAATTTTAGAAATGGAGAACAGATTAGTAGTCACCAGGAGTCAGGGACCAAGGGGACAGAGAGGGATGTGGGGTAGCTCCAAAAGGGCAACCTGAGGGATCCTCGTGGTGATGGAAATGTTCTGCATCTTGACTGTGTGAATAAACTCTATCTTACGCACTTGAAAACACACTAGTAACATTGTTCATTGAAGAAATATGTGCATATTTCACGTATAAATGGAACAAGTGTACATTTTATTGAACTGCCAAGATATGTGCCACCTGGATCCTTTATGATGTTATTGTAAGACTTAGATGTTATGCTTAAAGGGCTAATTTGTATGAGGCATTATTAAAAGTATTAACAGTATCATTTATATTAACAAAAACCACTCTATTTTTAATAAATATTTATTTTTCCCAACTACTATTACTAATATCAATATTTATTTGATGAATATTCTTCTCCACATTTATTCATGTTTTCTTCCATATTTTTTTGTGAAGTGTATTCCTAAGAGAAAGTTGCTTAGGGGATAAGTATGTTTTAATTTTTTAAAATATATTGCAAAATTGCTATCCAGTATGTTATTGAACCTTCTGATTAAAAGTATGTGAATGTTTCCTTGTATCCAATATTAGCTGACCCTGAGGAACAGTCACTGGCCAGAAAACTCACTTTGACAAGCCCAGTGCAAAACTGCTAGCTATTATCATGATAGAGACCACAAGTATTCAAGTGGTGAAAATTTTGTTTTCAAGTTTGAATAACAGAGAGAAGCAGAAAGATGGAATGAAGGAATTTGCACTGTTTAAACACCTAAGAAGGAATCCAAGCCAAAAATGGGGTAGTCAATGTAGTTTATGGTAAGGTTGCATTCTGCAAACAACAAATGATTGCATTGCTTCAGATAAATTAATATAACAAAAATCATCTGTGTGTTACTGTCTCAAATTAGCAATGTGTTACATATTTTCAGCCTATAGTTTTGGGAACATAATTCTGATGAGTTTAATTTTAGTGCCAAATGATTCAGCTGCCAGTTTACATTGGCCATGTCCCAATTCATTCCTCCTAGAACTGCCTACATGTAGCTGTAGGGCTTATGTCCTGCTTTGCTCCACATTACACAGGAGGTATTTTATGAAAGCCAAGAGATTTTGGAAGGGACAGATTTACTGTAGCTCAGCAAATCCCAGTGAGGACAGAAAGGCACCAAAAGAAGCACACTAGCTTCAGAAAATATCGCGACAAAGCCTTTGGTTCCTCAAATGTAGTAGACATTTTATTGATAAAAAATTTAGAGTTTGTTATTCTTTATTTTGAATGGACATAGCTGTTTTAGTGAATCAATTACATATAAATTATTTAGATTATGATTGTGTTTGTATTAATACTTAGATAATCCTAGAAAAGTAATTTAAAACATATAAGTTGCCTTTATACTACTATGCTTCAAAAAACAGTTTCATGGAATAAAGAGTGGCAAGTAGCTTATGAAGCTGTAAACACAGTTGGCTGGCCCTGCAGTTGTAGTCCTGAGTCAAACAATCCTTTTACAGCTATGACATTAACAAGCCATTACCTCTTTAATCTTCCTTTACTTTATCCATGACAGACAAAAGAAAACCTGCCTTACAGGGTTTTTGTGATAATTAGTGATAATGTCATATATAGTACCTGACACAAAATAGCTAATAAATAACCATTATTTAGAGTGACTGTCATAAAGTTGGTCCTTACAGATAATTTCACCTAAAAAGCTGAATTATTATTGTGTAGTGCATTACCTATATCTGCCCACTAAACTGTAGATCCCCTTAGCACAGAAACCATGTCTTAACTCTGTGCCCTATTATCTAACACATAACTGTTTCTCTGCAAATGTTTGCTGGAACCAATAACAAAATAAATGCCTCAAGTTCCTAAAACCACTTTAAGTCAGGTGCAGGAATTACCATAATCATGTTTATAAGAGTAAAATAGCTCATATAAATTTTATACAATTCAACTCCCTACTTGTATAATATTTTTATAAGATCAATCAATGTGTCCAAAAAACCAAAGTTTGATTTTTATCACCCATTCTTGTATATAATTATTAATATCCTAGATCCTTACAAACCAGGGTTTGATAAATGTTTCTGAATTGAATTTCATGTGTGTAGCCAAATTTACACCAACATGTTAATAATTTCCTGAACTACTTTTAAGGTATCGAGAAAAAAGCTGAACTGTATATTAAAAACAGCAAAAGGAAAATATTTAAAACCGTATATACGACAAGTGAATGGAAAAAAAAGATTGTGCATTGAGATTCACAGGAGAGAAATCAGCCTTAACCTTCTTGTATTTCTCTTTGATGATGACCTAGTGTAGATGCGATGCTGTTGGTTAATACGTTGATGCCAGTTGTAGCTAATTCATATGAACATGTCTAAATGCTATGAGTCTCTTTGCTTACTATTATTTACCATATATTTCTTACATTATGTATAGTATATGTTATAATGCATTATTTTTGTATTAATATTATGTAATATTAAACTATATAATGCTTTTTAAGTATACATTTTCTTACTACTAGTGTGTATTGTCTACTATTCACATGCGTAAATAATCAGCACAGACCCACAAAGGATGAAAATTTTCCGTCATTTTGACTCATTTGGTTTTTTACGAGTTTTAGTTTACTTATCCCTTCTATCACTTGTTTTCTAACTTTTCAGTGTGTGTGTGTGTGTCTATTCATATAGTCTCTAGCCTGTCTGACCTTCCACTCCCCCAGTAAAGTCTGCCACTAAATGAAGCAGGGCTCTCACACTTCCGTCTTCCAGACCTAAATCCTAAATGTGCCCATATGGTTTAAATTTCCAAGGTTCTGCTATCAAGATATATTCCAATGTGATAATAAACATGATAAACTGTATCAATGTGTTCTGACATAGAAATGGTGGGTAACAGGCCTCCTTGTGTAGGTCATTCATATGCATTTTTGAGGTGACCTTTTAGAGTAAAGGTCATCCGTATTGCTGGCTAAAAGGGAAGTAAAGTTAGAACTTTATGTCAGTTTTACCATCTGCTCAACACATCTAGCTAGAAACACAGAAGTGGTTCTTTCCTCATTTTCCCACATTCATAGCATCCAGACAATCATGATCCCTCTTAAATCCCTCCTCTTCTATCCCACTAGCTTCCATCTAGCCAAGGAGATCATCCTCATACTTTGCCTGAACACCCAATAGTGCTTCCCTGGATCCTGGTACCTGCATCCTTCTAGTCATCACCTCTGTCAGGGAGACTCATCCTGTACCTCACATTATTATGTCCTTGTTCAAAATTCTTTAATGGTTGTCATCACCTGAAAGAGACATTTTCATGTTTACTACATGGCGTGAACGGCCTTTGTCAATCTGCCCACGTGCCCACACCACCATCCCCAAACTTTATGCTGAGGGATTTTATAATTATTTGCAGTCTCCAAAGCACAATTCACATTTGCAGCACCTTCGTTGTGTTTGCTGTTCTTTTCTCGGAAATACTCAACCCGACTCATTTACCAGAAAAATCTTACTCTTCTTTGCGTTCTTAGATTAATGTTACCTGTTCTGTGACTTTCTATTTTACTCTTATGAATCAACCTAACGTCACCTTTGATTATTTTCCCACCTCATCTGGTACATTATACTCATTATTTGTAGTGCCTTTATAATTTTTAATTTGCATGCCTATCTAATAAACAATGTACTTTTTTGAGAATTGGGATTAGTTATGGTTATCACTGTGTTCCTAGATACTAGCTTAGTCATAGCACATATTAGGAGCTCAATAAATATTTGTTGAGTATCTGAGTGCATAAAAGCCCTGAGCTACCACTCACATCCTAACTACACGTACTAATGGCTAGCTCGTTGCTTATTCAACCCACGTGATTGTTTTCAATATCCAGGGATCTGAGGGAAAAGCTCAATACATATATTCCATTTTTTTCTATAGATGCCCTTAACTTCTACTCCATTAGTGTGAAATATCCACAGAGAGTTAAAGCAGAAGAAGAGAAACACAGTCACCATTAGTGACTAAATTATATTACTGCGCTAAAGAAACAGTATTTTCTAGTATTCACCACTTAACATTATTTAATACATAATATTTATAATACTTAATATTATCTAACACTTTGTATTCTTGGAAAATTGCTAAGAACTTTACGTTTACATAGGTTAACTCAATTAAATGATAGGTGCTATGATTAATCTCTATTTTATAGATGAGGAAATTGAGACAGAGATGTTTTATAACTTGCTCAGGATCTTAGAGAAAGTAATGAAGAAGCAAGCCTTCAAGGCCAGGCAGTGTTGCTTCAGAGATCTTTCCCAACCACTCCACTATTTCACTTTATAATTGAATGTAGTGTCACAGGATTTTGACTCAGCTTGTTTCTAGGCTTGTCTGATGAACATTTGGTGAGTCCACCAGGAGTTATTTGAAAGAGGTATTTTTTTTAAACCTGAAAAAAAAATTAGCAGAAAGACTTCTGTGCTGAAGATAGCTTGGTGCCTGCCTTGGATAGTAATTCCCCAGCAGGAACAATAAACTTGTGCCTGAGGCTTAAGGAGAGAGAGACTCCAGGCTGAAAATAAAAAGCTGTTTTTACACCAGGCACAAGGCATAAACAGCTCTCAGATCACCAGATGCGAAATCGTGAGGGGATTAGCATTTATCTCACTTCTGCATTGAGCACAGCCTGGATTTGGCCTGTCAGTACTAGAGGGCTGAGCTTCTAAAACTTCAGCCAGCATAGGATACACCTGTGGCACTCTTACCATTCAGGGAAGGTTATCCGCAAAGGAATGTGCAAAACCACATAAAAACCCCAAATTATCTGCTCGAGTCTTTGATTTGATTTAGATTTTCTGTGTTATTCAGAAGCAGAGAGAAGTTCTCCTTAAAACATAAACAAAATTCTGATGGTTGATATTTTCATGGCTGTTTTGAGCTACCAGTTCTGGCCTCTAATTAAGTTCTTTGGCCTCCTCATTGGTGGGCATTTGTGAGCCATGTGGCTGTTGATTTGTCTTCTTGACTCAACAAGTCTATCACCTGAAACCCATACTCCTGTCCCCAAACTCTTGTCCCACAAATGCTGAGGTCTGCAAGTCTGGTACCCAAAATGACTAAGAAGTATTCTCTTTACTGTTTCCATTGCTCACATGTTACTGTTATTTGCCACACACAGACTCACACAAACATACACACAGAGAAAAGGATGAGAATTTTTTATAAAGTCATGTTACTAGTTTATAGCATATATTTGTATGTAATAATTATGACCGTAAGCAATTATACAGAATAAATACATCTAATGAAAGTTACATAAATTTATAAAGACAAACATGCGGTTATTAAAGCTATTTAATTACAATAAATTTACATCTGATTTTTGCCATTTATCCAAAGCAATGTAGTAAAATGCTCTAATCACTATTTCTGTTTTATTTTCAGTTCTGTTTATGCAATTTAATATATTTCTTAAGCTGTATCTCCATGTAATATTGAGAGGTCTACCCACATACAGTAATGGTTTTTAAATTACTATTTTCATTGCTTTGGGTTATCCTACTAAAAAGGAAATGTGTTAGGTAGCATTTGGTCTTTGGCAACTAATCACTCTTTACCACTAGGTAGTGTATTTATTTATCAGGGGCCCATAGTTAAAGATACAGAGAGAAGGTAACCTTAAAACCAGCATCAGCTCAGTGACCACAATTTGACAGGTCCCTACCTTCCTTTTGTGGTGTCCAGAGTGGAAATACGCTTATGAACCCAGTCTGTTTCTAAGTTGCAACAGAGACTGTCTGTAAAAGCTGTTGCTCTGGTCAACAGAAAGGGACAACTAAAAATGAAACACAAGATTTTTGCCTGCTCTCTCCTAATCATAAGGATGTCACTTCTGGGGACAGATGGAAATTTTCTTTCATTAAAATAGTGGCAAAGTTGAAAATGTGTTTTTTAGATGAAGTTATTAAGATTGTGCTGATTACATAAAATAATTTGGAGGGTCTCATTCTCTATTCTCTGAAATTGTTTAACATTTAAATAATTTGTTTCATGGCTGTGATAGAGTTTACTAGAGAAATTATCCATGCATGGTGATTTATTTGTCGTAAGATTTTCATTTACTGATTCATTTTCTATAATAATGGTAGATTCACATCTTCTATACATTCCTATGTCAGCTTTGGTAACTGGAATATTTCCTAGGAAAAATTTCCATTTAATCTAAATCTTCAAAGTTATCAACAAAATGTTGTATAATATCCTTTTCTTATCTTTTTATTAACTGCAGCAGCTGTGGTGATACTTGCCTTTTTATTCCTGATGTTTTTCTGGTGGCTTTTTTTTCTTGATCAGACTTTTAAATTTGCTAACATCACTATTTTTTAATTTGCTTTAATTCTTGCTATTATCTCTTATTTTATTCATCTTATTTTCTTTAGGTTTATTTTGTTCTTCTTTACTGGCTAACTTCTTGAGAGATATTCTTAGCTCATTAATTTTGTTTACTTTTCTTTTCCACTGTTTCCTTGCATTTAAGATATTAAATTCCCTTTGCTTTAACTGCATTCTACAACTTTTGATGCATAATATTTCTGTTGCCATTTCTTTCAAATGTTATCTGAACCTCATTATAATTTCTTTTTTGAACCATGGACAAATGAAAGTACTTTCATAATTTTTAAATATATAAAAAATTCTAGTTATTTTTGTCCTATAGATTAACAGCTAATTTGTCCTATGATCAGACTGCAAATTCTTTGATTTTAGTAATTTGAAATCTGTTGACTGTTGACTTGTTTCATGACTCAGTATATGATAAGTTTTTGTGAACAGTCCAGCTGTACTTAGTATGAATATCATGCTTTCTTTTCTTTTTCTTCTTTTTTTTTTGCAGCAGTGTCCTATATAAAGTCATTGCATTTGTTATAAATCTTATTTTTCCAATATCCTGAATAAATTTTGTCAATTTTTTTAATCAAAGAAGTGCATCAAACTATCCCATTATAATTGTGAATTTGTTGATATCTTCTTTTAATTTATTAATTTTTCTTTATGTAACATATGTTTGTGTCTTTAGGTCATTGTGGCTGAAAAGTGTTTTATCTTTCCACGATTAATGCCTTTCATCATCTTTGGAAAAGTCATGTTCCTTAAAGTCTGTTTTGCCTGTTAATAATTTAGCTACCCCAGGTTTATTTGGAGTAGCATTTTCATCATAAATCTACTTGCATCCTTGACCCACGTCTCTTAGAAAAAACATAGAATTGAATTTTGTTTACTGTGCAGTCATACAATAGAATTGGTTGGCAAGGTCCATTATTTTAGAGTTTGCAGTTTTAACCACAATGAAGTTAGGAGACCTGCCAAGCAATTCCTGCGCTATGAAGGTATTAATTATGCCAAAATGTGTTTAAATTGCCCTCTGTAACAAAATGTAATACATTATTCACTAAAGCTATTTTTAAGGTCTGCCTTCAGAATTTAATCAATTTTACAGTCTTGTTCCCTCTAGCTGTGACATTCCATTGCATTTTTATTTGCACTGTATGAATATTGGTGAGTGAGAATAATCAATTTTGATTTAATTAACTGAAGGGAAAAAATGACAATCCAAAATTGGTGTATATAGAAATACTTTTGAAACCAAGTTTTATTTTTTTTTAATTTTAATCACATATCTTTTCCAATTGTTCTTGTTCTAGTTCTCTACTCCAACCAATAATCCCTTTCACTGACTACATATTGTGATAATTCTAGAAATTGCTAGGTCTTTCTTTTTTATTTAGTTGGCTTGTACTCCATTCAATTTACAGGCAATTTTTGCAAAACCCCATTTAAATATATTTTATTGCAATACATATACAAATAAATCTATCTAAAATACAGTCAGGTATAACCATTCTGTGCAAAAATGGGTTATACATTCTTTTTCTAACTCTATTAACAATATCCTTAAGAAACTGGAAGCCTGCAGAGCCTTCACAAGATTAGGAAGTTGTCAAGTTTAGCTTGGATACAATACAGGTGCAAGTGGCTACTGAAATCAGATCTTTATAGCCTGTAATGTCATTAGCAAGTCTGGAACATATTTTTAGTGAATGTTGTCATTTAAATAATTAAAATTATATTATTTTAAATAATTATCTACTATACAATCAGTATGATGTATTATTTTGGTAAACTTTAAAAATGGGTGGACTATTTAAAATAAATACTTCAAAAACAAAATTACATACTCCTGTATACATTACAGTAAAATAAAGATGTTTTTATTTTGATTAGCTCATAATTTTAAATAATATAAGCAGAATAATTTTTCTTGGTAAATAGTCACATATTTTAATCAGTTTCTCAGTCATATCTGTTTCTAATACTGTGTCTTTGGTTTTCTCCTTGAGTCTTTATTATTGCTAACTTTTTTTTAAAAATGCACTCATTCAAAGTTGTAGAATAACTTTAATATTTTGACACATTCAAATATTTTTCAGTGGGGGGAGAAAACCCACTCCACAGGTCTGAGATAACTGTTAAATGCTGATGAATATCTGCTAAATGAAGCCTATCTTCAGTGCAAATGTCCAAACTAAACAGAACAACTTCTTAATCTTATGATAACCATAAAGACTTCCAGCTTCTTAATAACACTGCTAATACATTTGAAAGAATGAACGACTCCCTTGAACCACATTAAGTCCCATGAAATGCCTATAAGCAATGTATACATGTGATTTATTTTTTGAATTAGTCTTTTTGAGAATATGCCCACGTTCTGGGTGTTTTCTTCTCATAGAACTTCTGGGACCTCCTTCAGGTCTTCATTCAAATGTTGCTACCTTAGTAAGTCCTTCCTGTGCCCCACCTTCCTGTCATCCTTCCTACCTTCTTCTGTATAGCAATTACCACATCTACAAATCTTACCCTTTAGCTATTCGTTTTATTTAGCTCTTATATTTACAACAATACAATATAGACTCTGTAAAATAGTTTTGTTTGTTTTCGATGTTTTGTCTGCTAAAATATATAGTTGTTTTGGAAATATAGTTATTTCATTCATTGAGCATGAACTTTCCTGCATTAGAAGAGCATCTGTCAATTTACTTAATGCCTCTGTGTGCCAATATTATTATCTTTAATATGAAATTAATAATTACATTTATCCCATTGAGTGCTTATGACGGTTAAAAAAGAATAAAATGAACATAAAAGAGTTGTCACTTTGCCAGGCACATAGTAAGGACTCAATAAAAAAATAGTAAGAAAGATGACGATCGTAAATGGTGATGATTTACTACAGATTCAGAGAATACTTGGTGGCATTTGGTTTCTTGAAACCAGAACAAAAAACTTACTACCTGTTCTTTAAAAAGCTTCAACAGAAGCTAATGAGCCAGAGAAGACTCATAATTTCAGAAGTTTATTAGTATTTGCCTGCCATCCTGCAGTCACCAGGGAAGTCCATTTCAAATATGTAATCTGTCTCTTTCTCTGTCTTACTGCTTCACTTTATTATAATTCTCTTTTCTATGTAATACTGTGAAATAAAAAAAATCATCTTTTGAAAAAAAGGATTATCCTTTCACCTGTTTCATTATTCAAGCTATGAGTCCAAAACATACAGGCAAACGCTGGATCCTCCCAAGGCTTTAATTCTCAGAGGCAGTTGCAGCCTCTGGTCCCTGTGACCACATCACTTCACTTCTTAATATGACTTCTTTTCACATGTTTTCCATTTCAGCTGAATAACAAACCACTTTCCCTCCCACATTATTGGAATGTTGCTTACATATACCCACTCATTTTTGTCATCTTCAGTTCTGTGCTTTGACTCTGCTGTACTGCTGAAAACTTCATTCCCTGGAGAACTGGGTACAACTGTACCAGCAATTTAGTGATACTATTATCATTTCATCAAATAGGTTTACAAATGCAAATGTCAAAATTGTTAAGGATTATTACTAGTCTGCAATCAGGTTTGTCTAAAAATCTTACTGATTTTGAGGTGCAGCATAAAGTACACCATCTTAAATATATTCCATAGGAGTTGGTTTTTTATTGAACTTTGCAAATTAACTTTTCTATAATTGAATTAAAAACTGATCTCAGAAGCTGAAATATGGATATGGCCTATTTTTTCAACAATTCTAGTCAACATAGTTTGAATATACACACCAAAAAAGAAGTTACCTTGTTTATAACCCAGAAAAATGAAGATTTTTCAAGGCCAAAGTCAAAGATTGTTTTGCTTTAAAAAAAAAGCTAGTGAAATAAACATTGCTATTATATGTACTCTCAAAACTTCATTGTGCTTTGACCTTACCACAAGTAGATATATTTGTAAAGTCAATTTTAAAAGTGCTTGCTGTTTGAAAATAGTTGGTGAATTCAATGATTGAGTGCACCTGTCTGCTTAGGCTAACCCTCATACTGGAGTTACTTCTGTAGGAAGAGATTTTAAGGGGAAATGAAAAGCCCAAATTATCCAAAATAATAATTCTTTGATAAATTATTCCCTCACTTAGAAAATAAAAAATAAAATCATAGTAAATTAGTGACACTTTGCTTTTGGGAAACTGGATATTATTTAGTCTATGAATGTGTACAAAAAGTGCCATCTTCAAGGGGAGAAGGTATAGCTGACAGTGTTAGAGGGGACACTTAGCATGCAGGAGATCCTGGGTTCAATCCCCAGTACCTCCTCTAAAAATAAATAAATACACTTAATTACCTCCCCCCAAAAAAAACTAAAAAAAAAAAAAATTGCCATCTTCTTAATTGACCATTTTCATAGGTAATGCTATATCACATTTCTTGCTGAGTTTTATAAATGGTTACCCAAATAAGTGTGTTGAAATTTTCAAATTTTATCTTGGAAGGTTTTTTTGTAACGGTGGTGATGGTTGCTCCGTCTTACTACATCTAGAGGCGCTACGGAATAAAGCTGCACAGGCCTCGTTATTACAGGACTTCGTAGCGGCTACGATTTGACTGGTGACATCATTTAAGGTAGCTGTTAAGTTTTCCTTTGCAAAAATGCAAATGAGAAGTTAATTTTTGAAAATTTTTCTCTTTTATATTATTACGCTTGCAAGGTTAACCCACAGTATTACCTGTAGTCTAGTTCTTTATTTTCATTACTTTATAGGATGTGGATTGTATAGATTTTCCACAATTTATTTTTCCTTTCTACTATTGAAGGACATTTGGGTCTTTTTATTTTTTCAGTATTACGGACAGTGGTATTGTAAATATTCTTTTACGTGTATCCTGGTTTAAATGTGCCTGAGTTTCTCTAGTGTTTATATAGAGGAATAGAAATACTGACTATGGATATAGATAGCTTCAATTTTAATACATAAAGCCATGTTTTCCAGTGAGTTTTTCTGTATAAAAATGAAATAAATTTCCCTCATATATTTTGCTTAGAAAGTCAACCCAAATTCCCAGCCCAACTGAAACACAATGTATGACCTTTTAAGTAATATTTCTGATTAATTTTTGTCTGTTTCATTTTGGGCAGGCTTTTATGTTTTACTTTTTAAAAATAATTTTGTTCAAATATTACAATTTAATGTATTTTAAAGGCTAAGTTAGATTATTTGGGGATAAGGATTCTAAAAACAGAAAAAAAAGGGTAGAATAAAAATTGAGTAAATAAGTAAGAAGACAGAAGAGGTACCTATTCATAATTAACATCAGGAAAAGAAATAGTAATTTAAGGATAAATAGAAAATTACCCCTTCCAGTTACTGCTACATAGATTTTTTTTCCCCCATAAAAGTTTCACTTAACATCATGGGTAACATCTGACTCAGAGGTACACATCTTTCCTTCAGGTCATTTTAGAAATCTTGAAACTTGTAGGACTCAATAAAAGGGTAACCGATGAGCTACTTAGAGGTTTGTGTGGAGTCCTACACATTTGAAAATTTTTTTAAAGATGGAGAGAGCAGCAGAGGACCGATTCTGACAATTTCCTGCTGATGTAAAATTTGGGTGATTTATCTGTTCAGCTTGTTGAAATCTATTCCAAATTGTCATAGTCTTCAATGCAGATGGGAAAAAAAAGTCCCTTATATGAAACCCTGCTATGAATGCCTTTATGTGATCCCTACCCTTGCATGTGGACAGGACCTGTGGCTTGCTTAAATTGAAAGAATGTGGGAACGATGGGATTTGGACCGTTGCATATACGTGATACAGAAAAATGTAGCACCTATCTCCCTCTGCACTGCTGGCTTTGAAGAAGCACGCGTCCATGAATCCCACAGCCATGAGCAAAGGAATATTTCTTACTTCTCTTGCTCATATTACTTCTGACTAGTAGGGTTATTAGAATGCACAACTTAATTATTATTCAAAGATAAGCAAGCCCATGTATTTCTCACTCAACACTGGGAGATCAAAAGAGTCAGTTTAATTAGACTTTATCAGGCAAATAGCACTCAGCAACTGTACTGCATATTTTATATTAGAGGCTGCCATTGTATTGGATGTAAAAGGGATGCAGATTAAGTAAGGAGTCAGTGGGCGTGTATCTAAAACTTTCTGTAGGATGTAACTGCCCATTATTACCTGAGGAATGTGTTTCCCTGTATCATAGTTCTGGAAGAGAATCTGATGTCTTCACTGGCATAGGTGTCACTTCTATCTGAAAGATGAATATGGACAAAAATGCTTCTACAGTTTAGCAAATAAGGAGTTACCTGTTTTCCTGAAAAGAATTAACAACAGTCAAACCACAGCATGAAACCAACTGTTCAAACCATCCAGATGGAGGCCTGGTGCAGACTAGAGTCACTGAATTTTCTCCATTATAATTAGTTTCCTCTTCTAGACTCAACTGAAATTACTCTATGACCTGAGTGCCTCATTTGTAGATAAATACAGAAGTGGTCCTCCTAATGCATTAAAAATTACCTGAGTATTTTATCTATTTTCTGTATCCTCTTATCACTTGTGTATTTATTTTTAAATCATTTATAAATGAGAATGAGAACATCTAAAATAATTATTGTAGTCTCTTTATTCCCTCTCAAAGAGCATAATTTTCACATCTCAAACTTTCTGGGAATGTGTATGAATATACGTACACCAAAATGGATTAGGTCATTTATTATTTTCAAACTCTGATCTAGTTATTTGTACTGCACTGAATAGGCATGAATTCTAACACTAATTAAAGCAAGTACTTGGAATAGTGATCTGGCAGCTCAGAATTTTTTTAAACTACTTTGAGATGGAGCTTGGCTAACTTGCTTTCTTATCATCAGTATTGTTTTCCTCTTGGTTTTTGCCAAGTCATCTGCCAGTAAGTGTACTGAATACTCAGATAGTTCAGGAATGAATTTCTTCCAAGGGAGCACACTAAATCAAGGAATTATTCTGAGAGAAAATTAAAATCAAACCCTTAATTAAAATTAAACCTATGCTAGTCAGGCAAAAAATATCTGCCATGTTTATTTAATATCTTCCACTTGATATAAATTAAACTAGAGTTATATGGTGAGACTGAATGGAAGTCGACATTTGTCTAACCCAACCAAGATGCTCAGGGAATAATACACTGTGTCTCTGCCCACCATACCAGATATTGATTAGGGTGACCAATTCAATTCAATTCAATTTCTATTGAAATTTCAAGTGATCTATATGATTTTAGGGACACTAAGATATATACAACTGATTGACTTTGTTTTTATTTTTCTTTCCCTAAATGTGGTAAATTAGTTATAAATTAGCAGTAACTCTGATTGGTATCTCATCAAAGCTCACACAGTTCCAGGGATGAAATGTAGGAGGCTTTTATGTATGACTATCAGTCTGCATGTGGTCTACATTGGTGGGTCACTATGCTGAATCCCAAGGTTGGATGAAAGGGTCAGTATATGAACATGTATTTCTTTGAGGGTCATCTAATAACAATCAAGTTTTTGTTTCTCTGAAAATAATTACCAGAAAGACATTTTGTTGCATAAATTTTAAATTCTAGTGATTTAACCAGTGAATCTTTAATTATTAACCTTTAAATAATGGAGAGTCTGTAATATTATTTTAGATGACTCTAACTTGTGTGCCAACACTGGTTATTGCTTTTTTCTTTTTTTGAAATTTCATCTTGGATTAGAGATTAATAGGAGTTATTTCTCTGAAACACATACCTGATACAAAAGTCACTTCTTGATCTAATATCAAATTTGTTATATTTTAAAATCTTTGCTTCTTCGTAGTTTGCATTTTACCATCTTTTAAAAAGTCAAGTTAATGCTTTTAAATGTAGCAAGAAAAGGAAAAAGAGGAAATAAACTTTCAAATAACACTTTCCTTTGGGGAAATGTTCAGGTAATTTGGAGTGCTTGATTGCAGTGGTTGAGGAGATTGAAGAGACAATGTTGTGAAAGTATAATGAGAGCTAAAAACATCTGAAATTGTTGGTTGTTCTTTGGGGAATCGTTAGCTTTTTCCTTTTCAGATAAGGGGAGCCACATAAAATGATTTTCTTTTTCCCCTTACTTGCTAGAAGTGAAATATTACATTCAGTTGCAATATCTATATTAACTTTTGCAGTTAGAATATATTTTGTTGGTCTTTTCTCGTCTCTCTTGTGTATTCAGTTTTATTCATTTTCTCCTGTAACATTTTGTAAGCCTCAAAAGTTCTTAGGGATCTGAGCTGTAAATAAAGTTTAATGAAAAATATGTTGGTTCAAATGAAATAAAAATTGTGTTTATTTACCCCCTATGTGTGTGGAAAGAGCGAACTTTTCTAAAATATATATCTGATTCCACCATCCCTTTAGAATCTTTAAAAGTTGTCTTCAACATAAAAATCCAACTATTTTCTGAGGGTTATAATATCCTTTATGAATAGGTCCCTACTTAGCTTTCTAATTATCTCCTATATTTTTACACTTTCATACCCCATGACCTAGCCTTTCTGAACTACTTATATTTGCAAAACATGTTTTCCAAACTCTATGACTCTATAACACTGCTTCCTTTACTTCTCCTCCTTTTCATTATCTATGTAATTTCTCCAAATCTCTGAAAACACAGTCTCACTGTCCCTTACTGCAAAATGCTTTTCAAGATCTTCCCAGCTCCTTTCCCCACCCCAATCCCACATCTGATATGAATTGGATCACCTGCTTCCTTGGTGCACCCATAGCATCCTGTG
This sequence comes from Camelus dromedarius, assembly GCF_036321535.1. NCBI lineage: Eukaryota > Metazoa > Chordata > Mammalia > Artiodactyla > Camelidae > Camelus > Camelus dromedarius. The sequence continues at coordinate 33,574,837 of NC_087439.1, read as the reverse complement.
CAGTTATACCTCAAAACATTCAGAACACTGTATGTTAATTAACAGTCATCTCTAATAAGTTTGGAGTGCCTTTATTACCTTCTATAACTCTGGTGTATATCATAACACCTACAACATACTAGGCACACAAAATTGACCAAACAAGTATTTATTTTTGATTTGAAGCTTTTATGTTGATGAGTCTCTGTGGACATTTCAACCTCGTAGTTAATTTCCAACTGGAGGAGAACCCAGAAAGTTCATGTCACTGGACAACCATTGGTTCAGTTTCTACACATTGTATAAATTGATTCCATCATTCCAAGTAAGAGCTCTCTTATATAAAAGGTATGTTTGACAATTTGGAAAGTATTAATAGGATATTGGGAAAAGAAACAAAATAAAATCTAAAACCAATGACTGAAAAATGATGTATGGGTTCACAATGGATTATTGGTATGAACACTGGTCATTCCCAGTTAGTGCTCTATTCCAACTGTAACCAACATTTGATTCTTATCCATCTTACCCAATGGGGAAACTACCCTCTCCAAGACTAACTGTAACGCATACTTCCCAAAGCAGTTTTTCCTCCAACTTGATTATCAATCATTATTTTATCCACAAATGAGCCTAAGATTTATGATTAATCTTTAAATTTTTCACTTTCTTTAAGAAACTCTTCCTATCATTGTATAGATTTCAATTTCTTTACCGATTTCTGCCACTTAATGCTTTCTTTACTGTTAAATATGAATTTGGTAAATCAGCCAGAATGAAGTGTCTGGCATTAAACATGAGTCTCATTTTAGGCAAAAAACCACAGTTGGATGAGAAAGTTCATTTACATGTACAAATCTAGATAATTTTAAGTAAAGTCCTAGGTAATGTGAAATAAGAATCTTAGAATATAATGTAATAGAGTTTCATACTATAAATTTTATAAACAAGAAAGGTGAGAGCCAGTGAAGTCAAACCTATACAGGGTTACAAAAATACAAGTCTATAGTGTAATTAATTGTCTTAGTCTGTGCACAATTTTCCTTTTATTCCAAGTAGCTTTATGTAACTAGGAAGTTACTTCATCAGTGAAGAGGGGGAGGAGATAAAAGTTGACAATAAAAAACAATCATTTATTTAGGAAGCTTTAATGAAAAAGGAGGCCATATATCCCATAGACTTTACCAGCCTATATCATTGTAAGTTCATAACACTGTAATAACAGGATCCTGGGTAGAAGACATGCTATCAGCTTTTATTTATAGAAATAAACCTGCACGTAAGTGACATTTTCTGATTTTCCCTTATTCAGTCAGCCACTAAAATGTAAAGCTTGACCGAAATATCAAATCTCATGGGCTCATCCAAAGTCTCAGCATACAGTTTATTGATCTTTTGGGTTAAAATACAATGGAAATTATTTCTAAAATTAATCTGTAGGTCACAAGATTTCATACACTTTTAGTGTCTATGTGGCACATATTTTTCTGCCAAAACATACCAACATCAGCTTTTAGGTTATTTACTGAAATTTAAATCCACCCTTGATATTGTTTTAAGACCAAAGGATGGGGTGTTAACCAAGAAAAGTGGACCTGATGTGCAAGCTTAGGTTCAGGATGTTGAAGTTATGGATAACATTTTCAATCTATTTAATGAAACACTGTTTTGTTTTATTTTCTTCTCTGAAAAACTGTAAAATAAAACCTGGGCAGACATTTGCTCCCAGACTATGACAAAAATAGATTTCTAAGAGAAAAATAGTATGTTGTTAAATATGTTTCCTCACAAGGAAGGATGACACTTTTGAAAATAAATGCCTGCTCTTATTTTTAAATATACTTAGATTTGGGGAAGGAAATATTTTGTTGAAACTATATTCTTTTTATTTAAAGGGGGATAAGTTAGACAGTTTAGTGAGATAGTCAGAATAAGCGTCCCTAAAGAAGCCCACAACAAAATCTCTGGAGCTGTGAATATGTTATCTTACTTGAGAAAAGAGACTGCCATGTGTGATTAACTTAAAGACCTTTGGATGGGGAGATTATTTTAGATTATCTAGGTGAGCCCAGTGTAATCACAATTGCCCTTAAAAGTGGAGGAGGAAGGTCGAAAAGTCACAAGAAGATGCAACTATGAAAGAAAGGCACAGAGAAATGCAACTTTGTTGGCTTTGATGATGGAAGAAGAGAGCAATGAACCGAAGACTATGGATGGTCTCTAGAAACTGAAAAGGTCAAGGAAATGAATTCTCTTCTAGAGCCTCCAGAGAGAACTGCAGCCCTGGTAATGTGTTGATTTTCACCCAGTGAGAACCATGTCAAATCTCTATCTATAAACTGTGGGATAATAAATTTGTGTTATTTATGCTGCAAATTTGTGGTAACTTATTATAACAGTGATAGAAAATTAATACAGTTAATATGGCCTTTTCTTCTCAAAATGGCAGATTAAATATAAACATTTATCTCTGCTGTTTCCTGAAACTATTGAAACAATAGCAGAGAATCTTTTAAAGGCATAGCAGATAGCAAAAAGTTCAGGAAAGGAGACAGTAATCCAAAGAACTCCTTGAAAGTCTGTTTGAAAAGCAGACTTCCCTTTGTTTTAATCAACTCAACTGGTTTTCAGAACAAGGGCAGCCAGGTACCTCCTCTGTAGGAAGGTGATTACAGAGTCTTAACCTGGGCAATGTCAGTCATTGGCTTTAAAGAAGCAGCTTAAGGATTCTAACGTCCAGTGAATAGTCCAACCATGCCACTGAACAGTAAAGACCACAGTTGGACTTACCCCATACAAGTGCACAGAGCCTCAATAACCCTTTTATTGCCTCGCTAGAAAAATAGATTCAAAATCATATTATTGAAAGATACTAAAAACAGAATGCGGGGAGAAACATTTAAAACACACTCTCAATAATTTGAGAGAGCTAAAATCCTTCACTTATGATACAAGAAAAAGATCCTTTAAAAAAGGAAATAGTTAAGGAACAACAACAAAAAGTTCTTGTTGAAAATTAAAACTACTATAGATGAAAAATGAACATCTTGAAAAGATAAATGAAATCAAATAGATGGATATAAATGAAAGTCATAGAAGATAAAATTAAGAAAATTTCCAAGAAAGTAGAGAAAAAAATACAGAAATAATAAATAAAAGAGGAAACATGAGAATACTAGAAAATCATCCCCAGAGTTCCAAAATCCTAATAATGAGATTTCCAGAAAGAAGGATGAGAGGAAGATGGAGGGGAATAAATACAGGAAAATGCTAAAGAAAATTTTCCTGATGGATGCGAGTTTCCAGACTGAAAGTGCACAGCAAAGCAGATTAAAAATGGATTTACACTTAGAGGCAGAGATTTTGAAAGTTTAGAACACCAGGGAAGATTAGAATATCCTATAAGCTTTAAGGGGAGAAATCAGTTTTATAGAAGGATTAAAACTTAATGGCATCAGATATCTCAGTAGCAACACAGGAAACTAGGAGAAAAAGGAACAATGCCACTGAAATTCAGAAAGAAATTTCTACACTGGGCCAAACACTGTGGCTAAATTAGTGATAAGTATGTATAAATAAGCTAAACAAAAACCACTCTATCAACTCACAGGGGGAGAGCTGTGAAGGGTAGGAAAAATGATCAAAAAACATGGGCTGAAATGCAATAGAGCTTAAAACACTGATTATCTAATTAAAATATGATATAAGAATATTGGAAATTTAAGATAGGTTGCATATTGTAGAGATGTGGTGGGGATCAAGTGTAGAAACAGAACTAGAGCTCATCCACCAAATGGAACATCCGGAAGAAGCAACTGCATATCAATAGAACCACCCAGAGGGCAGGGACTACTCAGGTTTGTGAATTTAATTTAACCCTCTAAACAATCTCTGAGAATCAGTTTTTTCAAGTGTGTAACAGGGATAATTTCTACCATGTAGAGCTGTTGTGAAGATTCAAATAATGCATGCAAATCAGCATGTGAGTGTTTGACTTGCAGAGCTGGTAAAGGATAAGCAGGAGTTAAACTGGATGATATTCTTAGTAAGCAACAAGAAGGAATAAAGGGCCCTACCGTATTTGCTGTCCACAGCATGCATAGATCAAACACAGTCCAAATATTCAAAAACACCTGTGATTTCAAGAAAACTTTATGGGTTAAAAAATCATAATTTGGAAAACAATTCTACTGGATAATGAGGATCATTCTTTTTGAATTCCACTAGTACAGAATACAAGAACTTGACTTTGTGGATTAATTCTGTGAGGTGCCAGAGAGTGGAACACATGACATCATAGAACTCATCTGATCCAAAATTGGGAAAACACCTTCTCTTCGAACCACTGTGAGAAAAAGTAACTGAACACTTTTTTAAAAAGTTCGTTCGATAGTTGAAATTAGGAAAACCGTATTTGTCTGCTTTACTTACTGTGGCTCTTAAAACACGGGTTTAGCAAAGGGTAAAGCTAGATGGTCATGAAGCTTCATCCAAATGCAGATCTCAAATAATTTGCATTAGTAAGTTCAGGTTCCATAATGCTGAAGCATCTCACCAGTAAGAAACCAAAATAAAAGTAACCCTCAAGGAAAGACTTTTAATGGATTGAATCATTGATTTTTTTAGGAATGAAGATTCTTACAATAAACAGAATCAAGTAATATGAGTAATTAACTGTTGGAAAGTAGAAAAATGATGAGCACACTGTAAAAATTTAACCCAATCATACTTTGAAAGTTTAATACAGTTTTTATAAAACTGAACTTGCAGTATTGAATACATAAGTTTATATTTTTGAAACCTAAATGACCTTGTACATTTAAATAATAATAAAATGCATGCCTGACAGTGCAGTTAGTTTGATGATAATTTGAATATGTACAACATAATTCAAGCACAAATTTTGAAGTAGAGCTCTCAGGTGTGCTGTAAAATCAAGCTGAACTCTCTTCATAGGATGAAATGGTAGAGATTTTCATTCAAATAGAATGTAAGCCACTTTCCCCATAATCTCACTTTTCCTACAAGAGAAATAATCCATTATAATCCCATCCTGTTTCCAAAAACGTGGCTCTTGATTTCTGAGACAACCAAATATTTCTCAGAGTAATTAAAGCCATATATGGATGAATTTAAAAGAGCATAAGAATTTTTTCAGAAGTAATTAATGATAAAATATCCTTATTTTTAATTTAATATATATTTACAAAAGTATATTCACATATTGCTGAGGATATTTAAATTGAAGATAAGCATTATCAAAATAATTGTATTTCTTTTATTTACATCATTTTGATAAATAGAATGAAATATTTTACCATGACAGGAGCTATACCATGAAAATCCCATAGAAAGAGACTAGTTTCCAGTCATTAAGTTGAATTATTCAGTTCAATGAACACATTACATTTTGCTTCCAATAGTCATCACGTTGGTGGGCTGAAAATTATCTTGACTTAAGTTGACTTTTACTTTCTTTGATTTGAGATCTTACAAATTCCTGAAATGGAAACACCAGAGGTTTATTTTTCATTCAGTCAATAAAATGCATAATTTTTCACTGCCAGGAAAACATGTCATGTACAGATGGAACAAATGTTACAGGAAATCACTTTGATAAGAAGTCCTGCAGGCTGAAATGTATGAAACTGAGATGACTTTGCTTGGAATGATCAGTGTCAAAAAAAATCAGCAAAATGAGAAGAAAAAAGCAATTCTTTATTTTTATCCAAATATATCAGACTTCATAATTTAGTTTCAACAAAAACGTAGAGTCACCATATATCATCCAAACTGGGACATGGTAAGAGTGAAAGGGAGCACTGTTAATAATTACACACGTACAACAGGTATAAACTGAAACTCTCCTGGGTAAACTGGAACCTAAGATCAGCTTATCAATAGGGGTTAAACTGCAATTACATGCAGAAATCATCCCTCTCCCATACATATGTGGGAAAGATAAGGGAATAGTATTCACTAAGAAAAATTAATTTGGCAAAGTGATTCTTTCTCATCAATCAGGTCTCTGTTCAAATACCACCGCCTCCCTGAGCCAGTCACCTCTCCTAAGATAATCAATCTTATTTCACCCAGTCATTTTCCATCATGTTAGCCTGTTTTCCTTCCTTCAGACCGATATTTTGACTCTCTGAAATCGTCTCATTTGCTTTTTGTCTCCCTCTCCCTACTCTCCTGCCGATAATGCAGTGTTTGAATGAGCAGTGACCTCTTCTGACTTAGTCATATCCAAAGCCACAGGAGCTAAAAATGTCTAGAACATAAAAGGCATGCAAAAATTTTGTTGAATGAATGAATGAATATATTTGGAGAGTTTATTTTTGGTCCTATATTCTCCTTGGTGTCAAAGACAAATTAAAATGACTCTCCAAATTAAAGTATGGCTCTGTTCAGTTTTAAGTGGTTGGACTAAATGATCTATGCAGTATCTTCCACTGATAATAAATATACTGTGCCCCCTGGACCCCCTTCTCTCCCAGCTACTATTTCATTTCCTATATCCAACAAATAAGAAAGTCTGGGGGTCATGGGTAGGGCAACCAGCTCCATTCACAGTGGATGGATGCTCAGAGTTGATCATTTTGCCAGTAACGATTCCCTGGTATATGTTTGCACCTACAGAATTTGATAAAGAGGTAGCCAGAAGGTATTATCATAGTCAATGATAGAATTGTGGATGTAATAATTTTCCAATAAAATCATCACAGGGTTGATAAAAACTGGGAAGTGATGAGAGTCCAAACCAGCCATTAAGATTTACATATTTGTGAGGAGAAAGATTAATTCTGGACAGATTTAGACTGAAATGCCCAAAGAAGTTTTATAGGAAAATCCATCCATGATAATCTGATAAGGAGCACTTATAAATTTTCATAAAAATCTCTGCATTCCAGATCTTTATTTTGCATGTGTTCTTCTGAGGAATGGTTTTGATTCCCACTAATGGGTCATAAATCAGACCTTTGGGTTCAAAAAATATTACTGCTAAAATGATTTTGGGAGGCCAGAGATCCAAGACACCAATAAAAAGAACGTTTACCAAAACAAAACAAAACAAAAAACCCACAAGGGTAAAATATCTTCAGGTCATCTGGTTTTAAATTCTCTCATGTATATACAAAATATTCCTTCTAAATTGAGTGACAGGCATGGGATGAGATAGGTTCCCCAGATGAGGAAAAAAGTCTTTCCTTTTATAACAAATGCCACAAACAAGAGGATGGCATAAAAAAGAGACTCAATTAGACATACACATTTTAAGCATAAATATTATCATCTGTTTCATTGTATTAACTCATAAGGATAAATCATTAGTTTTTAAAATGACAAAAGTCCAAGAAAAAGAATAAAAATGTTACCAATGACTCAGTTTGAAGCAGGGACCATTAATTATGTAGTTTCACACAGATTCGAACATATCCAATGTAACTTGGCTACTGACTGTTACAATGACAGCATTTGTTCAGAGCTCATATTTGCATTAAATCATATGCAAAAGAGATTTCCAGACTTTAATTCGCCCAGGAAAGGGACAACTCTCAAAATAAGCAATGTTTATTTTTCCCCAGTACTAGCAACTTCTAAAAATCATAAGAAATTTTCAGCATATTGGTATGCTTTAAAATTTACAAGTTAAATAAATACTGGTTATATTTCTGCAGGGCCATAAACAGAACAGACTTGTGTGACTCCCTTATATAAAGCACAATTGAAACTCTTCCAGGACCTTAAACAGCAGAAAACATTAAATCAGATTTTAAAATGACAAATAATTTAAGGCTAAAATATTTGGTGTTAATGATTAATGCCAGAAGCCTTCCTAGCCTAATAAAGTAAACATGCACAAGAACTACAACTTCGAACAAAACATCACAATTTTATCAGATATATATGTATGTATGTGTGTGTATATTTATGGATATACATGTGTGTGTATATATAAAACTGTATTTTATACACACACACACATATATATATATATATATATATAGTTTTATCACCCTGAAAGCTATTGATTCATGTTTGGCTTAATACATATTTTAGAAATGTTGTGGAGAGTACCACCTCTTTAAATATATATATATGTATATATATATATATACATTTTCCAGAATATACAATATAAATATACCATATAGAAATCATGCCATAAAACTAAATGCAAAATTTGCACGTTATTGCATGCTGGATGTGATAATACATGCCCGTTAATAAGAACCTCCTTGTGGTGTTCTCCCTTCACAACTTTTCCTTTCTGCACAGTAGCAATATTTGAAAAGGAAGGGTTCTCAAATATGCATATATGACTCGGGGGAAATGTACCTTTCAGATTCCTTAGAGAGGATGATCTCATCCACCAGATATGGGACTATTACTAAATCAAACAGTAAATAATGCCTGAAGGGGTGTTTTGTTATGTGAATCTATCCGAGTTCATTTTTCTTAATTTTGCTGGAAGATTCCCTTCCATCCTGGCTGCTCCTCCTGCCATCTTTTGAAGCTTTGGTGGCAAATCAGCCACTGACTGGCTCATGGGATCGGACAACATTTTGGTGGTTTTGGATACCAGTTTTTCTTCTGAATTGCCAGGTACTGAACTTATTCGTTGAAGTTTCATGGGCAAATCTCCCAAGCTGTAGGCTTTTTCAGAAGTTGTAGAACTCATTCTTAAGAGTTTTTTGGGAAAGTCTTCTCTTCCAGTAATTTTCTGTAGCTTAGATGGAAGTTTGGTACTAATGTCATCAAGTCCATCTAAGCATTCCACAGAATTGTGTCTTTCTTTGCTGTTAGTTATGGCTGGTGCTATTAAAGGGGACGACATAAGTAGCATTTCCTCCTGTTCTTTCACACTGTACGGTGGGGTGGGGACTTCAAATGTTGCATGGAACTGGGAGTAATCAACTTTAAAGAATCCTTCTTCTAAGGAAATTACAGGAAAAAAACGATGACCCCAAAGAACTTCGTCTTCAGTGTATGACGTTCGAGCTTGACAAGTCATCCCTGAAAGCAAAAAGAAAATCCTCGATAAATTATGCATAGTAGAAGCACAGGTTAAGGCAGTTTGAACTAAAGAGTTCATTTTGCTTTCTTATTTAAGCTTTGGACTGTTTATCTGAGAGACTGAATAATAGAATATGTTAAAAGTTGTGATGTATTAATAGCTTTGATACATACACTTTCTTCCAATAAAATACAAAGGGTACTTTTACTCTTCATGTTTGGAAAATAATACATCAAAGCTTAACTAATTGTTTATTATCCATAAACCAAGAAGTAGAAATAGCATAGAATAATTTCATAACACATGTCTTTTCTATAAGGAGATAAGTGGAAAAATCACGTAGTCATTTTCCGTCATTCAAGAAGCAACGTGATATAGGAAACAAACAAAAACTGATTTTGAATCCAAACTTTACCTCTGTGTAAACTTAAGGATACTTAACTGAGTACCACTTTCCTCTTCTGCAAAGTGAAGCATAAAAACACCACTGTCTCATAGGACTTCTATGAGCATGAAATAAAATTATGTGTGCAGAAATGTAAAACGTGCCATGTAATGTCTAAAAATGGTTGGCGTTTATAAATGAGAGCTAAGATAACTATCCCAAGTATTTGCTAAATAAATATAAGTTGAAAATATTTCTATGTTGTATAATGGAAAGTCATTGTACAATGTGATTCTCTTCCTCCTGAGCTTTAAGGCCAGAATGGACTTTTGCTCAAGTTTTAAAAATCCATATGCTGAAATCGGTAATCTGGGCCACTGTGATGTGACAAGTTCTAGTCTTACTATACAAATCTCTGAAACTAGATGCTGGATATTAGATGAAAAATGTCACTATTTATATATTATGTTGCTTGGATATCATGTATCTTATGCTGTTCTGATTTACTCAATTGTATTCTCCCCACAAATCATATATGAAGACTGAGTTACTGTTACATCAGTCAACCTCTGAATATTCATTGTGTGAAGACTGGCAGTACATGAATAAATTAAAACCATATATTAAATTTCAGTTTTATATTAATGAAAAGGTACGATTTTCTGTAAGTTGCCAAATTCGTTACTCCAGTTTTACTATCAGATTTCTATTAAAGACTATTAAAATGGAAAATGATAGATGAATTTTTAAAATGCATCTCTTCAAAAGTTAAGTATAATTTATACAAATAGTAACAGTCTTCTTTCATTTCTATTCTCCCTTTGTCATTTTGCAAATAATTTTATTGTGGTTAAGCCTAGAATACTTTGGGTAAAGAGATATTCTTTCTTTTTCCCCCTGACTAGTATTCACAGATGCAATACTGAGAATTAGGATAAAATGCCTAAGTCAAAAGCCATATTGTAGATAAATGAAATCCCTCATTGAATCCTTCCAAAATCTTACATTATCATTATTATCAGTTACGTATCACCAAGGAATCAGTTGTTATGACATAGGTACTGTCTTTTTCCAGATAGTTTTTAAAGAAATTTATGTAGAAAACAAATGTCCATCTCAGGCACTGTGTTAGGTGCTCTCTCTCCATATTAATTCTAACCAGTATCATCCTAGTAAGAAAACATTCTTATGTCCATTTTAAAGATAAGGAATCTAGTTAGTGTTCAGAGAGGTTAAATCATCCTGAACTTCCTTCCTTACAGATCTAGGAAGTTGTAGAAAAAAGAAATCAGAATGATTACAACTTCTGGTTTTGTTGTTGCTTTTACTTTGCCGTGATATCTCTATTATTTTGGATAGGAAGCTGACTGTAAACTATGTATCAATTTAACTGTCATGGTGGAAGTCTGACAGTGACCAGACATCAGTCTTCAAAATTATTATCATATCAAGAATATCCCCCAGAAATATTTATATGCAAAGATAACAAAGTTAATTTAAAAAGTAATTTGTACATTTTATAGACATGCACATGGTAAGTAGCATTCTGTATTTTCAGATTTCCAGCCTCTGACTAAGTATTTCATGAGGCAAAATTACAGATCGTCACTTATTCAAGAAAGATAAAAAATGTATTTCCTGATATATTTACTTGGCTTTATTTTGAGGAATTTAAATATTGAGTAAACTACCTAGAATAAAGAACAAATATTGATGTTTCTATCCATTAATATATGAAATAATAAAACAAATAAGTACTCTTTATTTGTTTAATTAAAGAAGGATCCTTTAATTTCTTTCCAAGAGCAATCACTCTCATGAATTCTTTATGTATCTTTCCAGTCCAGGGTATTAATTTAAATTTAAGAAAAAAGATTACAAATATATATTTATTGTTAAGTGATGGTACTTCCTTTTCAACCCCATTTTAATTTTTAAAATTCGTGCCATTGAAAATTGATGGTGGGTGAAATTATCTGACATGAGGGCACATAGTCAATATAACTCAGTGTTTACCTTTGTATCCTAGATTTGTGGGTTTGTCCTTTGGTCACTAAAAATGAATGTATATTGAGTTCAAGTAACTTCAGATCATGAACTTTGTTCAATTATTTCTAACAGTAGAGTACCTATTGAAATAAAATTTGATTCCTATCACTACTTAGCCCATATTTAGTGACTTTTTTCTTTACATTCAGAAAGGACTATGAAATTAAAAATCAAAACTCTGCCCCCATTACTGATCATTCTAATAAACCACATTGTTGATCCCCAATGCCTACCTTGAGTTGTTTCCTATGTAGTTATTGGAAGCCATAGAGAAGAACTAGAGAAACTTAAATGGAAGAAAAACTGGGGGAAATAAAATCTTGTAAAATTTTCACTTTGAGGAAACAGGACATTGATAATTAAGGTGCTTAAGGTGCAATGCCATCTACCATGGGAACAGGTATTTCAAGTGTTGTTCACAAAAAAATACCTGTAAGCATTGTTGGTGGATTATTCTGACTGAACAGGAAGGAGGGAATTTTATTTTACTATATGAAATTGACTTTACTTCCTTCCATAGCAAACTAATACTTGAGAGGTAACATTTTTAAATAATTGCAAAATATATAAATTTGGCTTCCAATCACACTACGAAATATCTTGTGAAAATTCTTCAGAGCTCTCTGAGCCTCAGTTTACTCTTCCACATGGTAGGCATAATAATATTCTCTGATGAGGCTGCAGAGAGCTTGAGATAAGTAAAGTGTACAGAAGAGTGCTTGGTATTACACAATGCTCAGTAATAACTGCTTTTGAAAATCATTCTGTGGGTGATCATTTGCATTTGCTCTTTTTCCTGGAAATTAGTGATAATGAATTAATATAAGTGGAGAATTTTGACATATTAGTAACTTGTCCCATATTAGTAGTATAGAAAACTAAAACTTGCAAGATATCAGATAGCAGTTCTCTTTTGAAATAGTCAATTAAACATTCAAAATATTTAAAAATATAAAAAAGATACATTATTCATCTTCCTAATTTTTAGAGTTTCTTACCATTTTCAACCTAATTAGCTAGAATAGCAGGGGAGACTAAGTTTGGAAATTTGAGGTGTGTTAAAAAGGCCTCAGCAAACTGAGTGACCACAACCCATTGTAATACTTTGGTAATTTTACAAAGAACATTTGCCAGCACTTTAAAACCTTTGTTTGTCCTTCTGCTGTTCCTTTTACAGACATTTCCAATTCAATAACATCATCGTTTTAAAGTCTTGGTTTCCCCTCAGAATATTAATGTGCAATCAACATATGGATAACAATATGGAAGCATTATAAACTGGATAACAGGAAACATTATGATGGTCAATCTGCAGTTTAGACCACATGCTAAGGTATAATTGAGAAACTACTTCTTTTTACAAAAGTTACCCCAAAATGGTGTGGAAAAAAATAGAATACTGATTTCAGTTGAGAAGATTTAACGTAAGTATAGTTATGTTTTCTAAGAACATATATGTTTCATAGTATTTTTCCTTCTAGAATGCATTATCTTGTGATATTTCTTATGCTAAGGCAATTTATTTAAAAGTAATCCATGCTTAGATTCATAATGACAAATGCCATTTGAAGCAACATAAATGCAGGTGAATAGCATTATTCAAAAGACACTGCACGATCACACCTCTTAACTGGCAATGCGACTGTTTGCATGTTTTAACCAGATCCCAGACTTGAACAAATGTGATGAAAATCAACACGAGCCCATCTCTGTGGGAAATGGCAAAGTAACAGATGCTGCTGGAACTGCAAATAGCTGGGACTTCTGAATCCTTGTATGAAAAACATTTTGTGAAAAAAATGACTTATTCTGTGCACTGATTTGTGGACAAAAAGGCTGTATATTGTTGTTTAGTCTAATTCATTCTAGAGTCAGTTTCAATTTAAAGAGACAATGCAGTCTAATCTCTCCATTTTTGACTTTTCTGATTCTGCCTTCACACCATTAAGTCCATCTCCTTAACTAAATTGAACCTCCATTCAAATAAGAAGTCGGAAAGCTTTGTAAGTGAAAATGGCATAGTGAGTTGTTATTTGACAAGTCTTTAATTAAACTTTCAGAATACCTCCACCTCTGTTATTCTTTATTGTTTCTTCTGGGCAGAGATAGTACCTACTTGAGGGGGCTACGAGAGGGTTAAACAGAGTATAACTGCAGGCCAAGGGGAATGTCTGGGTCCCATGACACAGAAAATACCAAACAATCAATAACTTCTGCACAGCAGAGCCTTCATCTAAACCTTACTCAGTATAGAAGTTGCTGAGAGAGGGAGAGAGAGAGGGAGGAAATTCTCCATAAGGGTGGCTGTGGCTGTGCTTTCTTTGTGTGCACTAAACAAAAAGAAAAATAAATGCAAATCTCTTTCAATAAGTGATGTAATAATAAGAAGAAGAAGTAACATTGCTATAGGGCCTACTACGTGTCAGATCTCTTTCTGAGTACTGTTCAGAATCTTCACAACAGCTCTTTGAGGAAGGTGTGTGAACCCCAGTATGCCACTAATTAATGTATGATCTTTAAAAAAACGATCAAAGCCTTAATTTCATCATCTATAAAATGAAGACTCACCCTACCTATTTTACCTGGACAATCTGAGAATTAAATAATAAATATATATATTTATATATATATATTTATTATATATATATATATTATATCTTGTACAGTAAACATTGGTCATTTTCATCCAGAAGTCCCTAAAAACAGGCTATAAAACTACAAATTTCACTTACACACATACACACACACAAATGAAAAATTCAGCCAAGTAATATATTTTTTTCTTTTTTAAATCTATTCTTTAAATTGGTAGTGGTTTTTATAACTGAATTGACTAATAGCTTAGCACGCATAGGATGTACTATATCACAAAGTAATTTCCTAGTCCACTCTGTATTGCTCTGAGGATTATTGAATAAGGTCTGTAGCTGCGTCTTCCCTAAAGTACTTCCAACATTTCACTCATCCCCCAAGATGTAATAACTGAAAGGCTCACTTGGCATTCTCTGCACGCTCTCTATTGTGTTGCACTGAGCTGGGCCCAAATTTAAACTATAAGCTTTCTGAAGAGGCATATGATGTTTGGCCTTTTTTAAATCTTGTTTATAAAACATAAAGACACTGTGTACAGTGCTGTTCAATAAAACTAAGGTTATGCCATCAGGCTCTTCTGGGATATAGGTCGCAAAGCTACTAAGAATATATAAATGGCTTCCAGAAACTGCAGTTTTCAAAGAGATGGAATCCCTTTAAAGCTCAACACATTTTGCTCAGACAGATTTTTAGTGAGCAGTAGAGGTTTCTGGCATACATTCAATCCAATATTATCCTCTATTATTTACAAGCACTTGGTCTTACAATGTGTTCTCAGACATCAGTTTGCTATAATTGCCTTAGCTCGGTCAGAGAAGTCTGGGGAAAAAAAAAAAAAACCAAGAAGTAAAATCCATTTATATTTGTTAGAGAAAGTGTCAATAAGAAATTTAGCAATAAAGATTTCAGATGTACTACTTTAGGTTTCTAGGTTCCCTGAAGAACAAAAGAAAGGAAAATAGACTTTTAACCATGACCAATAGAGCAAAATGTTAGATTCCCAGAAAAGAGTAAAAGTGCAAGTGGTAAGAGTTAACAGCAGATGGAAAACATGACAGAGAATTCATTGTTTTACTGCTGAAAATACATTTAAGAGAATCAAGCTAATATTAAGCAAAAGAACATGGGCTTTGAATACAAACTTGAGATTGCTGCTGTTTTAATCATACACTATTAGTGAGGCCTTAGGCATATTACTTCAATGATCTGAACTTTGACTGCTAAAAAGCATGGTTAATAATAAGGAATAATACTTTATAATGTTATTGTAATTATGAATCATATAACCTATTTAATGGGTCGACCATATTATCTGATAAATAATAAAGGTTGAACAATTGGTAGCTATTATCAATCATTATTATTATTGGAGTTCCAATTAGTTGAAAGGTTATTTTTGATGTGTTTCAATTCTTTAGGGATCACTTCATCTCTTAGAATCAACTCAAAGCGAATGAAATAGTTTTCACCTTGCTAGTTCCTATTAATTTGATATAGACCATGTGATCTATACTTATCTGGAGTATGAGGAAAGGCCAATTATTATACACATTATGAACTGAGTCAAGTCTAGCACTGTCAGCCTGGTCTGTCCTGCATAAAAGCGACTACCTTTATAGTAGCAACCACTCCCCTCAAAATACAGTTAACTTCTGTGCTTTGTTGACATGGCACTCTCTTCAGCTTTCCACTCTGACTTCATACCGAAGCGCTGCAGAATTTGCCCAATACACTTTCAACTGATTATCATTCCCTTAGCCTAACGGTGGAAATGTTCCATTCTTAGCACATCTTTTCCTATTTTCCTTCAAGGTACCTATTAAATATGCTTTTTTGCATTGACAATTATAGAATCAAATCTGTTTATGCCATTCTCTTCTCCTGTCAAGGTATGATGTTTAGTTTCCAAAACATCTTAATGGTATATGTATAATGTAACCTAATTACTATTGGGAAATACCCTATGAGCTTGATTCTGAAATACAGAAAATATATTTTTCAAAGGGAAAATGTAATAAATTTCTAGCTTAAAAGAAAGCAGACTATCTTTCAGATAATACTGGAATTTAATTATTTTGGTGAACATTATCCCTAGTCATAGGGAAGAAAATCTTTCGAAATGTTGTCGACGCAGTAACACATGTCAACTTTTTAAAAATGTTACGTACAAATTACAATAATTAAATGTTTAGATTAAACACCCTGTTTTTAAAGATATTCCTAAAACTCTGCTTTAAAATGTCATTCATAACAACTTTGTGCAGTGTATGGACTAAACTGTTTGCGTCCCCTTAAAATTCATAGGTTTCAATCCTAACCCTTAATATGATGATATTAGAAGGCGGGGCTTAGTAACTTTTAAACTTTGTGATATTATAAATAAGTAAATAAACAAATTTAATTAAGAAATAAAAAACAAAGCCCATACTTACTAGAGCGTCTTCCTAGCTCCTTCAAAATCTAAGTTACCATTATTGCTTTGCTCTTTAAAAACCTCAACAACAATAACCACAGCACATAGTAAAAAATATATGCCAGATCCTAAATGTTATCTCTATGTATTGTCATATAATTCTTCCACCATTTTATGAAATACATAATACTCTTTTTTCACATGACAGATAGTGATATTGAGGTATCAGGAGGGGGAGTAGCTTGTCCAGTATCACAAGACGAAGGATGGTTGTAGTCCCAGATACAAACTCAGTCCCTCCAAATCCAGAGCCAGTCTTTATAAGCTCTTAGCTATTCTGCTCCAATTTTCCTAAATGGACAACTTTCCTATTAGTAACTACTGTTTTCCACACATACTATCTGGCTCACGCTATTTCAAAGGCTTGCAATATCCTCTTTCATTTCTCTCTACCTGTTGACATAAACCCTTATATTCAAAGCTTCAATCTCATGTCATTAATTCTATGAAGTCTTTCCTGATTTGTCTATTTTAATGTATTGTCTTTTAAATACGTCTTATTTTCATGCACTCATGCACACACATCCATGTTCCTCGACTACTAGGTTTATAAATATCTCAATGACCTACATAATTGACTTCAATCAGTAATAATACTTAACACTTATTAATATGTCAAACATTGCCTTTCTGCCAGGCACTCTCCTAGGTGCTGAATTACAAGGTGCTATGGCAATGGAGTGAAGGATCAATCCTATCAACCTCCATGTTTAAACCTAGTCTTGAAAAATGAGTAGTAGTTTGCTTCACAGTCCATATCCACCATGTGAGAAAAACACCGTCTGGGATGGGGAAAGACTTATGCACACATTCTGCTGTGTAAGGGCACAACCATTTATACCCGAATTTAGGGTACAGTTCCTGTTTGTTCATTCATCATGGTTACAGGCAAAAATCACATTAGAATATGCTTCTTAAGAGAACTCTTATCCACCTTGGCATCTCTAGTATCCAATATAGTGCCAGGTAGTAGATGCTTAATGCCTTCTTTGGAGAAACAGTAGAAGGAATGGAGGAAGAGGAAAACGGGAAGGTTAAAATAGCAGAAGTGCTATTTTTGGTTAAAATAGTGCAGGAGAAGTCAATTTTTGAATGAATTAGAGCTCGCATACCTATTAGTAATTTATTCACCACCGGTAGAGATTGTCATCAACAAAAAGAGAAGGGATATAATTAATGAACTAGATTTCTGTAATATGATAATCCTGATTGTTTTATATGCTTTTAGGGTGATGATCTATACACTAGTTCAACTCATGAACTCAAAAATTGACTTTGAAACATTTATACTAAGAGCTTCTTATTTTGATTAGTAAAGTAGGAAGGGAATAAAATTAAAATAAATTATATATAATCACTATATAGAATATGACTGATTCATGCACAAAGAATCAAGACATGCTTGCTGATAAATCACATTCAATGGTAACCAGTTTTTTCCTTAGACTTTTGCAAAATTATCCATTGTCAGATGTACATCTAAATACATTTACCAGAGAGGTTTATCTGCATTTAACTGTTAAACCAGTAAATTAAAATATGATAATTAAATTAATTGAATATTTTCAGACACTTGAATACCTGACTACTAGTTAAGTCTACACTTGATTTTAGCCAAAAGGCCGAGAAGCGATTGACTACTAGTTAAGTCTAAAGTTTTGAGGAAATTATTTCTCATGCAACCATAACTGATCACCTTATAAAATGGAGTAAATCCATTTTTATCTGACAATTGAAAACTTGTTTTCCTCTTAATTCATGAGGCTGACTTTTTACATAGGTTGCTACATCTTTCTCAGTCACAAAATATAGCTATTTTTTTTAACATCTTCTTTGGCAGAAATTTAAATACATTTTATTTGCTTGCAGGCTTAGAACAGAGCCTGAACAAATATTTGCAATTCAACAGTTGTTCTGGTTCTATGCTTTGCAGTAAAAGGTGAGAGAATTTTACTTCTACGTTTGCTCTTATGTTATTTACAGAACCTAAGTGAAAAATAAAGTCCCTATCATTTTGTGGGAACTATTACTGAACAGCTTTTATTTTAGGTGTGAAAATGCCACATCACAGTTATAATCACAAATATATGGTATTTTAGCACATGTATTTTAAAAGAAAATGAATGACTGGTATGAACAAGTATATACAGGTCTTCTGAAAGAATTTATCTTTTGCCATGACGTAACAGGCATTTAAAAGTCAAGCTATTAAGTTTCCCTAAACTACATGGTTACTTATCTCCTTACATAGGACTTTAATTTATTTGAATTAAAAAAAAAAAGAAAATCATGCAAAGTAAAAAGTTAAGATATAAAAATGCTGAGGCAAATAGCATATGAGATGCAAACAGTAACTTCCTTAAAACTGACATTTTCAGAAAGGAAATGATAACTAAACTCTGTAGGTTTATGCTAAAATATAGCTCAACTCCTAAGGCAGCCTAGATTCTCTCCCAGGTTCTAAGTGAAAAATGATCTGTCTACAGCATTCTTTTCATGGAGGGACCCAAGATCTAGAGGCAAAATCCTCAACTGGCCCAGTGACCTTGTGGGGAAATTTTATTACATATATCTTTGCAGAAAACTTCCACAGCTAGGAACAGAATATTTACATCACACAAATGATACCAAGATATATACTATATAAAACTATCTAATGTTTGAAGGCTTGGTCATATTACAAAACAGTATAACAAAGGTCTAAATAAGGAAGAAAGAAAAAAGGAAAGGCAAGTGACTGAACCCACTTGGAGTATCAGGAATCAAGTCTTTGGCCAGATGCCCACTTAGAAATCATACCACTTAGAAATCATAAGAGAGAATTAATAAAGAAACCTGGTAAAGAAGAGGTTCATTTTGTGACCATAGATATCCGTAGGTATCAATTTTTGTATCAGTCATAATCAGAAACTACATTCTTATATATTCTACCAATTTTAATAGGTTTGGAGTTACTGATGTTTTACCCTTAGATAGGTCACTTTTTGAACAATAGACAAGAACAAGGATTAGAAAATAATGTCATGCAATTATTTTATTTCAAGTAATATTTCACTCTGCTTGATAAACATTCCTGAAGTTAAACACGATTATATTTCATTTGACCTGAAAAATACAGAACTGTGTATGATTAAATCCTCTCATATATATTGACAAAATTATTCTGAGATCGTTTCATTCACTAATTTGTCTTTGTTTAACAAAAATTCCATAGGGAAAAATGATAGAAATTTATCTGCATTTAGGAGATGAGTCAAGAATAATAGAAATATTTTAAGCCAAGTCAAAAGGAAGAACACTGGAGGTACTGATTTTAAAGAATGAGAAGGGAAGCTGATTGGTGGGATGAGGTGTGGGGAGTAAGTTTTTTTTCAGATGTGTTATTATGAAGTAATATAGATAATCTCTAACAGTATCATCTAAAATTTATTGATATATATTAACATATATTCTAAAGTCTATGCTAAGATATTTTATTGAATTATTTTATTTTCAAAATCCCTGTGGAATAGTTACTATCTCATTTTCAGCTGATAAACCTGTATCTAAAAAAAAAAAACTGGCAAAAAATCTGAACAAACACTTCATCAAAGAAGATATACAGATGGCAATTAATCATATGAAAAGATGCTCCACATTATATGTCATT
The DNA here is from genome assembly GCF_036321535.1 of Camelus dromedarius. Lineage (NCBI taxonomy): Eukaryota > Metazoa > Chordata > Mammalia > Artiodactyla > Camelidae > Camelus > Camelus dromedarius. The sequence continues at coordinate 33,554,688 of NC_087439.1, read as the reverse complement.
AGGGAACTGAAAATTAAAACAACAAAGAGATATCACTACACACCTATTAGAATGGCCAAAATTGGGAACACTGACAACAGCAAATGCTGGTGACGAGGTAGAGCAACTGGAACTCTCACTCACTGCTAGTGGGAATGTAGAATGGTACAGCCACTTTGGAAGATGGTGTGGCAGTTTCTTACAAAACTAAACATACTCTTTCCATAGGATACAGAAATCAGGCTCTTTGGTATTTACCCAGATGAGTTGAAAATTTATGTCCACACAAAAATCTGCACACAAATGTTTACAGCAATTTTATTCATAATTGCTAAAACTTGGAAGCAACAAAATGTCCTTCAATAGGTAAATGAATAAACAAATTGGTGTGTATTTACACAAATGAATGTTATTCAGTGATAAAAATAAATAAGTCATCAAGACATGAAAATACATGGAGTAACCTGAAATGCATACTACTAAGTAAAAAGAAGCAAATCTGAAAAGGCTACATACTGTGTGATTCCAACTATATGACATTCTGGAAAAGGCAATAATGGAGAGAGTGAAAAGATTAATTAGTACCAGAGTTTGGGGATGAACAGACCAGAGATTTTTATGGCAGTAAAACTACTCTGTATGACGTCATTATACACTTGTCAAAATTTAGAGTGTGCAACACAAAAGGCGAACCCTAATGTAAACTATGGGCTTAGGCTGACAATGATATGCCAATGCAGGTACACTGATGGTAACAAATGTACCACAGTGGGGCTCAATGTCAACGGTGGGCAAGAGTGCATGTGGAGGTGGGGGTGGAGGGGGAGGAATTGCTGCGAGGGAGGCGGGAGATGTATGGGAACTCCGTACTTTGTTCTCAGTTTTACTCTAAGCCTAAAACTGCTCTGAAAAATAAGGTCTATTGATAAAAAAGTAAATTAAAAAGTTTTTCAAAAGGTAAAAGAAAACAAAACCAAAAAAGCTGATACCTAAGAGAGGTTAAGTAATTTGCTTAAGGCTTCACAGCTTGTAAGTGATGAAGCCAGATTACTTCTGTTCTTGGAATTAACTTTTCCACACCTCAAGGACCCTTATCTATGCTTATTTGCTATATTTCAACCATTTCAGTATGCCATAAAGGTGCAACAAGGCACCATGATGCATATGGTGGGGGGAAAAAAACTGTTGACCTGTTTTCTTGTCCAACAATATCTAAATTTTGATTATTATCATCCATAAAGCCATAACTAGAGGAGTCTTAAATCCTTAAAAAATAATGGAAAAATTACATTTAAAGATGGAATGAGAAGTCACACAATTAAATACCCTATTTTATTGTTCTTAAATTTGTGTATTCTAAAAACCTTGCTCACCACATTAGGCAATACTTAGCCTATTCACATAAGTGTTTATGGGCACATCTCTCTTACTGTGCCTATATTTTATCTCCATAAAATGAATGGATGCCAGAAATAGGTGTATTTTTTATGTACTGTAAGCTAATTTCCAAACCCTAAGTTTAATGTCAAAGTTTCCACAAACAAAGATAATATTACGTAAATCATTCTTTAAAAATATAAGGAAAAAATTCCTCTGTAATTTTAAACCATTATTATTGCTTATACTATTTACAGGGGCTCCATCCTCTCTGATACTGACAGCTCCTAGTTATTTATAGACTGTTGTCATGCTCTTTTATCTACTTCTTCCCTTAAGCAATACATACTCTTTTCCTAATCTTTGTTCAGATGTGAATTCTTACAAGTGCATAAAATATCTAATAAACAGTGGAAAAAGTGGAGCTTACTATAACATACTTATCACATAAGATCTAAGTCTAGGATGGTTATGAAAATATGCTAGGATCTTAATGGATAAATGTTTTGATCACCATAAGAGAAAGGAAAATGTACATGGACTATTTGTCAAGAGAAACAGAAAGTAAACATCCAAGACCTCAATCTGCCAGAGGTGGATTTAACATGATACTTATGAAGCTTAAGCTCCAGGGACTTGCACTAGCACATGTCCTTTTTATTTTCATTCATTTGATAATTTTGTTTTCTTTTTTCTTAAGAAGAACCCCCTCAACTCCAAATTACACAAGCATCCATCCCTGCCTAGCGCTGAAGCCGAGAAGCGCTATAACATGTAATCAAAGCATGGTTCCGTGACTTCGACTGCCCTCCCAATGAAAAAGATCTGCCATTTCCTTGTTGCTGTTGTTTATAATTTATCCGTTCTTAATATTTATTAACTTTGGAAGGAGATTACACATTCTGCATACTTTTTATTGGCATTCTCTATTTCACCTCCAGTACATATCTTATCCATACAAATTGCCACTTGACCACTGTTCTTAATCTGACATCATGCTTCCCCACCCTGAGGCTAGTTCAGAAAACAGCCCTCCACAGAATCTGGCAATTGTCCTAAGGACTCTTCCTTACAATTTCCATTCTTTGATTTCATGGAGAACTCAATAAATGACGGCTCTTCTTAGTATAACCATTGTTATTATATTTTAACATTTACTTTCAGGGACCAAGATCTTATTATACACAAAACTATTCCTATAGTGAAAGGTTGAACTTTTTCATTTCCTTAGAATGCTGGAAAACATCTATCTGATAAGGAGCATCGGTGTTGTATATTGAAGGGAAATTGTACGTATCACCTAAAAAAATGTTTTACTCCAGTCAGTGGGGGGGTAATTGATGTGTTTTATCAAAGGTTGTGATACAGTCTGATAGCATTTTGTAGAAATCACCATGACTGCTCTGTGGGGGAAATATCTGATCAGGGCAAGACTAAAGCAGGTAGACCAGTTTGGAAGCTGTAGTAAAAGACAATGGCTGTGGAGATAGATGGAAAAGATATTTAGGAGGCAAATTTAACACGATTTGAAAACTCATTGTATTTAGAAGGTGAGACACACTGGAGCATGACAATTTCATATTGTTAGAATGAAGAAGATGGATGGACTTGCCATAAATTTTACTTGTACTCCTCATAAGAAAGGGAAGATAAAAATAGTAAATTATATCATACCCTTTTATTTTCTGAACTTTCTGATTAAATTTGTCTGACAGTTTTGTACCGTCATGCCTGCCAACTTATAGTCCTAGCAGCCAGTAGCATGAGAAAAATAACCATCCTCATCTAATCATGTGCCATTAAACTAAGAACAATTACTTCCAACTAAACTGTCTCTCCATTCTGCTAAGCTCAAAGGAAATGTTATGACCGAAATGTCACCTCAGATCTCAAGTTTCTATATCTGGCATTAATTTCATTAATTATAGCTTCTTTGTTTTACTCTTGATCTGCTGACAGAGAACCGGCTGGGTCTCAGCCAACTAATCAGATTAAATACATTGCATTTGAAATACATGATGTGCATCTTAATGCAGTTGTTTTTCCAAGGCGCCTTTCTGAACCAACAGGTATCAATTATCTTACAGTGGTTTGGTGATGCTAAAATATAGTTTTGATGGAAGCCATTAACTTTTCTATAATCAATAGAAATCTGTTGGAATACAGCCACGATTCACTGCTTCTTTTCCAGGAATATGAGAGCAAAATAGACAGAGAAAATGTACTTTATTAAGAGCTCAGACAAAGAATTACATCTCTTGTAAGCTGAATAATCTTATTAGCCTGAATAGTTCAATTAAAGAAACTCAGAATAATTTGAGTTGGACAGGCCTTAGGAAATATAATCTAAAACACTAACTTGTATCAAAGAGGGAAACTGAGGTACAGGAGCGCCAGACTCTATAGAGGTGTCAGACTTACCTAGAACACAATTGGATTTATAGATGATGTCAACACTAGAAAAGTGAAATGGGGATGTGAGTTCAATGACCACCTAATTTGAACACAGTCTAAATCCTTGCTTTAAAATGAAGAGAGCTGGGAGCTTGTCTAAGTCACCCAGATTAATCTCATTCTCAGTATAGGTTTAGTTACATTCTGAGTTACCTCTTATTTTAATTAACAGTTCTGGTTGTTACTAGAATCTGTGAAGGAAACAGCGATCTGTTTCTTTCTCTACTGCCATTTTAAAATAATCTTTGGGTTTCAAACCTTGGTATGCCTCTTCCAAGGCCCAATCAACTACTTTCAGCCTTGTTGAACGAGGGCAAGGAGTGAAGTAACAGAACCAGGATGGTATGGTGACTGTTATGGTACCATAAAATGGAGGGTTTTTAAAGCTTTATTACTTTAGACCTAAATATTATATAAAATCTATTATACCTAAGACAGCATAGCTGGCATAACACATTTTTGATGTAGTTACTTGGTTAAGTACATTCTACTTTTTACTGACTTTTGTTTGAAAAACTCTAAGTATTTTACCTCTAAATCTATCTATCTAGCAATAGAGAGTAAACGTTCTTGATTTTGAGAGGATACACAGTTTTACACATCCAAAGACATGGACAAGAGAGATAAACAAGAGAGTTCCCACCTCTGCCAGAGGCAGCACCATTCAAGGGAGCAGCGTGGGTGGGAACCTATGTCCTAACCTCGTGATGCATGTTAGAACAGGGTAGCTCTGCTTTAACTGAGCCCAGAGTCCATCTGAACTGCCGTTCCCATTGTCATTCCACGTTGACATTACTCAGAACTACTTGTGCTAAATCCACTAATTACTTCAAATTCTCTGACCAGTCTTCCCAAATCATCACCCAGAAATGCCAACACTCCTCCCCGACCCAGCAAACTCATCATCTTAAACATATTAGAAACTTTTAACTCAACCTTTCTTTCTCCCAGCATTTGAGAATCTACCCTGCCTTGGTTGTCTTTGCACGTGGGAGGTGGACAGGGCGGAGTTCACTGGAAGCTCCATTATTAAGTTGCCTAAATATTTTGTCACCGATTTAAAATATTTGGGTAGGCTTCCCGAGGTTCTAGTGTATGTGTTTTTCAAACACTGGCTCTTGTCAGTGAAACCTACCCATCTGGTGATCATGTGAAAAGCATGCTTTAAATTTTTTTAAATGTATATGCTAGCAGAGAAGTAGCAGTAATTTTGAAAATTTAGTCATTGGGTTCTGGTCATTTATTTAATCTTCTAGGACTTAATTTTAGCCTAACCAGAATGTAAATGTTAAACTCATGTCATCTATTTAATATGAAAGTAATAGAGCATAGAAGTGCACTCAAATATATGTCCTTGAATCTAACATATTATTAGACTATACTAACATATTACACGTTAGTGTTCACATATATACTCTATTCTATAAATAACAGAATATTATGCATATTGATGTTACATATAACATGTAAAATATAAGATACTAAAATACTGTTAGTCTTCTGATAGTATCTGCTTTTATTTGCTAAAATCTGAATTAGTTACAGAAAATATATTGTTCTCTCCAGAATCTGATTATTAGACTCATTAGCAGCAACATTAGAGAACAAAATTTTCTATTATGTTTATGACAAACTGTATAGCTTATAAATGTGTTTATATTTATAAATGCCTGTTAAAATATACCAGATTGGAATATATTAGACATAGATATACATCTATAGCAAAAACCTAATCAAATGGTAAATCTTTTAAATGCACATGTTTAAATAAAAGCAATAATTTTCTGAGCATGTATAGAAAGCTTCTATACACATCTGTCTTCAATTTGTTTGCTCCTCCTCATTGATCCTGTATCCTCTAAATATCACTAGCTTGTAAGACTCCTAGAGGTTTTGAGCCTGCTATAAATTATATCTCAAGCAGGGGTCATCACTGGAAAGAGGCAATAGTCTCTTCATACTTGCCAAGCAGAGAGAGTCTCTCAACATGAGGCAACCTATTTAGTAGACTATCTGTTGAGCTGCTTTAGGAAAAATATCACCTTTCAGAAGTCTTAAGGGAATTTCTGGACTAGAGCAGCAAAACACAGAACAGTGATAGATTTTATCAACACACAAGTCAAAAAGAGTGAGGGGTCCTTTTGAGAATTTTTTTGATTGAAGTATTAAAAAAAAAAGGGGTGGCTAGCCAAAAAACTAAGAAGCCAAATAAAAGCTTATGCCTAGAACACTTTGCTTGCAGGAGCTAGGTTTTTCTCAGCAAATCAAGGAGGGTATAAATTCATTAAAAGATATGCTTATGTGACACTCTCAGAATAGGAAATAAAGGCAGGTTTATTACATTGGAAGCAATGAAGGATTTGATTTGGGAAAAGGTTGTCATCTTAAGAGAACAGAATGTACCAATAAGAAAGGGTAAGGGGGATCTTGGAGGCTCAGATACACAAGATATATAAAAGGAGTGGAGATTTACATGCTCCAGCCTGTTCTTGAAAATGAAACTGTAAAAGATGACCAGAGGCCCCTAAATGCTGTATACACTGTTTCTGAGCAGTAACTACAAATATATGCAAAATTACTGTGTTTGAAATTCTGTTACATGAAATGTGCCTGCTTTAAATCAAAGTGAAATTGCAGGAAAATATCTGCCTAAACAAACACACATTTACACATATATATAAACATATACAGGTAGGTTTGTCCGAAAAATAAAACATCCAGCCAAAATATGCATAACAGAATTGATTATCTCTGGATTCACTGTGCAGCATTTTGGAGCAAGTTGTGTTGCCCGAACTCACAATATTCAATCTAAATACCCTGATTATTGGAGTGCTCTTGTCAAAGAGAAACAACTGTTTAAAGTATCCAAACGTATCTATTTCTCAGTTAGCATAAAATTAGCTTATTATGTCTGAAAAGCAAATTTTAGTGACAATTCTAAAATTACCGATGTGGAAAGAGCTTTTTTTAATCTATGTGGGAAAGTTTTTTCCATATTAAATTAGCAAAATTCCATACATTGACACTGTAAATTATTAATATCTTCACCAAATTCTCTTGAATGTAAATAAAAATAAAATAACATAGGGATTAAATAAAACTCTTTAAATACTTTATAAGTATCTGAAAATCTTCAGATGCCATAATATTTTAGGAAAAAATCTGGTGTTGGTCAAATGCTATGTCCTCTGAACTAGTCTTTATGGACGTTACACATATCCCATTGGGCAAAGACTATTCCTTATTCATTTGAGCCTTTTCTAATGATTAGTTAAATCTAGTTGCATATTTGACCCTCAATAAATAATTCATGAATCTTGAGTAGCTGAATGACCAAGGATGACATGGCAAAGGGAGCCAGAGCCTCAATCAGCCTCTATCTCTCTCTCTCACTCTCCCCTCTAAGTTAAATAAATATGTACTATGCCTATCCTAGAAGGCCAAAAAATAGGAGAGAAGTATTGCTGAAGACTTTTTCAACAAAAAAAAATTGGTGGGTGAGTTCATGTTAGGTAATTTTACCACTGATCTTTGACTAAAATTTTTGATCTTTGACCACTGATCTTTGATTAAAATTTTTATCCCAGCCCTGTATTCTTGGTCAAGTGTTTTGTACAACGGTACAATTTTCTACTAGTGTACAATTAAGTTGTTTGTAATAGGTGATGGCTAATGAAACATCTTGCATGGATCCTTGGGGCCCCGAGTCTTCATTTCTAAGACCAACTCCTCAAAATTGCTACTTACTCTTTAACATTTCTCTAGCTATTTCAGTTATGTCATTAATACAGTCACTCAAGCATTTAGGTATTGAGCGTTGTACTAGGCACTGAATATAAATTGACAAATAAAACAGGTTTGATCCCCAATCTGGTTTACATAAGAGTCTCGCAAAGAATAGATTTCTAAACACAACGTTTCAATGAAATGTGATAACATCGATCCAGGCACTTCTGAAACTCAAAGCTGATGCATCCACCCAGGTCAGGGAAAGTGAGGAGGTCTCAGTGCACAGAGGAATGATAATGAAAGGGTAAATTAGGAGGAAGACTGTTCAGGCCAAGAGCTCTGAAAACTAGACTGCCCAAAGGGGAAGCCAGAAGACACTCTGAGTATATTGAGAAAAAACAGTTCTGAACAAAACATAAACTACTAAAAGAAGAATAAGTAGGTAGCGACCTGGTCAGAGCAGGCTGTGAAGCCATACTAAGCAGACTGAACTTTAAGAGAATCACATACGTATTGAAGAATTTTAAGTGTGTCACAGACCTAGCAAGTGATCACTTCCCTTTCAGATTTGTTTGATTACAGGGCTGCTAGCACCAAATAACCCCATAAGTACTTTCCCTTAAAGGGGCTTCATATATGGTTTAACTACAGCCCTTTCGAGAAGACATTTTTGTAGTCATTAGTTTACAGTAGTTGCTTCCGCCTGCATCCCCTGCAAGGTTAACAATAAATCTATTTCTGATATAAGCCACTTTCTAGTTCACAATCCCTTATCTGGTTTTCTTGAGGCTGGATTCTGCTTTCTGGTTTCTATACGTAAAAATGTATATTTATGGTCTGTGTCATATGATTTAAAAAACACGGTTTCCTTATCCCCATTTTTTAAATGTCTTTACATTTTTCTAAATAGAATACCAGTGTAAGCAAGAGGTATATCTTAAGTTTCTTATATATTTCTTACTGGTTTTATTTCACAACGAACATTTGACTTTTTAATAACTTTGAAAGGACTAAAATCCAGTGCAGTGTGACTTTAATGTCTATTACATTTAAACACTCAAATCTTTGTTAAAAATGAAGGGCTGATATTTAACATTTAAGGAGACTAGCATGAGTGTATCAAGAAATAAATATTAATAAAAATAATATTACAACAATATAGTCTCAAGTATAAGATCATTTAAGCCCAAATAGACTTTCCTCAAATTCATGTCTCTTTAAAACCAAAGCAAATAAGCCAAATACTGCACACCAACAGGTTGTACTTCAAGAAGGTGGCAGCTCTTCAAAGATAAGCAGTTACACGAGCACTTCCTTTGTGCCAAATACTAAAAAGTCGTAAGACTAGAGATGAATAAATAACACAAAACCCCTGATTCAATGGAGATAACCTTATATAGAAGCAAAATTATAAACAAATACTTCACAAAAAAAGTGATAAGAATAAAGCAAGGAATGTATGTATAAATATTCAGATAACAGGAAAGGAAGTAATTATTGTTGGTCCCTGTGGTGAGATCAGAAACATCATTCAAGAAGAGAGACATATGAACTGAGCTTGAAATACACGGAAAACATGGTTGAAAAGGGCAATATAAGACCAGCAATGGATATGATATATTCAAAGTTTAATGAAGGCAGTAAGATTAGAGACAGAAGATTACATGAGAGATAATACAGCATTAAGATTTATGAGATTATCATATGTTAGGTGCTGGAGAAATATTTGTTGATTGAGGCAAAAAAGATTGAATAAATAAAACCATGAATTATCACTGGACTTGGTTCATTGACTAGATATGGGAAGTTTCTATGGTACTTCAGTCCTCTTTACCATGACCTTTCGTTTTTTTTTTTTTTTTCCTCCCTTCCATCTTCTAATTCTATATCAACATTAACTGTTCTTGTTGAATCACTGTCTTTTTATCTTCCAATTATTATTCAGAAAGTTACATTAGTGGACACAGTAAGTGGATAAAAGCCAACACAATGTTGCATATATATGATTTTACACTTTAATTTTTGCTAGTGCTGTATGAATATTATTTTGCAACATAAATTATTAGAATCATCTGTTAAAGTTACAACATGTCAAAAATGGGTATAATGGTATCATGTATTTCTTTAAAATATAGTTTTATCAATATTTTGTTAGTATATTAGTTAAAATAATGATTCATTTACTTGGGGCAATGAGAGCCTTACTTTTGTAATCTAATAGGCATATTCTGTTTCCATGCAAACACAGTGTACATTATTACAGCACAATGTTCAGAAATGGGCTACATAAAGTTTCAACTACAGTGGCTAAGCTGGTTACAGTCCATCCTTGTCAATGAAGCAAGGGGAAATGGAAAGAGACCGATTTTCTGGATAATAATGAATGGAGAATGTCTCGGGTCCAATTCCTCTAGAATATGCCACAGTCACTATTTCATTTTGCCAATGACAGAAACTGAATAAAATATATTTAACTGCTGTCATAGGTCAGCCAGCACTACTGAAATGTCCCAGTGGTTCAAGATAATGATAAGGTGCTGAGATGGAGTTGAAAGCACTATGGATACCGCCTTTAATACTGTACTTTTAATTTCACATATTTTAAAAAGTAACTGATCATTTATATATGACTTATCCACCTCAGACATTTGAAAACCTACTCAGTTTCATTTGTAAACATCTGTGGAGATCATACTCCAAGCCTAAATACTGGAGTCAGAAAAATATTACACTGCACCTGGTGTTTAATGTTTTTGTGAAGAACGCCATTAAGTGTGACAAGTAGACTGTAGGCAGTGAGCAGTAACAGTGCATGCTGAGGTATTCCAAGTCCAAAAGTAAGAAAGTAGCATTTCTGCAGTCTTTGGTGTCGTTCTGCTGCCAGACAGATGCTCATTTATTTGGAAAAAGTAGCGCATTCTCTTTTTCTTTCTTGGAAAGGTCTTGCCGCTAGCATTTCCATCCATTGACTTAAGCTTTGGAGGTAGGTTTTGCTTTCTTGAAATTAGAAAGCCATCCCTAGCAAGGTGCAAGACATAACTGATGAAATTTTATTTAAATTACGCTGCAGAAAATGATTTGTAGATAACTTGATTTTGAAGGGATATCAGAAAATATTTTTTTAAAATATTTTCAAGCTCACAGAGAAAAAAATGTGACAATGAATATATATATTTTCATGTATAACTGAAAAATTGTGCTCTACACTGGAATTTGACACAGCATTGTAAAATGATTATAAATCAATAAAAAATGTTAAAAACATCTTTTCAACCTCTAAATCTTTACAGTAGATTATTTTCTAATAGTCAACTGCCTTGTAGTCTATCCACAAAAATATACACTTCAAGGAAACAGTGTCCATGTTTTTGACTTGTATGTCCAGGCTATGATTCTCAATATCATTTTCACCCACAAAAAAAGATCCCTGGCTTTTTGAAGAATTGGCTCATTCCAGGTCTAGGACAAAAAAATGCTCTGATGAGACTCTGACTTCTTGTGCTGAAAAACAAGAAAACTCAAAATCTAACTGGATTGTGTAAAAGAGACACAGGAACCACCCTGACTGAGCTAGTACTGGTAAGAGGTGGGGGGGAGGGGCTCAGCATGAAAAAGAATAATGAGTACAATTAATAAAAACCCTGAATGTACAAAAATCCATGAGCTCATAATGACACTGCAAAACATCTTTCTACAGAAAGGGATATAGACATAAATACAGCTATCGCTATAAAGAGAAACAAAGTGTTCAAACAAAAGAGGAAAAATAGAATCCCTTCTTTCACTGGGGGTAGCTGGAGTATCAACATTTTACTATAAAAATTGGTAATGAAATGCAAAAATTAAAAATCAAGGTGCTTGGACCGAATTGTGTCCACTCAATATTCACATACTGAAGCCCTAACCTCTGAACCTAAGAATGTGCCTGTTTGGAGACAGGGCTTTTAAAGGAGTAACAAAGGTCAAATGAGGTCATCAGTGTGGGGCTCTAAGCCAATGTGACTGATTTCTTACAAGAAGAGAAAGAGAAACCAGGGCTGCAGGAGCACAGAGAAAAGGCCACGTGAGGACACAAAAGAGAGTCTTTTGCAAGCCAAGGAGGCACAGCTCAGGAGAAACCAAACCTGCTGACACGCAGATCTTGGCCTTGCAGCCTCCAGAACTGTGACAAATAAATTCTTAAGAGTGTTTTTAAGCCACTTGGTAGGTGGTAATTTGTTTTGGCAGCTCTAGCCGATCAAATGTACAAGGTAACTGAAAAATTCTAGTTGTTAAAGGCAAATTTGTCTTTACAGTATTCCAGATAATAAATTATAAAAACAGACAATAAAATCAGAAAATCACCACCCTTCTGCAACCCCAAATGAAATAATGATTCAGGCAATGATCACCAACAGATACTAAAATTATGAGAAAAGTTGACAGGGAAATTTACAAGAGAATAACCTGGCTGGGACCTGCATTCCCAACCTGTCTCCATCACTAAAGTAGGACAAGTGGATATTATGTGTGCCCTGATGTGACACGACATTAAGTACCCAGCGTTAGCTTCAAAATATTTTTGTTAAAAAGATAAACCTAAATTGAATTATGTTTTTTGCTCTAACTTCCAATTCTCAGGAAATATACTAGATGCAGGTACATATTCAATTTGATCATGAAGAAACAGTCAGACAAGTTTAGAATGCAGGACATTCTGCCCATCGATTGTTTTGGTTTCTTTGATTAGTTGATAGAGGGAAGCATGGGGATTGGCTTGTATATACAGCGAGCGATCCTTTGGATCCTAGGGGAGAAAAAAGACACTGGTGAAAAAAGTGGTAAAATCTAAATAAAGTGTATAGTTTAGTTAATAATATTACACCAGTGCCAATTTCTTCCTCTGAATCATTGTACTATGGTTATTTAAGATGGTAACATTAGGGGAAGGTGAGTGAAAGCTATCCTGCAACTTTCTGTATTTTGCAGTGTTTCAATAACTCTAAAATTGTTTCAAATTTGAAAGTTAAAAAAGAGAGACAAGGCAAATTCAAAGTGCACAGCATATTTGGTTCTCAATTTGAACATACCAATCACAAAGTGTCATTTAAAAAAATCTAGGAAATTCAAATATGAATTCAGTATTAGATATACTTAGTTTTGTAGGCATGATAATGGTATTATGGATGCAGAGGAACAACTTATTTTGGGAAAAAAAAAACAAATTTAGAAGTATTTAGTGATAAATATCATGATGCCAAGGATTGGACTTAAAAATTATAGAGGGGAAAAAAAAAAAGAAAATTAAGCATTGATTAGTTTCCATTGATAATGGTTTAATCTGGGGATGGGTATACAGGAGGAGGTCTTTATAACATACTTTCCATATCTGAGTTTGTTTGCAAGCTTTAACAATAAAAAGCTGCTAAAAAGTTTATAAGCCATAAATTTCCCTTGGTCATGCAACCAGAAAAGAGTTGTAGACTTGTTCCTAGCCCCTGTCTACATCATTCTCTGGCTATATGCTGCTGAGTGTAACAAAAGCTTCATGACCTGCTGTTGCAAGGGCTTCCTAGCAACCTCTGTGCCTACTCTGAGGCCTGCAGGAGAATCTCATAAGCTAATAAAGAAAAGCTTTTACAATTAAAGCATTAAGTGCTATGAGATTTCTATTGCACTCTATCGACTTCCACGAAAACAAACAAAAATATCAGATGCATCAGTCATGTTTTGTTGGGCTGCCATGACAAAATACTTCGAACTGGGTCACTTAAACAAGGGAAATTTATTTTTTCAAAATTCTGAAGGCTGGAAGTCCTAGATCAAGACACCAGCTGATTCAGTTCCTGGAGAGAGTTCTCTTCCTGGCTTGTGGTCAGCCATCTTTCGGCCTTTCCTCTGCAAGTACAGAGAGAGAGAGAGAGAGGGAGAGAGAGAATGTCTCTCTTCCTCTTCTTATGAAGCCACCAATCCTATTGGATTAGGGCCCCACCCTTATGACCTCATTTCACCTTTTCACCTCTTAAAGACCCTATCTCCAAATATAGTCACCCTGGGTTTAAGGCTTCAATAAATGAATTTAGGGGGTCACAATTCTGTCTGCAGCACATGTCAATGGAATATTTGTTCTAAGTCTCCCTCCACCAGCATGGGTGAGAGGACAAACATCTCTGAATTTCGATCAAGTATGGATCAGGGTTTTAACATAGAAACATGGAGGATGAGACAATTATATAAAAATGATTATCAGTCTCTAACAGGCATGTGAAATAAGAGAATTTCTTAGTTGATGGATAAATATGACTTTGGTTAACCAAGATTTTTGACCTTTTATAAGTTTTCTTGTTGCCCATGTTTTGAATCCCAATTGAATAAATGTAAAACTTATCTGAGATGTGGGCTGTATAGAAAGTACAGAAACAGACAGTAAAACAAAGGTTAGAATAAAATACCATGAAATTAAAGGGGAAGGATTCAGCAACTAGGAAGCACTTCCCAACAATGAAATCTATTAGAGCGGGAAAAGTTCTCCTGGGGGAAGTACAGAAATCTTATGGACCAAGTCATTTCAAATAGACTAGACAAAATAATAACAAATGGCATTAAGAGAACAGTCCCTCAAGAGAAAGATGTGGGTGGGAGGTTGATTAGATAATTTAATAGAGCTGTCTCATCTTTAAATGTCTATAATTCTAAAATCCTATAAGATTTTTAGACAGTTTGGTCACCCAAGAGAGAGACTTCAATTTCATTCTGTATGACATATTTAATAGGTGAACAGCAGTGCTCATGCAAGCTTGGCCTGGCTTGCTCTCTGGGGCTGGCACTACACTAACTACAGCTCTAACATAAACCTCAATGAAACCAATAATTACTAAGCAATCCCTGTGCAGAATTTCCACCAGACATCGAAGGCTCATATCAGCACCATTAATGCAGAATTATTGAAATTTAAATCAGAAGTGTTTATCCAACACTGTGATGAGATAAAGTGATTTGAGACTGCTTATCATGATTAAGGCTGCAGATTGCAGGTTATTATTAGAATGAAAAGGGGATATGAAATGAATGGGAAGAAAACCAAACATGAGTTCTTATTATCTGGGGGAAGAAAAAGATTGCATCTTGAATGCAATTAATGCACTAAAATGGTGTAGCATTGTCCTGTTTCCTGCCCTTTTATAACTGAGGACCTGCATGAATAGGACATAACGCTTCAGAGCCAAATGAACAAAAACAAAGTCCCGACCTGTTTAAAATCTCTCACAAGGCTTTATCTTTCATATATGAAACTATTATTAGTGACTAAAGTAAAGGTCAATGAGAAATTGCAGTAGGAGAAAAGGGCTGACTCTGAACTACACTTTACATCCATACTTTAGAATATATCTACAGAATTATTCACACTTACATGGAAATGTCATCCCATGGAAATTTGTTTTCCAAGGCTTCCGTAAGTTGAAAGTTTAATGCTTAAAGTTATTTATTATAAAATTTGCTGATGTATTCATAATTTTCTACTACTTTAGAATCCAGTTATAAAGAATACTGCAGATAACATCAACCAGTATGTAATTATTTATGTTTATTAAATAACACACCTATCACTTATTATAGTCAATTGTTAGTGCTTTTACGTTCTCAACAGTTCACATACCTTTAATAATATTTGTGGATGTGCCTTTTTTTTTCCCGCAACTAGAATATGACCTCTTTTGGCTTAGGGAATTCATTTATCTACACACCACGTGGTATGAGATAGCTAGCTAGCTAGCTAGCTAGATAGATAGAGATTTAGATATACTTATATGAATCTATATTTGTATCTATATCTATTTAGAAATAGATAGCAAGCTCCAAAATGTAACACACATGAAGGGAAAAGTTAAAAACAAGTCAAAGCCAAAAAAAATATGATTTTATTTCTTTTTAATCAGTGAAAACTATTTTTAAAAAGTACAACTTTTTACAAACCTTGATCAAGTCCCAACAATAAATATTCCCTTTCACACAGTATTATGTATAGGAATTTTTACTCACTATACCTTTTGAAAGGGACTTCTGTTTGATTCATGTTAACTAATTTACTCTTTTACATTAAAAAATATTCTGAATTTCCCATAAAGGATTCTTTCATTATCTCAATTATAAATAACTTTGAGAATTTACTAGATGCCAGACAAAGGAACACCCTCATGAAATAAACATTCTATTGGGAAGAGAGACAAAAGATAAACAAATAATCGAATAACATCATGCAAGGCAATGATAAGCACCCATCCAAATACTGGATGTGAAGAGACACCTCCCTGATGGGCAGATGTGTGAATAAAGTGAGCAAATGAAACTGTGAGAATATCTGGCAGAACAGGGTTTCAGCAAAAGGACCATAAATGCAAAGGCCCTAGGGTTAGTATGAAGTTGGCGAGTCCGAACAACAGTAGGGAGTTCAGTGTGACTGCAGAGCACAGCGTGGGACAATGAATGTTAGAAACGGAGTCAGAGGGGCTGCTTGTGTGGGCCTCACGACTGAAGGAAGGAGATACAGGGTATAAGGAAGGGGATCCATCCCCAGTCAAAATGCATGCAGTGCCTATGTTTAAGTACACACGAGGTCAGCGCTGGGTTGACTCACACATTTTCCATCTATTCAGCATTGATTCTTTCTGGTGAACAAGGGCATGTGTAATAAACCTATAAATAAATTACAAAGAGGACACTGTTGAAAGCTGACTCTACAATCAATATTCATGTCTAATGCAGTTTTAGAGAGCAAAAACAGGATGTAAAGAACTGAATATAGCATGGTAGAATGTATTTGCTATTATCAATTATGAGCACAGATCTTTGGAACAGAATTAGCTGTGGAGGTTTTTTAAGTTCCTGAGTATTCTCCATAGCAGAATTAATAACTACGTATGTTCACCTTTTTAGGACAGAGTTAAATTCAAAACATATATTAAAGAAGCGCAAAGAACTCCTTAAGGAGTAAAAAAAAAAAAAAAGATACAGAAAAATAATTATATGGAAATACGGTTTTAAAGCAAATGTTTATATTGAAAAGAATTCAAACAAATGAGGCAACTCTGCTCTCCGATCTTCCTAACTCGGGGCGGTCTGGGGGGGGGGTGCGCAGCAGCTACTTCTGCACGTTCAACACACCATAAATACAGCAGCCTTGCTTCGCTGTAAGTCACGGCGCCTGCTTTAACTGTCTCACCTATTTATGGCTGTGATCTTTTCAAGAATTGCTTTCTGGCTCTAAAAGTATTTTGTTAAATTGCCTCGCTTACAATAAATCCTTTTGTTACCACTGTGTTCCTAGGATTTAACAAAGATCTTAAAATGTTCCTGGATGGTCACCTTTCACTACAATGCACATAACATCACGGATTATATATTTTTACCTAAAGACCTTGGAAGACATTTCTACTGAGATAATTATAAAAGAAAAAGACTGAAAAATGAGCAAATACAATTTTATCAACCTAATATATTGAGTGATTTCCTTAACATACTTTATTTTTTACTCTACAAATTCACCAGGACTATGTACTATTATTATATCTATACATTGTACTAAGCATGATATATGTGAAAGCTTGGCTAGTAACTCATAAAATGACATGTGTCCCCTGGGAATGGAGCTATGTCATCTATGTCAAAAGTCACACTGTTAAGTAAAAACCAAGAGAAATCACTGAATTTAGTTTTAAAGGAAAAGCTGCATCGTTAGGAAAAAAATGTGTATCAGGTGATAATCTTGATAGAATTTTGAGGAAGTTTTGAGGAGAAAAAGTGTCAAGACTAGATTTGGGGACACTGTTTAGTTAAAGAGCAATGTGGTTATTGTGCAGTGAGTGGCAAATATGCAGACAGTACAACCAGTTGATTAATATACACATTTTGTAAAGCAACCAGTTGTGACAATTTACCTGGGGCATGTAAACCAATTTTGAAACACAACATTATAGGGACAATGCATTTATCTCTGACGCAGTCGGGTTATAATGTCTTTTCTTTATAGATGAGGAAAATGTTGGCTGACACCATCAGAATTTGCAACTTAAGCCCATTCCCCTACTCTTAACATTTTGTCCTTAGGGCAAAAAAGTTGAATTTATAAGATCAATAACAAGAGTGATGTATTTCAATCTCTGTAGTGAAATTTGTTTCAAATTACTGGATGATGTCAACACCAAATACAAGCTATTTGGTATTTTGCTGAGAAAAGTATAAAACTGATCCCAAACAATAAGCAATTTGTCTCTGCCAGTGGCCAAGTAGCATGTCTGTCTAAAGCCCTGGTCCATCAGAATTCAGTGACGCAGGCAAGGACATGTAAGAAAGAGGGAATAAAATGAATTAAATTTGGATCCTAATAGAATGTGGAAAGGATCCGACAACAGAAAGGTGACTCTGATCTGTGATTTCAGAAACAGGAATCCATGACTCCAGGAGCAGATCTCAGAGGACTGCGAATAACATGGTCAACAAGAAGAGATGCCATGGGCTGTGGGTTCCTACCAGTTGCCCTTCAAGTAGAGGCTTGTGGTTTGCACTCGAAAAAGATGACTGTGCCAGGTGGGAAGAAAGTGGGGCATGGCCGCCAGCTGGTTATTAATGAGGACACGTAGGCTTGAAAAAAAACAAAACAAAAAACATGGGACAGCAGCCCCTGCTAGCTACTAAACATAGCAAAGAAACTCTTTAGCAACCCAATACAATGTTTAGGAGTGTGACTTCCAGCTATTCACTTGCTGTGTAACCCGAGTTAATATCAATTCTTTACTAACATCAATTCCTGCATCTGGAAAACAGGAATGACAATAATAATACCTTGTGGATACTGCCTAGATTAGTGGAGACACTGAAGGAAAAGCACTAACATCTGTGAGACACACAGGACGTGCTCCATAAATGTTAGTTAAGATTACTGTTGATATCTATAATATCCCGAGAGAAGCTTTTATTGCCCCCTTTCCAGCTTCACCCACTGACTGTGTCATAGTGTCAGGCAATCTGTTGTATGACATAGCAAAGTAAATTGTGGACAAACTATATTCCTGTCTCTTCACGTGGTTATGGGAGAACCAAAATAAATCAAAACAAACTTTTGTAAAGCCCACATCAACTCCCAGTATTGTCCTGTGCCTGTAAGAACAGAAAGATCTGCCAGTGTTCAAAAAAAAAAAAAAAAAGATTTTTTGTATGAAAAAAGGGGGTAAACCAGGAGACTCAGAATCACTGTCTTATTATGAAATCAATATCCTACAAGAAATATGGAACAACTCTAGAAAATTTCCGATTTGTCTTCTCAATAGAATTCAAGATTCTGCAGCTTTCACCATAGAAAGGTCATAATACAAAAATAAAGCTTAGATACAGATTTTTTAAAAGACTGCTTTAAATTTAAAAAACCATACATATGCATACATATTAATTTTGTCCTTACTCCTCTTTTCCAACTATCAAATAGGATACATTTGGGATCCTGCACACTACGACGAGGTAGTTTGTCAAAATTTCCTTGATTATGTAAGTGCCTTTTTGGTTCTACTGGTCTTTTGATTATAACTGCATTAATTTTAGAGGTCAATTTGAACAAAGTTTTACCCTTTTAATATTGATTGTTCTCATGGAGGGCAATGACATTCAAATTTTCTTTTGCGTAATAATCAGTCACATAAACATTTATCTAAAGAATAAATAAATGCCACTTTTTTTTTTCACAATTATTGTTGTAATGCTCTTAAAATAGATCCTAAAATTTCTTTTCAAGTTGATCCAAGATATTTTGTATTTTTGGTAAATTAAACCTTTGTCCTTTTATAGAATTTTCCATTTAATTGTCACTAGTAGGAAGGGCTGCTTAGTGAGACTTTCTTTTGCCCAACAATTGACACCTAAGGAACAACCTAAAACCTAAGGAGATTTTTAGCATTTTTTAAACTTTTATTTTAAAGAGAACTTCAAGCAATAGGGACCAGACCCTTCCCGCAGGCATAATAAGTGTGGCAGAATTAGATGAATTGCCAGCAGTCTCTGCTGCACATCTCCAGGTCCCCTTCTCCTGTCCCTTTTCACTAAGATAGCTCAATGCCCACTGAATACTGTTTCTTTCCTCAATATTTCTGAAAACTGAAGGCTTGCTGGAGCAATACATGGCGGCAGGTCAAGAAGGGACAAGGTGTCATGGGGTGGGGGCTCATGGTTAGCAGATGGGGCCAAAGAGAGAGAAAACTGCAGCTCTCCAAGGAAGTAATGGAGGGGATTGAAACAACGTTGCACATTGTTCCCAAACCCTCTTCTCTTTCCTGAGGACCTGCTTTGTTAGCAGAGGCTCCCAAAGCATAAAAGTGTATGGAACCAGTTTAGAGCCATCACCTGGTCAGCCCTATCACACTGAACACAACAGGTGTCATTTGACACCAACCATGTCTCCTCTCTTTTGACCATGCATTTCAGAAAATTTAGGTGTCCCCAAAAGACTCTTAGTGCATACACAATGGCCTTTCCCCACTCAGGTCCCTCACCTGACACCAGGTGTCAATCAGACCACAGCTGGGCTTACATGGGTTTTTACAGTGTGCTTAGAGTACTGCTTGGTACATAGTAAATATACAGTAAATGATATAAATCAATAAAGGTGGAAAGAAAGTTACCCAGGCTTTATCCCACATGGGAATAAACCTAGTCATCCTATTTCCACTCTGGACACTCTGGACAAGAGAATGCAAGAGACATCACAACAGTAGGCTCTAAAGTAAGATGTAACTTGGAAAAGTGAAAAGACCACCCATGAGTGGTGGCAAATAGAATGTCTTTATTCTGATAAAATTTTATAAGAGCGTGACACCAAAGCACCTGCCAGGAAAGTAAGTAATTATCTATTATAATTTCTTTTTTCCTGTTCTAATAAATAGCCTACTCATAACTGAGCTCAAATAAATATTTAAATTACATTTCCATCTAGTTACTTTTGGTTTGGAATTTTCTTTTTTAATTCATGTGAACTTTAATTATATTTTTGAATATTTTTCAAATAGTAAACCAACTGTTACAGGACTATTTAATGATTCTTTAAAAATAAAATTTGATGTGAAATGCCAAATTTAAGATATGCTGAATCTATTTCTGGGTTTTCTGCTCTGGTTAACTTTTCTGTCTATTATGATAGTATTATTTTAAGTACATAATCTCTTAATTTTACAAATTGCTTTAGTAATTGGCCCTTATGGTAACTTATCTAGCGGGATATGTTTTTTAATGTGCCCTTGTCTTGCCTGTTTTTCTCACTCCCTGACCTTAATGTAGAGGACAAGTCTTAATCATCTTTAAAACCATATTTAGTGCCTTGCACATATATATAGTACTGAACTAAATTTTGGAAAATATAAGTAAATAATGTAAAATGTAAGTAAAATAAATATGTTATACATATATACATAAATTTATATATATATAAATTTTCTATAATGTGGAATTTCATAGGCATATGTGAAATAGGTAATGTTATTTCCTTATGAAGACTTACACAAAGGTATAAAAACTTGTATAAACTAGGTATGTAATACTAGTTCTTCGAGTATCAGGCAAAAATAAAATATCATGGATAAGATGCTATATTCTAGGAAGCATGTTTGTTACTGCTCTATATGAGCACATAGTTAAGAAGTCCTTGGGTTTCAGTGTACAGTTCATTAAAAAAACAAAGATACAATTGACTCTGCTTCTGATGGAAAAGTGGTGAATAAAGCAAAAACCCAAAGCCAAGGCTTTCTGTTTCAAAACAAAAGCCTGTTTCAGCAACATCTGCCTACTCTTGTTGACCCGATGTTCCAATGTTACTTATTCTTTGCCTTGGATGAATATTTCTGATCATTGCTCTCTGCCTCTCAATTCATTTTGCCTCTCAGTTTGGCAGTTAACTGACTATCTTATTTAATTAGCTAACTCTCTAGTCTAGCACTGCATAGGTGATTATCATTCCCTCCTCTTCCCAGTTTTCTGTCTATTGAAATGAAGTTCCCATCTCTCAGAAATACTGGGAAAACTTCTCTCACCCAGTCTTGCTTACGTGACCGGGAAGATCAGGAGAAAGAATTGGGTGATTTATCAGGAGTTGCAGGTTTTCGTCCTGCTGCCCTTCCTTTGCTGTATGGTAAGAGGCCCACCCTGGACAGGGCTACCTGCAGTGCCTAGAGCTGTGTATAGCTGGTGAAACAAGCCCATGGGGGAGCATGAAGCAATTGCTATTCCAATCTGCTCAACCAGCCCCAGCCACATCACCGTGACCTATGTCACATGGTTTCAGTTTTCCAGACCATTTACCCATTTACTCTCTGATAATGGTGCAAGTTTTGTCACAAAGGCCACCCAGCATTAAGCCAACAGTCAAGGTACTTGTTGGACATTTCATGCCTCTTTTCATCTTTGAAGGCTGGTGTCATTAAGAAGTGGCATGATCCTTGTAAAAATACTCCGAAAAAGATTTTTGACTTCACCTCCCCCACCTCCTGATCCACACACCTTACTAAAGGCAGTTTGGTCACTAAAATATGGCAGTTCCCCCAAACAGTTCATCTCTTCTTGGCTATTTCCCGGGTAATGATCAGGATCACAGGGTTGAGAAGTCATGTAGACCTGTTTTGAAACTTTGGGATTCCATCCTACCGGTCATGATGCTTCTTTTGTCCCCCTAACAACAGCCTTAGGCCAGCCTGGCAGGGACTCTCAGGGTGGCAGCATGGCCAAAAGGTAGCCTTTGGAATTCAAACGTAACTTTGGTTCAGTCACCTGAATTCTAGTGTTGGGTTTATCTGGTCTTGAGGTCATAAAGTAATAATCACTAGGTTGAGTACACTGATGCCTGAGTCCGTGACAGAGACCCATGTGAGGCAAGGTGGGGGGTATTAATGCATCTAAATAAATTTTATCAAAATGCCCCTATCCCTCTTGCATCTGAAACTGGGTGGAAGATCTGGATGCATGGAGATGATAATTAGAGAAAAGGTGTATTTACAGTTACTGGAACATGATACACTAATTTACAAATTTTATGGGAGTTTAGGGAGAGTAACAATGCCAATATCAGGGGAGGGATGACCTTAGAACTCAGGAGGTACAGAACAGGGAGGGACATTAATGATCTTTTGTCTTTCCAAGCCAGTCTGGAGCCTTCTTCATCAAAAAAGAAAAGCATCCCAGTACTCTTTCCCAAAGGGTGGTAAGCAGCTTACATTTAAATGACTCCTAGATCTGCTAGTCCCCACCAAACGCTGGTGAACCTGACTTGATCTTCAGTCTCTCTGACTTTATAGAGAAGTCAATCAGAATCATTAGAGGGTGGCCTCAGCTCCCGCAACTCCCAAGCAAAATGCCTTTCAGCACCTCTAAATATCTTCCTCCCTCCATTCCCCTCTCTCTCACTGGGTTATTCCATGGGATGGATGACTGGAAGACTTTTGGTCAGACTGACTGCCCTCAGGCAAGCCTTCTAAAGACACAGGCTGAACTGCAATTGGGGAATCAAAGGTTTACCAGCTGAACAGGAGGCCATAGCAAAAGTACCATTAGCGCATGTCCCCTGACTGATACAGATCTTGCTTGGAATAAACAACAATTACAATGAATGCTTTCCTTTCAGGGACACCATGTTTCCTTTCTGGGACTGTACCATTTCTGTGGAAGCCAGACATTAACTTGTCTGGAAATTGCTTTGATTTGTCCCTAAGGAGTGGTCATAAGAGCCCTTTAAGTGTTCAAGGAAACACTACCAGTGGATCATGCAGCTCTCGGATGACGGTGTAGACCTCTCAGGAATGGGCACCCTTAGTTACTTGGGGAGCTCCCAGGAGGGATAAATGACTGACTCATGGTATGCATACTCACTGGGTGATTATCCCTACACTAGGAGCCATCTGATTAGAAAAGGTGGTAAGAAATGTGTTCCTGACTTCAGCTGAAGTTATCAATGATATCACTTTGGACACAGAACATATTTAGGTCAGTTTCAGCTCACTGGCTAGGACTGTCATGGAAGATAGCATTGTCCTACACACCCTTGCTTCAGATCAGGATGGAAGCAGTGAAATCCCTAATATATCTCTGTACCTGAAGTGATTCCTCTGGAAAAAGGAAAGGTTAATGCAGAGGCTTAAAGAGAAAGTCATATGTCTTTCTAAAGTATATACCCTGGTCTTTATGGAATTTGTCCAGCTGGCTGAGTCTGGGACCCTGGGGGGTCATGGTTGAGGTCAGTGCCACAGGTTGGCTCCACCATGCTGCTTGGAGTCTTGTTGATCGTGGCTTTACTTAAATGTTCTATGAGATAAATTGAACCCATATAGGTCCACTTTCTTGATGAGATTAATCAGCAACCCACTGACTGGAATATTCATGTGACAATTTGAATATAGCTAGAACATGTAGGGTTAAGGGGCAGAGTGCTGGGAGAAGCAGTCTGCCAGGACTCTGAGCGGCTCTGTGTGTTCTTGCTGAGTGTGCCAGACTGCAGAGTGTATCCATCTCCTGATACTGAGCAGTTTTTCTAGCTAGTCACATAAGCAACTAAGTGGGCCAAGTCCACCAGAGTGTGACAACCACAGGGCTGCTTGCCCTCCAGCGGAGGAGGGATCTGCTTTTCTGCCATTTGCTGTGATATTCACTGCTGGCTCAGAAAGTACTTGGTCCTGGGTTCCTCAGCTGTGAAACCAACCCACTGCATGCGCAGCATCCACCTGGGCCCGCTGCACGGCCCTAGTGGGACAGACAAACACGCTGATGTGCATGCGGCTTTCCGTGCCGTGTGTAATGAGGTCCTTTGCTTCCTTTTCAGCCCTCTCTGTAGTCTTTTGGGTCAGGATTGCACAAAATACTGCACATTCACCTCGATTTTAAGAAGTCTTTTTACAGTTATTAAATCCACCGCTTTTGTACACATACCTATAGATTACGACTTTCCACGTGCACGTGTATTCCAATTGCTGAATGGACTTCTTAGGGAAGTTGTCCATTCTTCTCAGGATTCCATTTGTTAGTCCTTCAAAGTACACAGAAGGCCCCCCTTTGGAGCTTTATACATCTCGATCTGCCTATTTTCTCTGTCTATACTCGCTTTTTGTCAACTTTAAAGAAAAGCTACTTCTTATCCTCATGTTTCAAAATCTGATTTGGCAATGAACTTTTGTAACTTGGGAACTACACAGAAGTTTATTAAGACACAGAAAAACTCAAAAGATGTATAATGGAAAATTGATCATGTGTAATTATTTTATATTATAGCCTATTTATATTTAATGTTTAAACAGGTTAGGAACATGTGAAATATTGGCAAGCATTCCTCTAGTTGGGAACATGGTTTCAAGTGGAACTGGTACAGATTTCAACCTCAACACCATTACTCATCAGTATGTGCACATGGATAAACTCCTTAACACCCTCCATCTTGGATTACTCATCAATGAAACATGGATAACACCTACTTTACAAGGTTGGATGCTACCTAAACGGCCCCGTGCATAGTAGCTGGCACTTAGTCATCAAGCAGAGTATATCTGAACTTGTATTATCTGATAAGAAATTTAGCATAAAATTTATCATGAGACTGGTGGAATAAAATCTCTCCTTTATCATTACTCACTTGACTACTTCTCCAACAGTGTGAAACATCTGCTAGACAATCTGGAAATACAGAATTTTTGAAAATAAGGACAATGGAAGAAAATAAAGAAAAATCTATGTGACTGACAAGCAAAACAAGTAACATCATAACAGAAATAGCTTTGCAGTAAATGTACTGATTGGATTTTTAGCTACAACTGGCACTTTTCAGTTAAATGGAAACCCTTATAACCATTTCCTTAGAGATATCCCACAAGCCTGTACCCCTCAGTATAATGTCCACTAACCTTCTTAGGTGCCACATGCTGTGTTGTGCTGTTTTTCATGTATTATTTTTCAGTGTGTCTGAAAAACCACCCTTTGGATTAGGTATCATTTTCACTATTGAATAAATAAAACCGATGCTCAAAAAGTAAAATGTCTTGAGAAAAATTATAGCTAACAAAATTCTACCCATCCAAATTTTTACATAGCCCTCATAATCCTAAAATCTCTCTTACAAGTATAAAAGCTTTAAAAAAAAAAACTTTAATATAGAATGCATAGAAATGCTCAGATACTATCACAACTCTTAGATTTTGTAAACTTTCTTTGTGTTCTTTCCAATTTCTTCCCCTGCAGCTCAAAAATAATACTTCAAATAGAAAAATTTTCTGTAGCAAGAACACTATTAGTCATATACAAAATAATCAGCATTGTTTACTCATTTTGTATTACACTTCAGCTCAAATTCACTATTAATCTGGACTACATTTCCATGCTACAATATAGTCTTCATTTCTATAGACATCTTATTAACGAGATGCTCTAATTAAATGTTCTCATTCTGAATTCAAATCCATAACAGAGAAAAGTCAGCATACCCTCAATGTAAAAGCACATGTTTTAGTAGCCAGAATTTAAATCCTAGGTTTTTGAAGTTATGATTATAGAGATACAATCATTTAGTTCAAGAATGCAGGATAAAATCATGACTAAGAGCTTGTGATCCAGATTTTCTTAGTTTTTCTCTGAAGCTCTCTGCTCAAAACCACTAGGGAGGTGCACAACTGCAAAGCTGGCAGTATTAACAGAAACTGTACAAGAGATACCAGAACCAAGTTGCAGCAGGGACCAGAACAGCAGGCAGCCACGGCTCTGCTCTCCCCTCCCCACAAGCCACACGGAATCATGCCTCCCCACACGGCCACCCCTCTTCTGTCCCCACCAGCACTGTCTATAGACAAGAAGACCAGAGGCACAGGACAGCTGAAAAGCTGATGTCAAAAATGAAAAACCAAAACCCCTTTAAAACCCTGATAACATCACACCATGGGTAATGGGTTCTTTCATCAAAGATGCATATGAATAGAAATACGTTAGCCCTGACTCTGAACTACAGTCAGAATCAAATAGAGCGGAGAAAACCCCAAAGCAGCAGCCTACAGCTCCAAACTACATTAACACGAGCCAAGAAACTGGGGCTAAGGCTAATCTGGGGGGTTCTGTTTTGTTTTAGTTTTAGGTATAATATAAAAGGGAGAATATTCCAAGAGCCTAGGAAAATTGTGACAGGTAAGCACAATTCCTTCCTGGTATCAAACCTAACAATTGATCTATGTGTTCCCTTTTAAAGTTGGGTAAACAGAAACAAATAAATAAAAACTATGGGATTTATAAATACTCCTAAAATTAAGAATAAATTTACTCGTAGAGTTACTATTAGTGTTATTCTTACTAAGTTCTCACTATTTGCCAATTATTCTTTTAAATATTTAACTCAATATATCCACTCATTTAATCCTAATGACAACCCGCTGTAGTCAGTTGCATTTTATTTCTACCTTAGAGGTCAGGAAAATGAATCCAAGTAACTGGCCAAGTAACTTACCAACTTAAGCTTAAGGTAAGTGACTTGTCCTGGGTCATGCAGTGAACACAAGCGGGTAAAAGTGGGATTTAAACTCAGGCACCTGGCTCCAGAGTACACAGGCTTAACACTCACAGATCTTGTACATCTCAGGCTTTTAAAAAGGTGAGAATGTCTATGATAGATTCTAAAACACTACTGGGTACCTCCTTCAAGTCAGGTGGGAGCCAGGTAGGTAGAAAGCTCTTGGGGACAAAAAGGTCAAAGGAGCTTGCTGCTCTGATGAGAATGATACCAAGTGTCCTGCTTTGCCATCTTCCAGTTTGGCTTTGTATTTTTTACCTAAAACATAATCTATACAAACAAGTAAAAACTTTCTCTAAAGGCACTTCGGAAAAGCACAACAGTAAAAAAATTTTTTTATTAGAATTCAAAATACCTTTCTGAAAATAATTGGTGTTATCGAAGAGCATCAAACTCTATGAAAGAAGAAAATAGGCCAAGCTAGGATGAACGAGATGTTATAAAGAAGTAGGCAGAAATCAGAGGAAAAGTAAAATATCCTAAATACTGAAGCTCAGTTAAAATCCATGCTGAAGGCAATAAAAAGTGGAATTCAAAACTGAAAATTAATGATGGAGAAGAAACACATAAGTACTCTGAAAACAGAGAAGAAAGTCACGGAAAGAAAAGCTACAATAAATATGGTAGATGTGAGGGGAATAGAATGGGGGACAAACCAGTGCATCCATTTCCATTCCTTCATTCAATAAATATTTATTTTTCTCCTAGGACTGCTCAAAACCTGAAACCTCTTGCCTCTAAAATCATGTCCATATTTTCATAGAATTCATAAATTGAAAGAAACTGACCTCCTACCCTCATTTTGTTTGATTTTTGGCAAAATTCCAAGGGTTCTTGTAGAAAAATCTAGAACAGACTAAGCTGTGTTCAAAGTTATGGACAGTAAACTTTCCAGAGCTGGGGATGGGGAGCACCTAAACCCAGAGATCAAAATAAGTCACCAAAGACTAGACAAACATAACACACGTGAAACAGTATGTACATATTTTCTTGACCTTTTTTTGAGTTTCAAGGGCAATGAAAACAAGCTTTTTACTGTGGAGCCCAGACATGTGCACTGCTAATCTCCCTGCCACTTTCAAGACTCGGTGCAAATGTCACTTTTTTGTTGACTCTGTCCTGACTATCTTGTTGAAAACTACAACCTACCTCCAACTCGACCCCACTCTGCTCCATTTTTATTTATGCTTCATGGTTAGCACGTACTAATGTACTATATAATTTCTAATATATGATGACTAGACTGTAGACTCCATGAGGGATTGGAATTTTTTATGCTATTCAGTGATGAGTCCCCAAAACAAAAAACAGTGCCTGACACTTACTACATATCAATTAAGTGTTAGTTTTATTAAGGAGTGAAATGCCCAGGAAGGAGACAGCAGCAAGATACACACACAGGAAGAAATCTCAGACCCCAAGAACCTACCCTTGGAGCAGAACCAGAAAAGTGGTTGGAATGGTAGATGGGGGTCAAATAATGAAGAAGAGAATTTTATTCTAAAAATTCTGGAGACAATTCTAGAGACAATAGGATTTAGATGTTTAACTTATTCGAGGGAAGAGAAGAGTGGGTGTTTGAATCCAACAAGCAAAGCCTTGTAAACATCTAGGACCTGATTACACTATCGGCTTCTCTACCCATCTCCGTCTTCTCTGCCACCCTCCCACAAACTTGTAAAATCATACATACAGTCCTCAAAGACTCCAATCTTAAATAGTAGCCTAACATACACATATGCACATGCACATGCACACGCACACTCACATGCACCTGCCGCGCACACGGGCTGTTCCTCAGCCACAACAATCCTGCTTACCATGCACCAAATGGAAGCTACATGGTTAAACTTCAAAGATTCCTAGACCAAAGGCTCAACACTTTAATTATCTGAACTCTTCCCAAATACATCTAAAATTCAGGGCAATCTCAATCAAAATCTCAACAAGTTGTTTTTTTTTTTTTTTTTTTTTTTTTTTTTTTTTGGTAGAATTTGTCAAGTTGATTCTAAAGTCCATCTGGAAGAAAAACTGTGCAAGAACAGCCAAGATATTTTTGGGAAAAGTGGAATAATAAGGGAAGGCTAGTCTTTCTTGATATCAAAACATACAGAAGGTTGCAATGATTAATATAGTGTGGTTTCAGTACAGGAATAAGTCAATGAAAAAGAATAAAGCCGTGAACAGTGGACACTGAGCATCAAGATAAAACTATGACATTTGTTGCAACTTCATTTAATGTTAAAGTAGAGGCAACCTATATGTTCAACCTAAGGGGGATGGTTAAATAAATCATCATGTATATCATAAAATATGGTATACAGGGAAGAATGCCCATAATAGATTATTCAGGAAAAAATGCAAGTTATAGTATGATATGTGTATACATGTATATATGTATGAATCTATGTACATAGACATATACATATAAAATATGCTCCGATTTTTATAAAATAATAACACCAAAAGTAGGAACAACAACAAAACTAAATATATTTGAATTATATAAATATATATACATAGACAGGGCTAAAACCATCAAATAACACACTAAACTGTAAACAATGCGGTTTGGGAGGAGGGATTTCCTTTTTTATTTTACAGAGTTCTGTGTTATTGGAAATTTTCAACAAGGAACATATTTTCAGGTTTTACTTTTATAACTAAATGCGTAAATGTACATAGATCATGGTATTATATTTCAGGCTTTTTGAAAAATGTCCATTACGTAATTTAAGTCTCACATCAACTGTGTGAAACCCAATCACACACGTTAAGATTCAGTTTTATAAATGAGAAAAGAGGTTAAAAGATGCCCCTTAGAATGTAACTGGAATGCGTGGGCACCGAAAAGGTGACCGCTGCCTTTCTATGCCAAGCAACTAGGACACCAGGTGATGCAGAGTAAGTCTCTGTAGGTGCTCAGTAATGCAAATTACAGGCATTACTTCTAGAGGCCAGGGATCTAAACAACCAGGTTGAGGCTTTTCCTTCTCCCATACCCCGAGCAGGTGAGTCCTTTGCTAGAGACAACTCAACAGGCTACACGCCACAGTCTCTGGTCAGCCATGTTCCGAGAAAATGGGCTGGAGACGGGTCTAGAACAGAATAGACGCAGCCAGCTGTAGCAGCAAACACTGAAGCAAGTATTTTGAAAAGACTTTTCTGCCTTTGAAAGAATAGTTTACACAAATGAATTTATTGCTCCCCCTGAAAATATATTTGATGGCTCTTAAGTGTCCTTCCAAATGTACAGTAAGTAACAGCGATAAAATTAACAAGATATTCAGTTGATAACCCAGGTAACTTACTTTAAATGGTGCCTGCATAAAGCCATTCAATTCTGTGATATAGCATCTTTTTTTTTCTCATTATTATCACAAAGGAAACTTGGAAGCATGATTTGAATTCAGTGACTCAAAAATTACAGAGCAACACAGACTTCCATATTAGCTTTTCAAATGTTGAATGTTCTGCCTGCTTTGGACG
This sequence comes from Camelus dromedarius, assembly GCF_036321535.1. Taxonomy (NCBI): domain Eukaryota; kingdom Metazoa; phylum Chordata; class Mammalia; order Artiodactyla; family Camelidae; genus Camelus; species Camelus dromedarius. The sequence continues at coordinate 33,524,120 of NC_087439.1, read as the reverse complement.
GAAAAACATGACCCACGAACATCAACTGAGTGACGACTAAAAGGCGTCATTCATTGAGCCAAGTGGTTAGTGTTTAAAAGACACAAAACAAATAACTGTGTCAATGTACCAGTGAAATCACTGACAGAAAACAATAAAGACAGCTAATTGGGGTACTTTAACATGGTCCAGACAACATAATTGGAAAAACTGCATATTTCACTTTTGTATGAAGATACACTACAGGATATTTTATATCTGCAGAAATCCACAGATGTTCTACTGAGTATCTACCTGGTTTAGCATCTCTTCTTTTCTTACTGTATGTGCCATTCCTAAAATGAGTCCCCTTTTTGCAGATCTTGTACCTTAAAGATGGACTTCAATTCCTTCAGATAACCTCACACGATTATGGAATTCAGCATTACATCGCAATCTTTGTTAAGACACTCAACATAGTCTGCTGTTTAATCCATCACCCATGTTATGCAAGTGATAGTAGGAGAAATGTCAACGGAAAAAGTCTACAGTTAGTAGAAAACAGCAATGGCCCAGGGTTTTGTGAATTAGTCTGCAAGGATATTCCAAAGGATGCCCTTCTCTTAGAGTTTGAGTTACTGTCATTCACACTCCAATGGGGAAATCCAATTCCTCCAAATCCAATTTCCCAGGTAGAAATCCAATTATCTAAGTCTTTCCTTACTCTGTAATGATGTGTTGGGCTCCACACTGATTTAACAGGGAGGATAAAAGAAAAGCACCTCACGAAGAAATCCAAAAATAAGACATCAGGTTTTATGACTCCAAAAAGGCCTGCTTTTCAAGTGTCTTTACGATAAAAATACCACTCATAATCTACTTCATCTAGACAGGTAGCAAATCAATATTATAAAGAATTTAAAAGAAAAGACTTTTACCCTATTAGACTGGCACTGGTATACTAAATTAAAAAGCCCTTAAGAAGCTAAAAATCTTGAAAATTTTTAAATAGCAAAAAAGTTACACCTGATGATAGTAAAAAACCAAACAAACTGAGTTTTAGCATTTAAACTTTTTAAAACATTTATAAAAAGAAGTATAATAAAGAATATTATTATATTAGAATAGCGAAATAGCCATAGGGAATTAATTTCAAGTACTGATTGCCTACTGAATGAGAAGCTATATATATATATGCATACACATATATATAAATCCACACACACATATATATACATATTCATGCATATATATGAACACATAGTATGTAATATTCATGCATACTATAGGTAGTAAAATATAATTTCAGCTTCAAAGAGATAGTTTAACTTGATTTGTTTTTCTAGGTTAGGATTATAGATTTATGATCTCAGTTTTATAAAACACTCATTTTCGTCTAAAACTGTAGAAAATACATAACTGTACACCAAGCCAATTAAAGGAGGAAGGAGAAAGTCAACATAATAGGTTTCTTAGGCGTAAAACATATGAAGAAAAAAAATTTAAAAATTGCAACAGGTTTTGCATAGATGAATCAAACATATATATTTAATATTATAAATCTGAATATAGTCTAGTAAAGATATATGATATCAACCAGATTATTCACTGAGGAGCACTGATTTGTGACAAGAGACATGCATGTTCCTGTTCAACAATGCATACTCATTTGCTAAACTTAAAACAGAGGTTTCATAGAGATAAGAAAATTATGGTTGTTCAAAAAGTAGATTCTTCAAAAGGGCAGTTTCAATCAGATTATTTCAAAATACTTGCAAATGTTACTAAGACGATAGCCTTCCTTGATGAAGCGTCCTGTGTACCATTTCACCCTTAGCCTTACTGACCTGTGTCCCTGACTTACTGTGAGTTTCCTGATGGCTGCAACATTGTTTTATACTCATTTTTATATCCCATTACAAGGTGGCTGGCATATAATTTGGGTATTGGGAACACAATACATTGTAATCATTTTTTGATAGAGAAAGTATTAGGCTTTGTTATGGGTATCAATACTTCATTTATTTATATTTACTGAACACCTACTATGTGCTGAGTATTGTGCATCTACTTATTATGTCAATAGAACTAGGTACCAAGTTATCTTTGATTGAAAAAAATGAGAATTCAGATGATTCATGTATTATACAACAATATTCAGGACTTCACATACATGGAAATATTCATCAAAAGTAATGATCACACTTGTTCATAAATGAGTTGCAGTAGGACTTTGAGGGCAAGATGCCACTTGGCAGGTTAATCCCCTTTGCTGGGGAAATGAAAAGAGAGAATTTATCTGTGAGTGCTCTTCTAGATATATTTATTCCTGGATCTCTTTCTCTCCTCCACTCAGTCGTACTGCAACATATTGCACATTGCTTTAGCTTGGAACAAGCACCAACTTCAAAATTCAATTTGGAGAACCTTAAAAATAGACTGAACATATCATGACAAATCAAACATTTTGAAGTAACACTGTTGGCAAGGTGGCTTTTACTTAAAATCGAACATGTTAACATTTTGCAAGAAGGTGAATTATTTTTCCTGGCAGATATGTTTTAAAGAACATTGAAAGGAAATACTGAATAAGAACAAAAGTGTCTAACATAAAATTGGTTCTCTTACAGGAAAGAAAAACATCAGAGAAATGACAACAAAATATATATTCTCTCCATCTGATAAAAACAACTCAATCTGAACAACAGCTTCCTATCAATAAAGCAATAGAGATTCTTACTCAATGGCCCAAGATATAAAATTGTATAATATATTAATCTGATTCTTTCAGATAGATTTGAAATGTCAGCTCCCAATTCAGCAAAACTGAACTTTCCTCATAGATTGGCTTGGAGGCATTTCCAGACACCTCCACGTTACACTGCTGAAAGTGAACACATCACGGCCCCTGAAAATAGCAAGGCATTTGCTTCAGAAAAAAAAAAAAAAAGAATTACCATAATTTCTGGGCTCAGAATCTGCAGTATGAGTGCCTAAAGGCATTAAATCCAATTTCCTATATTCAATTCATGGCCATTTCTTGTGGTACGATTCACTCATTTATTCATTCAACCAACAAATATTTATTAAATGCCAGGCTCCTTGTACTAGTTGATGAGCTTACAGACATATGTATTAAAGGTTAGTCACCAGTCTCTGGAACCTTAAATCTCAGCCCAGCTTCCGTGTGTGTGTGTGTGTGTGTGTGTGTGTGTGTGTGTGTGTGTGTGTGTGTGTGTGTGTGTGTGTGTGTGTGTGTGTGTTTAAAAGAACTATCCAGTAGCCAATACTTGGCAAACCAAAAATTTGACAAGCTTAAGTTGATAACTATTACTTGATCCAATGCTCTCATTCAGATTTCTGTTTATAGGTTTTAAACCACAGATATGGCTTTTTGAAATCACTTTAGAAAACTTCACGTGTGTAAGGAATGTGAAACAGGATTGAGGACCACGCAGTCATGGTAAAGTCACACCATCACATTTTCTTGAATTCCTGTGCTCTAGTACAGTCCTAGAAATCACGACTTTAAAAAGACTTGAAAAGGCAAAAGCACTGGAACACCTCGGTGTTCCTTGTTTTCATCTGTTCACATATATGCCAGCAGTTTCCAGCTTTCACCATAAATTGATGAGCATGTGCCTACAAGGCCCAACCCCGATGGAGTTCACGCAGTTGACTTTGATTACTCAAAACGATTCAATGTCATCAGTGGATGTTTCCCAGGGACACAGAGAGGCAGTGAAAAGTAGACTCCAGGCACTGAACTCCCTCAAAGAGAGGGCGAAACAGGACAAACTCACCAATATTGTATAATTCTCATGATGCGAATTGCATTTTTCATTAACTCACATATTCCCCCAAAACTTGCAGTCTTTCACTTTCACGTGCCATGATACGAATCCTTAGAAACTATACTATATTCTGAGGAAAGAAAAATTTGAACCAGCCTGGTGCTTACATTTAAACTGACCATTTTAAGAAGCACTTTCCTGGGGGAAGGATATAGCTCAAGTGGTAGAGCACATGGTTAGCATGCACAAGGTGCTGGGTTCAGCCCCCAGTACCTCCCCTAAAAATAAATAAATAAACCTAATTACCCCCCCCCCATTTTTTTTTTAAAGAAGCACTTTCCAATGCTCTATTTAGTACAACTTTGGGTTTACATTTCAAATAAAAATGCTTTCTATTCATTCCCTTCTGAATATTTATGCTAAGAGTGTGTGGTAAAGATTTCCTTTCTTTTTCTTACCTCCATGATCTTTGTGTAGAATCATAAATGGCAACTTTGTTCAGAAGACATTTTTCCACTCGAGTGGGTTGAAGTGTGGTTGACAGCACGATAAACTCAGTTAATATTTTTAGATAGGAAAGTCATATCCAAAAACACACAAATAACTAAAAAAGAAATGAATGAGCAAGGCCATTCATTCTGTGAAGCCACAAGATCTCTGCCCTTGCCCCTGGCTATGATCAGAGTACGGAATGATCCTCCGAGCCAATACGTTCATCTGCGATGGACTGATTTAAAGAAAACCTGCATTTGCTCCTAAGAGAATTTTGTTGGAATTTTGCACTCCTTAAGTGAACGTGATTAAGTAGTAGGAAGAAGGAGAAGTCACACTGAAATAACTATGTGAGCTAAGAAGTTTGCCTGACACAGCTGCCTGGATTCTCACAGAAAACACAGGACTCCTGGATCAAGGACAAGTAAGTTTACTACTCACAGGAAAATCAGAAGCAAAAGTTTCAACATAGTTGCTCTGGTTCCCTGGGCCCCCAGTCCCATAGGGAAGCCAGAGGTTCACGCAGGGCTTGCAAGTGCAGTGAACGTGCCACCAGAGAGGGGCCCTGAGCTCAGGGAATCTGCTCCTCCCACAGGCAAGCCGTCAGCCAGCTTCCGTGCTGCCCAGAGGGAGACCTACGCTGGCTCAGGCCTCAGTGATGCCTTCCTGGGATGCATTTCCCGCTTTGCAGAATCAGCTGCTGCATAAACAATCTCGAGAAGGGGCACAGGTGAAGGATGGTTTGGCCCCCTCTGCAAGGCATGTAAGACAACACGTGGACCACAGTGGACTGCTTTGCCGCAGACCTGTAAATTGACTTGTGCGCACCTGCAGCTGGGAAGTCCTGCGCTCGAGCTAACTGGAAACAAAAATAGTTCAAGAACAAACCATCTACTCATACTTCTACTTTGCCTTCTGAAGAAGCTGCATGAGGACAGGAGTCTTTGCTTTTTAGATTAATGTCATCTCAGGGCCTAACACAGACCCTGGCTGGGACCCTGGCCCTGACAGGAGGTTAATATGTTTTTAATATATTTTTCATGCATGGATAAATAAATTCTGTTTGCCAGTGCACTTGCCCCATTCTATTAGGCATCTCGCTGATTTACCATTTAGATCTGATGTACTTTCGGTTTGAATCACCATCCTTGGCTGTAAAAAAAAAAATGTGGCTTGTCCCTATAAACTAATACTGAAGGCTTTCTAGTCCCTGCTTGGATGCCCGGGCCCCCAGGGGTCTGGGGCCTTACCATTCCTGTCTGCTCTCCTCCTCGGAGCTGTAAGATCACTAGTCTCTCTCTCTTCCTCACAGCTATTCATACTTACTTCCTACTCTACCACTTCTGATACTTGTCCATATTGGTTAAAAGAACAGATTTCCTGGTCAGAGTGTAGTTTCAAAATCGGATTTAGTCATCCACTAGCTGTATAAGCTCAGGTCTTGTAATGTCTCTTCAACTCACCTTCTTTAAAATAATAAGAATAACAGAACTAAATTAGAATTAGTTAATTAATGAGATAAAGCACGTGTAACCAGTTTTGCAGAACAGGCTGGACTCAGGAATTTCAACAAGCAGTAAGCAACTTTGTAATTTTTTCATATGATAGCCTTCTGAAATTAACTTTGGTGCACCCTTTCTCCTCTTCCCTGGACAAAATTTTGGGCACATCCTCTAGATTTTTAACCACTTTCAGAAATTAATTAACAAGCAGTTCTTATACTCTGCACTTTAAGCTACTAAAACTTTAATCTTAACCAGTTAAAACTGCAGTATTTCCCTAGTTCAGGCACAACCAACAATTTCCAAAGGCCAACAGTGGGGTGGCGGTGACTTATCTTTCTTCCCAGCATTTTCGCTGTGTTCTTCCCTCCTCCTCTATGTTCCACCTCCTCCTCTTAGCCTCTATCATTAGACATCTTCTTGCTCCCCACTGAGGAAGAGGGGCAGAAATACAAGGATAAGATTGAAGTCATTTTTAACTAAAGCTGCTGAAATCCAAATACTATTCATCTCTATTGGGGTACTTCTCTGACTTATTCAGAGATCACCCTCTTACCTTGCTGGGGTCCTCCCACTACTCCTTTCCTAGGCAGAAGGGGCAAAAACTCTCTGGCAGAACCCTCAGGTCTCTCACTCAACTGCTGTCCATTCCAAAGAGTCTCTCTCTGCCAGGACCACCACCTTCAGAGGTACAAACATTTGAAAACATATGCCTTCTAACTGGGAACTCATCCCCCAAATCCCCAGGATCTTAGTCATCAAAAATAAGGAAACACTCTTACATCTTATGATAACCCTTATAAACCTGTTTGATTTTTTTTTGAAGGGAGGGGCAACCTTCTGCAAAGCATGCAACCTCAAGACAAAGCATGCAACCTCAAGACAAAGCTACCATGAGAAATGAGAGACAGACAAAAGAGCTGTCAGTGTGTCTATCATTCTACCATACTAATCATTCATTTGGGAAGCCTCAGAGTCATTTGAGAGTGCCAGCTGCAGGACAAGTATGTAAGAGGAGTAATGAAAGCAAGTGGAGGAGATAATTGAAGTTCATGTGGCAGTATAATTAGGAAAGCATGAAAAGTGTCAGAAGAGGGAAGAAGTTATGTTTGCCGTCTGTGGCTCTATTTCCCTTGTAATACGGTCATCAGAGTAAGATCTACTAAAGTTAAAGTTTGTTCCACACATGACTATATTACAAAAAAGACACCTAGGATAATTTTTCAGTTCTCTGTATTGCTTTGCATAATTTGGTCCGCCTGTCTTGAAAGTTGTGCTGTTTTTGGACTTCTGACAAGATACTATCTGATATCTGTCTTTCTGTCATGAAAGGGAGCCAAGATCATGCCCCACAGTGACAGTGATATTTAGGAAACATATCATATCAGTTACCTTCCCCTTTTCCTGTATGCAATAAAACAGCTGCTGGTTATTGAACAGACTGGGTGGAACTTGATTTCTGTGAATTTCTCAAACATTACAAAGTATTATTAATAATAATCTTATCAGAGTACACGGATCACATTAATGTTCATTTTGTATTCTTTCATTTTGCTTCAAATGCTCTCTGTTGCAAATCTCCATTCTCTCCATCACATCTTCTTTAAATTTCCTTCTCCTATCTACCTACTTATTTTTGAATATCCAAAGCTTTTCCTATTTGGGCTCTTTAGTATATCCAAATTACACATTTCTCCCCAGAATGTCAACAAAGATTTTTGATTCTAGATGGCAATGTGGAATACTTAGGTCAATAGACATATCTATAATGTTGAGGACAGAGGATAAAAGGAAAGTATTTTAATTTCTCTATATGTCTTTTATGGCTACTTCTTTGTTTTGTCTGGAAGAGTCTATGTTTTAATGAACTAACAATCTCTAACATTTGAATGGTGCTTTGTTTATTTTGAATGCATTATCTCAGGAATCGGAGCAGACTTCTACTGCTATTCCATTAAGTCTATTAAGATCATAACGTGTAGAGTTAGTATTTTCCAAAGAAAGTAAGTCTAGTTTCCAAGATCCCTTTGCTCCTCTAGTTTCTAATAAAGCCTTTCATAAAGCAAACTCACACAATTCAGATCCCAAGATAAAGTAAATATGTATCCTCAGTGTTTTCCTCATATAAAAGCCTCATGATATTCCAACAAACAAAGTAAATTCAAAGAGATAGCGGGTTTAATTTCCCCTGGGGCCACTGTCTTTTTCGCTTTAAGTTTAGCCTGATTACTATTAGGCCCTAGGTACACAGTAACTTCTGGGCTCGCTGGTTGGAAAGAAAGCTAATACTCAGAAATTCTAGTGCTTTTCCTTACTGCAATATTATACAGCTAAGAAAAATATCAGCCACCAAGCCTCTGAGCCTTCAGCAAATTAAGGGTTTTGGAATTAATATAACCAGTAAGAGCAAAAGTTAACATTCATATCAACAAGTTCTTGACCACCTGGGAAAGGTTTCTCAAACCGTAACATTGAACTTCAGGGTGAGAATCGTAAATAACTCTGAATTAGGAAGAGACGACATAGTTTTGTTTAAAATCTTCACATTCACATCAAGGCAAATTTAGGGTAACATTTTTTTTCTCCAGCATGTCCCCATTTTTCATGGGGCACACTACCTTACTTTTTGAAAATTATCGTTTCAAATATGTTTGACTAGTAATTCTCATACTTGAGTTGCAAAACACCTCAAACTCACAGTGATATCTTTTCCTCCATCTTAAAAACTATAGCAATACAAATATCAGAAGACATAAATATAGTTGAAATTAATATTTAAAAAAGAAGAATAATGCATGGCCATGCAAAATACTTGTCTATTAATATATGTCACTAGCCATCTCCAATGTTTTCATCAATATTTCTATAAAAGACTACTTTTGCTAGCAGACAAGCTGTGATAACAAAGGAATAAAGGAGAATGACAAAACACCCATGCAGATACAAGAAAACTCTATACGGTGAATTGCTTCTTCTGCAAAAACTGCCATTTTTCTCAACTGTAGAAGTAGAGCACCCCAATTTAAATTCTAGAATGCCAATGGTCTGTGGCATACACTAGGGCCACTCATACACTAGGACCACTCATGAGTTTGCATTTAAGTAACCCCTATCTACCAGAAAGCAACCAAATACAATCATTTACAAAAATTTATACTTTCTTTACAATATTGCCTCAGTATTTCTATTTTGCCAGGTGCTCACTGTGGATGAACTATAATCATGTAGACTGCATTTATCTTATATATCACTAAAGAATGTAGATGCGTGATACGGGTGTGTTTCTCCTTACTCTCTCTGATTGGCCTCCTTTATTATATCTTAAATATTGGTTATAGTCAAGGCTCTTCTCATCTCACTTTTTATGCATTTTATGGCAATATTAGCTACTCTTATCTCTTAAATTTCCAAACTGAAAAAACGGGTGGGGACAAAGTCTTTTCCTGAACCATCTTCCCTCCACTCAAGGAGTTTTTGGCCAATTAGCACAAATGTATTTTGGATTATATTACAAGGAAAGGTAAGGTTACTGTCATAAAACAGCTCTGAATCTCATTTAGTTGGAAAGCACCAGGGAGTGACAGTTGGAATACTCAAGATGACTATCAGAGGATGTATGGCTTTCAACAGGCAAAGATGAAAGAAGTTGTGTTCCGCTTAGCGGGAAAATCACAGCGGGAAAAAATGCATCAACGCGGAAGGACACAGGGTAAGTTCAAGGAACCTGAGAAGTACAGGTTGAATAGTGGGTAAGTGTGCCAGGTTTATCTACATCTAAATCCACCCAGATAAGGCTTTGGCATCTGTTAGATTACTTGTTATGAGAACTTGACTTGGGGAAGACTGAGGAAACTGAAAGAATAAGAAGGGGTAAATAAACATCTCTGTAATTTGTGGTAGTACCTTGCTCCTGGTTCCCTAGGGTTTCAAAGAGGCATCAGACGGGTTGCTGTGGTTGGGGAGGGAGGAGGGAAAAGGAGGGAAAAATGAACAAGTTTGACTCAATCCCTAGTGCAGAGCAGCTCCATAAAAATAAATTGAAATTCTACTGAAATTTTATTCAAAAAGACAGTGAAAAGGGCAACTAAGAGAAAAAATATTCTGAAAATCTTTCTTTTAGAATAAATGCTACAAGAAAGAGCCATTAGTGAATGGTGGAGTTGGAAAAATGAGAGGAAGACAATGTAATGTAATATTTAATGCCATAGAAAACGCAAGGAGAATGAAATTGAACCTTAATTCCAAAGCAGAATATAAAAAATGCTTTCTATCATTTCCCAGTTATGGAAATCTTTTTCATCTCAATATATTTTTAACTGTTTTTAAAATCGACACACATTCTTTACAGTGGCAGGTTAAACACTTATTAGAAGATTAAAAAAAGCCAAACAATATCATCCATTATTCCTACTTTATATCTCAAGATTCCTCTAAGTTGTACAGTAAACTAAATTTGAAAATAACAAGCTAGCATTCTCTGGTTCCTGTTTGCAAACATAACTATTAATTATTAACTCTTCTGTTTCCCTTGTAACGTGAGCATTATACTCTGATATACCATGGCTAATTTGTTCTTGGTTTGCCCTTCAATTAAAAACAACAGTTTTATAATTCAGCTTTTAGAAAATACTGTACTAAACAAAGGAGTATATATACATATTCCTTTTCTTCAGTTGATTAAAATGAAAAATTTTTATGATAACACCTTTATTAATGATGCACAGACAGCAATCTGGATGCCATCAGAAAAGGTTTTGATTTGTTTTGTTCTGGCCATGAGTAATAAATAACAGAGGAGTCTTCAATATATATCTGCATCTCAACGATACAGACTATAATAGCATTGCATACTAAGAAACAACGTGACTGCCTGAAAGTAACACAGGGGAATGACATTTCATTCCTCATATAAATGCTGTCCAATAACCAGTTGGTAATTTTATAGCTTTGGTGGATAACTATTGATTCTGAAAAACATTTCTCATGTCTATTGTCTAATGGCCCATAAATGAGTGAAACACTTATAAATCTGAGTACTTTATTTTAGGAAATGTCATAGATAGATAGAAGGAAAGATAGATAGATAGGCCTTTAGCATTCCCGGAGTTCCCAAGGGTCTGTGGAAGGAAAATTTTGTAACTTTTTCACCTCAGTTCTCAAAGTGAGGGGATTAAAAGTTCATCAGAAATTAATTGAGGTAAAAAATACATGAAATGTTAATCTTAAAACTAGTGGTCATTTTAGTTCTAAATATATGGAGTAAAAAACTCTGTTTCAAAAGTTGCCATCAGATTTGGAACTCTTTAATAAAAATATCTTGTCTATCAATCCATTTCCTTAGAAAGTCACAACAACAGGTAATCCTAAATTCATATCACAACAGGTAATCCTAAAAGACAGATACTCATCAATTTCAAGGATGAGACATTACAAAGGAGATGGTGACATTTCAAAGTTGGTCCAGACATTTAGTCATTGGTCTTAAATTCATTTCCCCTAAATATGAGACATGAGTGTTCTGGGTTGAACTGCATTATTTTATAATCCACATGTTGAAACCCTAACCCCCAGATCCTCAGAATGTGACTACATACGGAGATAGGGACTTTAAATATGTAATTCAGTAAGATGAGGCCAGAGGGTGGGCCCTAATCCAATCCGACTGATGTTCTTAAGAAGAAATACGGACACAGAGAGACCAGGAGGCACTGCAGACAGAAGAAACACTATGTGAGGACACAGTGAGAAAGTGGCCACCTGCAGGCCGAGAAAGACCTAAACCTAGAAACTAAAACCAAAGAAACTAAACCTGCCAACACCTGGATCTTGGACATCTAGCCTACAGAACTGTTAGAAAATAAATTCCCACTGTTTAAGCTACCCAGTAGGGGATATTTCATTACGGTAGCCCCAGGAAATGAATACAATGGCTTTATAACACATCTTTGCCATTTACATGAAATTACACATTTTGTCTAATCATCATATAGTCCCTATGAGAGAAAGTTAATAACAGCAATGTTTGGAGTAATATTTCACTTGCTTAATGCTGCCCTGTCTCATCTGCCACTTAGCACATTTAGATCACAGTCCAGTAAAGCTCTCCCTCTTCTTCCTCTTCCTCTTCCTTCTCCCCACCACCACCATCACCCCAGCAACAACAAAATCTAACTAGCATGGTGTAGGCACTATTCTAAATGCTCTAGCTATTAAATCACTTAATTCTCATTACTCTACAATTACGGTGCTCTTTTTATTAATTGGGAAATAGACACAGAGAGGTGAGTAATTTGGCCAAAGACACAGAGCTATATGACAAATCCAGACAGCCCAACCAGGACTATTATTTAACTATCATATTATAGGGTTTAAAAATAGCTCTCTGCCTTTTAGAAAGTGAAGTCATCTTCCATTTTGGCTCAATTACTCTCCTTAGATAGACTGAATCTTTATTACAAAAGTCATATCTGCTTTCTACTCAAAAGTTTTTTCTCTTTTATATAATGCCAGTAGCTTTTTGGCTCAGGTGAATAAGCTAAATCTAATTTCTTTTTCCAATTTAGACACAGTCATACATAAAATTCCTTGATAAATGAGAACTTTTAAATACTAACCATTGTTTGAAAATCTTTGGTAACTTTACCAATTGGAAAACCAAATTACCCTTGCCACAATAATTGACTTATTATTCAAGTAACAATGTAAAATTTAATGAGGTATAGCCTCAAATTTTGACTCCCAGCAAGAAAAATTTTAAAGTTGGACTTAAAGTTTGTAAAATGTAAAGAATATCAAACTCTTCCATTATTCGTTCATGAACCCATGTTGAGTTTCATTATATGTGTTTGAGAAATCACTTTCTTCCCCTACTCTAATCAAAGAGCAGTAATCCAAAAACATCCCAAGGTTATGGCACACAGAGAATTAAAATAGGCATTAAAATAGAGAATGGAAATTGCGATCACTGGGTTTCTTGAACGGAGAAGAAGCACTGTCTCTTGCAGTTCAGAAAGGCAGAGTAGAAACTTACCTGGGTTCAAATTTAACTGCACCACCCTGTAGCTGTGAGATCTTGAGCGTTATTTAACCTCTTTGTGCCTCTATTTCCTCTTCTCTGTGGGGATAATCATAGTGCCCACCTTATGAAGTTTTAATGAGGATCTAACAAGTCAATATTTATCAGTCACATGAAACTAATTTGGTCATGGTATCTTCTATATATGTTTTTTTAAAGACAGAACTTTTATACTTCTGTGGTTAATCCAGGATGTTAGTGGTAGCAGAAACACAGGGACTAAGGAGACTTTCTCTGACTACGTCATGGAAAAACCATGTCCCCATGTCTCCCTGTCTCTGATTCCAAGTGAAACAAAAACTCCAGCCAACAAGGCATAGATCTGTGAACATTACTAAAGCTCATTTTAAAAATTCCTGAATCATGCAAAATGCACTGGCGGATGGGGATAAAAATCTTTTAACATCCCTGACTATTCCAGCACTATTGCGATCCAAGCCACTTTCTGTTGCTCCAATGTCACTTCTGAGTGTTTCTTCACCAAAACAAAAACTGCTCTCTCACGACTGAAATGTGGAGCTCTTCATTCAAAAGAAATATGAAACTTTGGCTGAAGTGACGTAATTTGAACCCTCATTCTCTTTTTGTATCTTTGCACACCCTGGTCAACTGAGAAAGTAAACAAAAATAGGGACAGTGATTCTCTATATATGCTTGATCTGAGTAGAACACTGTAGAGAAACTCTCTCTCTTCCAAATCTTTCACTGAGGTAGACTGCAAGGGAACATTTTATTAGTTCCGATACATGGCACCAGACAGGCAGTTGGGGACATAGTTTTATTAGCAAATATTTTATCATGTCGTTTTGCCTCCATTTTCTGATCTATAAAATGCACAGCAGACATGAACGTGTGTGGGTGTGTGTGAGCTTCATAGGAATATAAATACTTACGTTTCATAACACTTTAAAATGAATGTTTCATCCATTTCCAATCACATGTAAAGTAAATCATCCTGGCTAACATTTATCTAGCACTTACCATGAACCAGTCACTGTTTGGAGTATCTTAAATATATCAGCTCATGTAATCCTTTCAACAGCCTTCTGAGAGAGGCACTATTATTATCCCCATTTCACACATAAGGAAACGGAGGCAAAGAAACGATAAGGAACTTGCCCAGAATTACCCAGTGAGCAGGTAACAGAACCACATTTAACCAGGTATTCTGGCTCCATTGTTCTTCATCTCAAGCACTATGGTGCTTCTTTAAACTACCTCAAACAATGCACATGAGAAAGAAGAAATTCCTAAAATACTAAAAATGAAACAATAATTTACTTAATTCAATTTCACTGACAGGCCAAATAATCAAGAACAGCTTAAAAGGCACAAAGAATTGTATACCCACTTCAGAATATTTTGCGGAACTCAAAACCGCTGACCGTTCTGTCCAGCAAGACACACCAGTTCACTATCGTTAACCTGACCCCATAAAACTCCTACTAAGTATAAGGTAGGCAAAGTGGGAGACAGAAAACATCACCGATGTACTCCACGCTTACATCATGAACCTCTGTATGTAGACATGGCTACAGTAAATAAATTATTAGACAGTTCAAACAAGTAAGAAGTATCCAAATAGTTATTTTTCCCCTTTAAGACTTTTATCTTACTGTATCATCAGCAGCCAAAAAATAAGCCAATCAGAAGCCAAGATTTTGCATGCTGTTGAATTCTACTATCATTTTAGTCATTAAAATGCACATTTTAAGGTACAAATGGCTAATTCTTGCATCTGTACTTTTGTTTTATTGTTGTGTTGCTTCTTTTTTTTTTCCCTCTAGACTGCTTTTACTATCAGCAAAAGGCTGAAATTCAAAGGTAAGATTTCTTTGGAAAGGTTATGGATAATGTCTGGGTACTAATGTAACGCTTGGAATCTTCATGCAAATAACTGAGCACAAGGTTGTAGGAAAAAAGTTACGATCATAAAGCTCATTCACGTTCCAGGGTGAATTCATTTCTTAGTGCTTCTGTAACAATTACCACAAATATAGTAGTTTAGAACGAATTTACTACCTTACGGTTATGTAACCCAGGAATCTGAAAAGGGTCTCTCTGGGCTAAAACCAAGGTATTGGCTGGGCTGTGTACCTTTCTGGAGGCTTTAGGGGAAAATTCATTTACCTGCTTTTTCCATCTTCTAAAACCTACCTTAATTCCTTGGTTCACGGCCCCCTTTCATCTACAAAGCCAGCAACGTGGTTGAGTCTTTCTCATGCCTCATCACCATGACACTGACCCTCCTGCTTTTCTTCTCCACGTTTAAGGGCCACTGTCATGACACTGGGGGCCCCAGATAAGTCAGGATACTATCCTTAATTCAAAGTCAGCATATTAACAACCCGATTCCATCTACTTCCTTAATTCTCCTTTGCTTTGTGATGCAACATAATTAGAGGTTCTGGGAGTTGAACGTGAACATCTCTGAGGGAGGGGGTATTATTCTACAGACCCGAAGAGGCCGTTCTTTCCTTGCCATTTAGAAATTATTCATATGAATCACTGAAGAATGTTCTTCGAAAGAAAAAAATATATTTAAAACATTGAAAACACTCCCCAAATTCTATATATTTAAACAGAATATACCAAACAATACAGGAGGCTGAGGGTGGTTACTGATTCAGTAAGTAATACTACCCCTTTCCAACATCTTATACCATGCAGAGCAATAAAACGTATCAGGTCACTGGCAGGGAATGGGAGGGGAGAGAAGTGAAATGGAGACAAAAGATAGAGCGAATCTGTCAGAGTGACAGAAAACAGGAAGACGAATTATGAATTTCATAAGATTGTTGATGGTTATCTGGCTTGCACCGGGTCAGTAATTTTTGACAGCAGACAACGTCAACCTGACTAAACCGAAACATGCACGTGATGTTGACTAAAACGGAAAAAAAATTAAAGAACATTTGCTTAAGTTTGACACAGCCATGCAAGTGCTCACACACGTATTCACAAAGGCCAGGAAGACGCAATCAAAGGAATACGACAAGCCCTACTGCAAGTCAGTCCACACACTCGCAGTGAGAACTGCTTGAAAAGACCCTACTTACACAAAACGTTTTTACTTATGTGCATTATGTATGAAGATGTATTTGAAGGGCTGGATCTACTATTTTGATCCACCAGACAAATGTAGCTCATACCCCAACTGCATCTTTCCAATTCGATGATGTGGGGGCGGGGGGGAACGGTTGAAAAGACTTCTCGAAAAATTTCTTTGGAACATTTAGAAACTGAATGATTGGTATGAGTGATGCCATCTTAAAACAGAACCCCAGAACATAATTCCACTTTTACAAAAAAACTTTTTTTGTGTGTGTGGAAGGATTTTTCCTATTTATTACCAATGGATTGCTAAAAAAACATGAGTATACAAGACAAACGATAGAAGTTCAGTAATATTATAGAATATTGCTTAACATTTAATATGTCTTTTCCTGGTGTGATCATCATTTTACTATAGTCATTTTTTTAACTAACATTGTAGATACTTATGTATCTTTTCTTCAGTGAGACTAGGATATTAATCAGTATCATCAAGAGTAATTTTGTAAAGTACTTATTTGTCCTTACTAAATCCTACAGTAGAGATATGATCACATGATTGAAAGAATGTTTTCTGTATTAGGTTTGTATTTCAAGAATGGAAAAAACATGTTTTACTAAATGTTATGGTTTGAAAATTACAATGAAATAGCTGAAATATTTAGCTTCAAAAGCACTAAATTTAATTAAGTAGTTTATAAATTAATTCATTAATCATATGTATATCACTGTATTCTGTGCACTTCTTTACCATGACCAACAGTGAACAACTGCTTTTGTTCAAGCTCCTTCCCCATTTACTCTCTAAACTTCCAGGCAGAGAGGGAGGTTGAGATAGGAAACCTGGAGAAAAGAGGCGAGCAGAAGCCCTGAGAAATCCTTTCTGCTTTTAAAAATGCTCATAGTCTGAAAAAAATTATTTTCCATTTCCTGTTTGCTATGAACTACAAAACAAAATAAGAAAAGAGCAAGCTCAGTATTTTGGAAGGAATTTTTGTTTGCCTCACAGACAAATCAAGTGGACCTGAACTGCCTTATCTCCCTCCCTCCAAGTACTTCTTTCCATCATCTCCCAAAGTTGTCCTGGTCTAAGGTCTTGTCCTTTCAATGTTCTTTGCAATTACTTATGCCCAATCATTTAGTAGAAAAGTTCTGTAAAATTCTGAAGAGACATAAACTGAATTTCCCTGATTCTAAAATGAATTTTGTAGTGTAAGATGTTTTATTCTGGGTGATGGAAATGTTTTGGAACTAGACAGAAGTGGTATTTGCACAACATTGTGAATGTACTGAATGCCACTGAATTGTTCATTTTAAAATGGTTAATTTATCTAAATTGTGAATTTCACCTCAGTAAATTATTTAAATTTAAAAAGTATGGAAAAAATTAAAAAATAAAATGAATGTTGTATTACACAATCACATTTATAAAAAATGTATTCTTAATTCAATTAGTATATTTAATGAAATAGGATTATTTGGGTGATGACTTTATCTCACAGAATTTGTTGTAAATCTTTTCATTTTTAGTGGTTTGTAACACTTAGGAGAGGAAAAAAATAGAGAAACTTATGTACTGAGGAAACATCTAATGTAGAAAAAGATCAAACCCAATTCTGTGAAGCAGAGTCCTATAATACAGGACTATGATAAAAATAACATAAATGAGCGGTTTAGCAAAAACTCTTCTGTGAAATACTGGTTCTTGAATAGCAAAGTAAACTAAACTGGCCAAGCTTCTTTGAAATTACTTTTTAAAATTTTACCCAACGGGAAAGACAATTCTGTGATATTCAATAAGTATTATGAAGAAGGAAATTCCTTCATCTTAGCAGAAAGTAAAATTCACAAAAATACAATTCAGTGGGAGAATATAAAAAAGACAGAGGAATAGTTTCATGCGATGTTCATCTGCATTTAACAATAAGAAAGTGCCCAATTATTATATTGTCATTACAAAAGCTAAAAATAAGTGACATCCTAAAAAGCTAACCATAGTTTAAAAAGATAACTTTGCATTTGTTTTTTCTAACAAGTTCAGAATTCTAAGTTTTTTCATGTATTACACAATTGCTTCCACACATTACTTATAAAATTGGTAATCTGAAGTGGAGTTGTTGATGTCCAGCAACAGTTACAGAGTTCCCACCTGATTTAACCATTTCATCAAAATATTTGCCCTTTTATTACTACAGTTAGTTTTCAAAACAATGAAAACACATTAGTGCTCTAAGAAATAAATATTCACCAATAATAATTCATTTAAATAATTAAATCCTAAAATAAGTCAAAGTTGTTGCAAGAAATTAGTCAGTTCTGAATATAAAACTCTAAGCCAATCAATTATCTTACTTTGGGAATCTGTATTATTGAGGTTTAATAAAAATTTTCAGGTATATAAACATTTGAAGCAAAATGTTAAATTTACCCATCTGACCATAAATTACTTCATTGAAACACTGAAGCAATGCAAGTGGATAAGGGTAGCCTTCTTTACCCAAGTGCTGTTAAATGAGTCTTGCAGATGGAATGAAGCAGAGTTTACAAGCATGGAAATTAGTTTCCATTTGAGGGAATTAGTTCTACTTTATACAATTTCCTTCAAAGCATTTGTCCTGGGCCAGTGATTTTTTTTTTTCCATTTTGAGGATATATATCATTTCAGAAATTGTGCTGAAAGCAAATTATGATTGGCAAATGATAGTTGGTATACTTGGAAGTGATTAAAATATTAAATTTTACTGTCCAAATTGTTTTGAATTTAATAAAATAGGAGGCCAATATCCATCTTTGGCCAACTTAATGCAACAACTACATTCAATGATGTTTTCTGCAGCTCACTGAAATGCCATAAATGGAAATATGAACTCTTAGGAAAGGACAGAATTAAAGAAAACACTCCAGCAATTATATATTGGTGGAATTAACAGTCATATAATAAGTATTAAAATACCCAAAGACTAATGAAATTGTATCTAAGAAAAATCATTCTCTGACAAAGTCTTAAAGAAATAATGCAACATCTCATAATGACTACATGAATGTTCTTAACAGGTATAATTTACATATTAAGACATCCTCACAAGTATGACTATTAGACATTCAATCACTTTAATAACCCTTTAAAACTTTTAAAAGTGCATATAAGAAAAGTGTGCAACCAAAAGAGAAAGGTCTGAATTATTAAAATAACATCAAGATACAGAATACTAGTGGTATACACATCTGAAATAAAGGTGTTAATTGAAACATGACTTCACATAACTCTCAGTTCAATGGTTCTTGACACGTGGGAGAGAGAATTTGGCGGCACCATGGATCTGCTCAGAGCTGAAAATCAGTATTCCAAAAGTGAATTTCATCTCTGGATCATCAAGTCTCTCTCCAAACTCTAGGGACTTAATATCCTAATGCTTCCCTTAAACTACCCCCAAATTCCTATTTTCAGAATGGCATTTAAGCCAACCAGCTGGTAAAACAGCCTACAGTCCAAAGGTAAGCCAGACTTAACAAGTACCTCTCACATACACACAGTCTTAAAATTCATATTTTGGTGCTACCTCCAGCAGTTACCAAAAAGAAAGCAATCCCATGGTGTCATGCTTAGAGGAGCTCCAGGAAACCATTCAAGGAGCTGTCTGTATATTAAAAGCAAAGACTAAGTACATTAAAATAAGTAAAGCAACTAATATAAAATGAGAATTTAATTTCAGTAGTTAAAATATGTCATTTTCCTCATATTAAATTTGGTAACTTTTAATCCAGTGTCTCTTTTTAGGTTCCATGCTTACTTCACTCTACTGCTTTGTCCCAATCTACTCACTGGAATTTACCACCCCACTGCCTAAGGGACAATAAACTGTATCTTAAAAAAGCACTAAATATTTTGAAGATTTTCCCAGGAATAAAAATAAGGTAGATTTAAACTTGGAAATCTGATTTTAACACAATACTGAGTTGGTAAAAGTAAGTATTTTTGAGAAAAAAAAAAGTCATCATTCTTAGTCAACTGCACAGCTTGAATGGTTAAAACTTCCTGAGCTTTTTTAGACACTGGGATGGGTAGAGCAAGAAGGCTTAAAAAGATTGCCACTCTCATTCCTGACCTGTTCCTCAAGAAATGGCCTCTGAAAACAAAAAGTTTAAGAGAATAATTCAGAATGATTCTCAGCTTTCAGACTGCTCTGATTTTTCTGAGTTAATGCTTAAAATCAATCAAATACTTTTGACATGCTTTTGCTTGCCAAAGTACACTTTCTTTTCCAACAATTAAGGGAGAGTAATAAAGAAAGTTAAAAGGTTAACATGATCACTCATTATTGTACCTTCAGAAATCATATTTCAAGAACAAAACCAATTGTTAACATAGATTTTATATTACTTTGTTTCAACCATTCCAAATTCCATGAAGCATTTTTCATCCTCATGAATTGTACATTAGAATTTTAGAAATTTCTTTATTCCAGCAGAATGCAACAAATTAAAAACATAAACTGAAATAAGGGAAAAAAATGTTGCCACAGTCATTCTCAGCTTTTATCTCTTGTTCTCTCTCTCTTTTTCAATGTACCATCCCAGGGAGAAAATAAATGCAAGGATATGCAGAGAGGGGAATGAGACTGATCCACTCAGTACATTATTTGGTATATAAAATACAAAAATATTCCTGCCTCTTTGCAAACAGTTTTAAAAACTTTAATCTCTGTTTAGATTTCATGCTAAATTCAAATTTTCATTATCAATGACCAGTTAATGTCAATGTTGGCTTATTACCTCACTTGAAAGCAGTCATCTTTCTCATCATTGATTTATATATTTTCAGCATCTTGACATAGATTTTCCTTCACTTCCATCTTGGCCATCTGCTTCCAGCACACATGGGGCTAAATGTCCACAACTCCTTGTGGTTTCTCTGATTAATCCCAAACATAAACAAGAGGAATCCAAACTAGTATATTATTCCAATACCTTGTAACAAGTTATCCTTGGTGTGAAGCTACCACTAATTCTGTGCTCCAAATTCTTTGTCTAATAACTTGTACAGCCCACCTGGCTAGGATCAGTTCCTCCTGTAAGGATAAGAGGAATCAAACCCCTGACCTCAAAGTAAGGTTATGGTCTTGCCACTGATCAACAACATTGTCTGGTACACAGAGTCTACTTGCCTCTTGAAAAGTGTTCGTGTATTTTCCACTGGACTCTCAGAGCACAGTGACCATGCTGGATACAGCTGATAACAATGTAATGGAGATCAACTGCTTGATAACTGGCCCACGGTATAGTGGGTTCTGTCCTTCGGAATACACTGCCTCTCAGTTCCCGTAGTTGGTCTGTCCTATTCTGCCCCTTAATTTCACCTTTTCAGTTATCTGACCCCAGTCACTTTAAACTTCCTGTAGATTCCTTCTTACTGCCATCAAGTTAGCTTTCCACAGTATCACTCCATGTTCATAAAGCAACCCCCAATATTTTTATCTAGTACTTTCATAATTTCATGTTTTTATATTTGATAGGTTTGCAGTTTATCTCTTGTATGTAAGGTATAGATCCAAATGTATTTTCTTTCTCAGATGACTGTTTTTACTTATCCCAACATCATTTATCAAAAAGCCTTTTTTGGGGGGAGAGGGGAAGGGGAGAATAGACTCAGTAGTGTTTTGTTTTGTTTTGTTTTTCCTTCTTCTGAACAAATTATTTTTAACAAATTACTTTAAAAATTTATCTTACAGAGACTTGCTGCTTATGAAAGGAGATTTAATATTTAATGATCACAAATTTACCACATAAATCAAATTCTGTTGGTGCCTTCAAAAGTATGGTTTCAGTATGTTGTACTAAGGGAGCAGTTATCCAGAGACACGAATAGGGAAAACAAAACTACTTCTAATAAACTAGTTAATGAAAATTGCAGGATCTCTATGAATCCTTATGATTCCTAACTTACCCCTATCTCACTACCTCCCCAACACTTCACAACAACAATAACAAAAACAATATTTTAAATATAATAGCAATGGAATGAATAAAATAGTAGAACACAACCCTCTTAAGTCAGAAAATTATCTGGTTAGCAATGGTATAAAATAATCACTAAACAATAATACATCCCTAAACCATTGCAGTCAAGAAAGAGAAAGGGGGGGGGGGGGGAAATAGAGGCAAAAAAACTCTATTATCTCAGTTCCTTCAATCTGCCAAATCTGCTGCTTCCACTTTCCAAGAGCTGTGTTGGAACAGAATTTAGGAACTAGGAAGGTTTCCACCAACATGAATTCTACTCGTCTTTCCAAGAAGTCTCAGTGACATAAATCCTTAACAAATTAGTTTGGTGCACAATACCTGGGATTTCGAAGATGGTTGTTGAGAGAGCAGTGAAATGCAATGACAAGAACTAATGGAGAGGGCATAAAAAAGCAAAAAATTATTATAATTTTTGTAAATGTGTTTAATACTGAGAATTGTAAATGACTGAATTTCCTCCAAATGACATACTTCTCTCCTCAGTTCAAGTGTGGAACTCATTTTTAAATTTTATCAATCACTGTATTACTTTTCCAGAATTACTGATATTACAAGTCTGCAGATATAACCACCTTACTGAAAAATTCTTTTAAAAGGCTTAAACTTATTACTGAAAATTTCTGTATTAGAACTACCAGTGGAGGAATGATATGAATAGGCAAAGTTTATTAATAGTTTCAGGATTCATAAAATTTCCCTTTCATCCTGTCTATAGTAATTCATATAATCACAGACTGATGGGATTGGTATATAGAGTCTATTACAAATGTAAAGAATATCTGAGCAATTAAATAGGATTTGGACTTTCAGCTAAAATAAATTTGCTTTAATTATAATGGCATTTATGCAATCTATGGCACAATTTAGTGAAAGCACAATTTACTGCAAAAGCAAAAGTAAGGAGATTTGGAGTTTAATTAAAAGTGATAGTTAAGGCCTATTTCAAATAACCTCTTATAAGAAACTTATCTAGGAGAGTCAAGATATTAATAACCTATGAGTAGCTTAGTAACCTTCTGGTTACAATGACAAGGCCTAACATATACTTAAAACAATAGCCCAGTTTCAGCATTACTAGACGGTCCCTATGAAAAAGAAAAATATACATAATGATGGATTGTTTCTACTAAAATTTCTTCTTTCTATTTTGAGTAACCTAGAAAATCCTCTAAAATCAATCTCATTTTCTTTGAGGATTGAGCTTCAGCTTAACAGCAGAAGAAAATTTGCAACCCATGTCCATCTTAAGCTTCTTATCACATATTCTTTTACAAATCATAATGATGTATCACGTCAAAGATTTTATTCACTTCTTCTGGATACCACGTTAGTGTCTAAGTCTTATTAAGTAGCCACAGACAAGGGACTAGATTCATTCTGGTAGTGGCATATAAAAGAAATTAAAAAGACATTCTGTAACGTATTCAAGCTTTTAATAACTAAGCAAAATTCTCACAAAATTGTCAGAAATGTGAATCCCGAAGTTACTAATGTAAATGCAATGGACTGGGTATTTTCATGATTTTATTTCGTCATCACAACAGTTCCACAAAGTTTTGGAATTGTCCTCGTGTAACAGATGAGGAAACTGAGGCCTGAAGAAATTAAATAATCTGCCTGAGCAAATAAGTCAAAGTAGAATGGAGAATTCTCTGTACTTTCCTGTAGACCACCTGCAAGGAACCCATTCCCTCTCCACCCCACAACCCCTTTCTTTTAAAGCTCCCCAGCCCTTTCAATAATCAGTGGAGGTTACTTACAATATTTTTCAAGTCAATACCCAATGTAACATGACAGCCACAGCTAGAAAGGATCTCATTTATTTTCATTTCCAATGTGTTTCTTCTTTTTGACACTATTTCCCTTTGTGCAGCTCTCCAGGATTAGAGTCCCTCTTAACCTACCCCTCTGTGCATCTCTTGACTGTTTATACACAAGATCTTATTTGTTTCTGCAAACAACCCCTGGAGATAGGAAATATTATAAATCCTATTGCACAAGAAAAGGAAACCAAGATCCCAAAAGGTGAACTGGCTTTGCTGGGAGCACTTCTGCAAACAAGTAAGTGTCGGATCTTCAACATCTAGTCCAGAACTTGATTATTACAAATAACTGCCTCCTTCATCTTCAACCAGGCTTAAAAATCTGGCCCACTCTCTGAGGGGCACCTAGATACACAACTGATGCACAATTGGTAAGACTGAACCACTTGTACATGTCTCTATTCCTAAGTCAATCTCACTAAAATAAACTTTTTAAAGTAGATACAGCATTTGTTACTTGATACATAATACTAAAAAGGCATTTTCTTCCTCACACTGAATCATATCAGAGCCTTGCAAAGCAATTTCTTCAGAAGGCATACTTATTTTCTATTTCTGCTGTAACAAATTACCACAAATTTAGTGGCTTAAATCATCATGTTACAGGTCTGGAGGTCAGAAATATAAAACCAAGGAACTAGTAGGACTGAGTTCCTTCCAGAGGCTCTAAGAGAGAATCCATTCTTTGCCTTTTGAAGCCTCTAGAGGCTGCCTGCCTTCCTTGGCTGGTGGCCACATCAATCTAGTCTCTACTTCCATCAGTTACAGTCTTTCTCCGCCTACGACCTTCCTCTTTAACTTATATAAACCCCTGTAATGACATTGGGCCCATCTGGCTAATCCAGGATAATCTCCCCATCTCAAATTCTTAATTTATACATTTGCAAAGTCCCTTTTGATGTGTCAGGTAATATATTCATGGCTTCTGCAGATTATTATGACATAGACATCTTTGAGAAGCCACTTCTCTGCCTACCACCAAAGGTAAATTTTAAAAGCAAGCATAATAAACAATCACATTTTACATTATTTCATAGGCTTTGATATAGTACTTTAAGAAGTTAAAAAAAAACTAATCTGATTCATATTTAATGGTAAAATCTAAAAGTATTCTTTTTAAAGTACAGAATAATAATAAAGTCAACAAATACTGCCTATTTATTCAATATGCATGAGTGTACTGAAAAGCATAATAAAACAAGAAAAAAATTTCAGAACATATGAGACAGGAGGGGATGGAGCAGGGCACAGCCATTAAAGAATGACATAGCAATTAGCACCAAGATGGCAGAGAATTCAACTCCAATAGACCTTGAGGCCCAAGATGGTGGGAGATTTGACTTCCAACAGACGTTGAGCTTCATTTTTCGCTCATCGTAATGTATCAGCATGGTGAATGGCACTCCCACAAGCACCATGACAGCTCTAAGGTTGACAATTAAAGGTCAAAAAGTGGGTGGTGGCCCAATTCCTGGGAATTCCCGCCCCTTCCCCAAAGTGGTTGGAATAATCCTCCCACTAGTTAGCATATGAAGTAATCGAGCTCATAAAAACCAACAAACTTCGAGGCCTTTCTCTTGCCTTCCAAGAAGGCCCACATTCTGTCTATAGAGTGTATCTCCCAGGCCTCCACTGCTCTCCCTTCTGAGTGAGCTGGCCTGCACTCTGTCTATGGAGTGTGTATCTACTTTTACACTAAAATAAACACCCGTCCCCATGCCTCATGGCCTCTCTGGCCTTCTGAGATGACATATACTCTTGTCTATGGAGTATGTATCTCTCCGAATAAACCTACCTTCACCCTACTATGTCCCATTCTTGAATTCTTTCCTATGCAAAGCCAAGGACCATCATCTGGTGGAGTGTGTCCCAGGGACTCGACCAAGACCTAGGACATAGCCATCCTCTCATGCCCTATTTTTCCTATATTGTAAGCAGGTGGATATTATGAAGATTACAAGTCTCCCTAAACAATATTATGAAAGTTACAAATCTCCCCAAATAAGTCTAAAGACTCAAGGGAATTCCCATCAGCGTTCCAGTAATTTTTTTCCTAAAATTTGATGAACTGATCTAAATTTTCGAAACATACAGTGAAGTTTTTTTAAATAAAGCAAGCTGAAAATGATGTAATTTAGTTATATTTTAAAAATAGAATAATCAAATTTATTTTTATGAATTGACACAAATATGATGAAAATAAAAATCTATGCATGGTATTGATACATATCATTTCAGAATAGTAATTTCCTTGGAGGAAGGAAGAAGAGGAAAGAAAAGTGTAGTTAGTTAGGTCTTAGTGATTTATATTTTTAAAACACAATTTCACATAAACATTTCAAAATGTAAACAACTGTTAAAATTGGATAATGGATACACAAATATTTTTTCTTATCCATATGTTTGAAATATTTTATAAATAAAAGTAAATTGAAATAGAGCAAATATGAGGAAGGCTCTTGAAGTATATTGCAAAAGGAACCAGCTCAAATGGTAAATCAATGGACTTCTAGAACCACATTAGTATTCAACATCCTTCTGGTGGATCCAAAAGTCATCTCACTTCAAACACTGGACAGGGGTGCAGTCCAAATGTACAAAGGACTAAGAATTGACATTAGCATCCCAGCACTGTGAGTTTGTTCCCAAGTTCGGCCCAACTCCACACAAACCTGGGCTTTAGGGCTGTGAGACTGGCTCTGAGTTGGCTACAGACGGGGACTTTATAAAAAGGGCATTTAATGGAAGGATTACAGCACCATCTGTTCATGAGTCAGCAAAACCAGGGTATTTCCATCATCTGTTTTAATTGTTTGCATAGGAGCCTTGTTTCACTTGTTGTCAGAGGCCTCCAGGGCAAACTCAAGAGTCCAATCAACAGTGTAAACTGCAAACTTGAAATCACTAAACATAATGCCCTGAAGAAAAGGCTAAAAAAAGACCTGTCAAAACAATTTAGAAGTACTCATTTCCTTAAAACTGGTCTCCTGAATAGTTAAACTGTCCTCCTATATATTCAGGTCATTATTTAATCCAATAAAGGGAATCGGCATTTGTTTCATGTCAAAAAAAGCAGTTTTTCCCCTGAACACATTTCCCTTGTCCAAGACGGCCATTCCTCCAGGGACATCTGACATTAGTATGCAAATGCCCTTGGTTAGAAACAGCTCTTACATTACTACCTTGTGTGCTTTATGTCTTTAATTTGTATTCAATTGCACTTAAACCTCTACCACTTCTCTGGAAGTCAACCTTGGGGCAAAGTCTAAACACTGTTGCTGACCAAATGCCATCCTCACCAAACTAAAATAACCCTTGTTCTACAATTCTGAGGGCTTCCCCACCCAAATCCCTGCAAAACCACTCAACTCAAATGCAGGAAATAATTGTCAAGAGATCCTCTATTGTCAAGAGATTTATAAAAATGCCTGAAATTAAGGAAGATTACTTAGTCGAGGTTCTGTTCAAAAAGCTTGAGATGCGGAGCATGTCTCCAGCTTTAAGCAGAGAATTTTGGGGATGCCATAAAAATCAGAGATTAAAACTAAAGCTTGCAAAACAGAATGAGTACCCAATCTTTCTCCTACTTTATACTACAAAATAAGATCTCATATGGAGGGTGGAAAAGAAAGCCATAAGTGTACATATTTGTAAAGTCAGGAGCTACAGAGGCAAATATAAAAAGGGAAAAAGGGCAGAGTTTACTTGGTTGAGTGAAAATTGTATTTTAAGCTCCTATCTCTACTTTTGATAGTCTAGAAGTGCTATTTCTGATAAAGGAACAGCCTGAACCAGCTGTTGTGATACTAAACTTTCTTCCCCCAAAATATTCACTTCACTTATTTTACTTCTCTGCTGCTCACAAATACAAAATCAGCAGCTTTCCTTAGTTGCTCATCCAGAAAGAGCCAAAAAAAAAAAAAAAAAAAGAGAAGAAAAAGAGAAATGGAAAAAACATTCTGCTGCATTTGAATATGTCTTGATTTATATTGTTGATTTGTAATATTTTATCTACTATTATGTTGTATTTCACTCTAAAAAACCCATACTTGCTGTGAAATTATTTATATAATGCTCTGTCGTTTAAAAGTACCTTTCAAATTCATTATTAATGTATTTCTAATGGCATCTGAGGTTATTGCCATCATTTTTTCTTTTTACCTGTTTCACTTGGAAGGAGAGAGAAGCCTAGAGTTGTTACGTTCCATTGTATTTCTAAGATCATACAGTTCCCCAGCAAAGTTCAGTCAAAAACCTCTCACATATATCTTGGGCTCTTTCTACTATAAATTTCTAAGAATTTACAAGTATTTACAAATTCTTTTTTCCTAAATATTAAATTAGACCAAACAGAAAGGTCTTTGCTCTCTTACACCACACAGTGTATTTGATAAAAATGGCTCTATGAACACAGAACTATCTGTAGAAGCATTTTTATAGAAATCTAATATATGGATTTCCAATACATAAAAATACGAATTTATTTGATATTCACTGAATTATCAAACATGAGTCACAATTACACTAGAGGCTATCAGCACTTGAGTACACAGTACAGTGCTGTTTTGAAAAGTGAAATAACATGCATAAAGTGCTTTAAGACAGAACTTTACACATAGTAGGTAATATATGTGAGAACTGCTACAGTTACCATCATTATTGTTTATATTCATAGATAATAGCTAACTCCCTTTGGTACTCGTATCAAGTCCATTATATGCACACAAAATGAAGAACATAAGAAACTTGCAGAATAAAGGCACCATCTATATCTAAACATGAAATCCCTATTGACTTGAAGACAGGAAGACAGAGATGAGATTCTAGGATTGATCAAATGTTGATAAAAAGAAGGCATGTACCATCATGCTATTCACATAAAGACATAAACTGAAAATCCAGGAACCATGATGTAAAAATGCTGAAGACCATCAGAAAGAAAGTAAAAAGAATGTCCTCAAAGTGACATCTTTAGAGGCAGATGGTGTGGAAGAATAATAGCATACTTAAAATGTAACAGAATTGGTGATAGAATCCTCCAGATATCTGTATCTACATTAATTATCCCCAGTTCACAGGTGAAAAAGCTCCAGGAAAGTTTAAGTAACTTACCTAATATCAAAAAGCTAGTAAAAGTCAGAGACAAACTCCAAACCCAAACTGTCCAATCTCTCTCACTAATCTTTATTTTAGATGAAATTATTTATATTTTTACATTCCTTTGTGTAACTTCACTTCTATGTAAACTTAAGAGCAATAAAGAGTATGTTAGTCTCGATTCAATGTCAAATTATAAGGAAAAGCAGGTTTCTGAGAAAAGACATAAATGAGAGCCTTAGGGTGAAATATCTATCTTTGCCCTCAGGTTTAATGAATATAAAATGCTGACCATGGAGAGAAACAATCTAGTATATTCCAATAAAAATCAAAATTATTTGAATTTGTGTAATTTTGTGGCCACAAATATTCACAAGGATTCTTAATCTTTCTGGCAAGAATTGCTTAGGCAGAATAATGTCTGTAAATGCATAAAATATCAGATTAAATAAAATACTCAGGTAATTGGGTATTTAGCAAGAAAACTCTAAGAAAAAACTTAGGTGACAAAATTCAGAATGAAAACTAGGTAATATTTTGAATTAAATGAAAATCAAGAATCAAGAATCTGAGCTTTCATCTCAAAAACCTAGGAAAATATAGTAACTCAATTTTAAGAAGAAATAGAAAAAGAGAATGTTAATAAAAAATCATTGAGAAAAGTGGCAGACATACAACAGGTAGCCTCAATAAAGCCAAAAGTTTATTGTTTGAAAAACTTTTGAAGTGTTGAATAGGAATAAAAAAAGGGACATCATTATAGATCTTGCAGATATTACAAAGACAGATATTGTAAACAACTTTGCATCAATAAATTTGACAACCTAGAATAAATAAAAAGATTTCTTGGAAACACAACTGACCAAAACTGATAGAAGAAAAAGCTGAAAAAACAGTGATATATCTGATAAAAAAAATTAGACTTGCAATTAAAACCTGCTGCAAACTAAGTGTTCTTCAGCAAATAAATGGATAAAGAAAGTGTAGTAGATAGATATATAGAGAGACAGATAAATAGATAAAATGGAATATTAATCAGCCATAAAAAAGACAGTCCTGCCATTTGCAACAACATGGATGAACATGGAGGGCATTATGTTGAGTGAAATAAGCTGATTTCACATCAACAGAAAATAGGACAGTGGTTGCCAGGGCCTAGGGAAGGCGAGTGGGGTGATGTAGATCAAAGGGTACAAGCTTGTTACTACAAGAATAAGTTCTGAGGATCTAACGTATGGCATAGTGACTATAGTTTATAATATGGTACTATATGCTTGAAAGTTGCTGAGAGTAGATCTTAAGCATTCTCACCATGAAAAAAAAAGTTAATAACTATGTTAACTATGTGAGTTGATGGATGTATTAATTATCTTTAACTTGGTAATCATTCTACAATATATATGTATATCAAATCAACATCTTGTACAACTTAAATGCATACAATTTTATTTGTCAATTGTTCCTCAAAAAAATAACGATAAAAACCTGCTTCAATAAAAACTCCAGACCCAGATAACTTCCCCAGTGAATTATACCAAACATTTAAGGCAGAAATAATATCAGTCTTAAACAAGTTCCTTCAAATAGAGAAAAGGTCTTCCCAAATGGTTTCATGAAGCTAGAACAACTTCACAACCAACTTGCCAAGGGATGAATGGCGAGATATATATATATATATATATATATATATATATATATATATATATATATACACACTAATAAATCTTATAAAAATAGATGAAAAATCCTAAGTAAATTCTAAATCAAATTCATCATTATATAAAAAGAATAGTGTATTATATTTTGAAGTATTTATTGAAGGAATATATATTCAAGATTTATCAAACGAATGCTAGGTTGGTTAAACACCCAACACCTAATGTGACTTACACATCAATGGAATAAAAGAAAAACATGACTATTCAGTAGATGCAGAAATAGTATTTGATAGAAATCAACACTCATTCATAACACTAGAAATATAACAACACTTTGCAATTTTTCTATTAATCTAACACTATTCTAAAGTGTAAATAAAAAGTTTATTTAAAAGTATATTAGTGGAAAATATATATATATTAGTGGAAAAACTGGCAAAATTCAAATTAAGTATGTAGTAAAGAATTACTGAGTTAATGTTTATCCTGGTTCTGACAATTATACTATAGTTATGAAAGAGATTAACATCAAGAGAAACTAGGTGAAGTGTAAGTGGGGATTCTCTATATTATTTATGAAACTTCTGTAGATATAAAATCATCTCAAAATAATATTTTTTAAAAGAAAGGGTAAGACAAATTTCATGGATAAATAAGCATCTATGTATCATATAACTGAAGTAAATACATTAAAATTTTTGGAAATGTCATCAGAATGAAGTTTAAAATTTATCATATATTAATCCCAAAATTTTTCCTCTCTCCTACCTCACCTCTGAAGTAGCCTCTGGAAGCCTTTTCTAGCTCCATTTTTAGAGCTTTCAGATATCGTGGGTTTTCAAAATGTAATTTTAAAATTGTAAGTACAAGCCATTCCCATGGTTAAAACAAACCAAGGAGAAAAATAATTTCCCACTGGAAATTAAAACTTGGGTGAAAGACAAGGCATTTCTGCTTCAGTGCTGAGATCCAGAACTAATCCTACAATTAAGATGATTTCTTAACCATCTTACATCTGAGTAAAGGCAACAATAAAGAAAAAACAAGTGAAATAAAAGAGGCATTTTCACTAATGTTAGTGTTAACAAAATTTTAATAAGCCAACATGCCACGCTGTTTCTAAACGGCTTCAAGTCAATCAGAAATGCTGCTATTAATAAACACTTATGGGGCAGTATAATTGGTATAACCTGTATTGAAAGCAATGGGGGAGCTATCACATCATTGGCCTTTGACCTCGTAATTATAGTTTTAGCAATCCATTACAAAGAATATTTCAATGGCTCAAAAAGGCTTGCTACGAAAACAATGTTCATTACATTATAATTCACTAGACAAAATTTGTGTCTGATAAGAGAGGATTAGGGTCTTCATCTAAGGTCGATAATAATAACAATCAAATAGGATTGCTGTTTTAGGACAAACTTGGTACATAAAAACTGCTTAATATTACTTCTACTGAACTGTCTCATATACTATACATCTATTAAATATGATTTGTTATTTTTCATGTATGTCTTTTTTCTGAGTGTCATTCATCTTTTAACTCTATTCATGATATTTTCTGCATCTAGTCATATTATCAATAGCTTCCTTTAACTATAGAGTTCTGTTTTTACATCCAGCAGTTTAATAGAATCCCAAATTTCCTAATACTTTGTGTCTTACTTTATGTCTTACTGGAACAATTATTATCCCAATTTTGCAGTTGAGGAGACCAAGGTACCTAGAGGTACCAAAGTTTATGCAGGATCTTACAAGAGTAACTATTTGAGAAATGTTTGGACCTAACAAATAATATGTGTTTGAGAAACTTTAGGAACTTTTATATAGTAAGGACACAGGAAAGGCTACTGGTTAGTCATTATTGTGATCACCATTATTATCATCAAATGAAGTTTCATTATATTTCCTATCCTCACAGTTAAGGATGCACCAGATAGATAATTTTTAGTAAACTAATATTTTACATCATAGAGTTTAGTGTTAACTAGAAACATCTCTCTCCATTTCTTCAAGTTTTTTTTTATATCCTTCTACAAAGCTTCATATTTTTTGTGTGTCTTCCATCTTTCTTAGAACTCTTATGTATTTTGTAGTTTGTGTGGTAGTTTATGTTGTTGTGAATGGATTTGATTTTCCCATCACATTTCTTAATTGGTTATTAGCGTTGCAAAGGGAAACTACTGATTTTTGCTGTATTACTTTTATAATGACGATAGTGTATTTTAAAAGAAAAGCAATCTCAATTTGAGTACACCAATATGTCATTTCTGTATTCAAGATTACTTTTTGTTCTGCACTCAAGATAACACCAACCCATCTAACTTGTATGAACAGTTAGAAGAAGGAATTAACTGAAATGAAAATTTTAAAAAGCTATATTTCTTTCAATGTATTAAAAGTAATTTTAATAGATGTTATGGGATGAATTGTGTCCCCTCAAAGTTCTTATAAGTCCTAGTTAACCCCCACCACTTCAGAATGTGACTGTAATTGGAGACAAGGCTTTCAACGGAGTAATTACATTGAAAAGAGATCCCAGGTGGGCCCTACTCCCATAGGGCTGATGTCATAGAGAGAAGAGGTAAGAGAGGCAGACGCAGGAGGAAGACCATGTGAAGACAAGGAGAGACGATGCGTGTCCACAGGCCAAGGAGAGAGAAGGAAGAAGAACTAACCCAGCTGACACCTTGATCTTGGTCTTCCAGCCTCCAGAACTGGGAGAAAATCAATGTCTGTTGTTTCAGCCACCCCGTCTGATACTTCCCAAGGCAGCCCTAGCGAACTACAATAATAGATGCAAACAATTCAGTCTTTTTTTTTCCTGGAAGATATAATTCTATGGCTTTATTATATATTATGACAGATCATTTTTGTCTTTCAGCCTCTTACAGTGAAATGTAACAAACACGCAGAAAGGAGTTCACAATAAAGATGTATATTATATCTCAATGGATGCAAATCACACAGGGTATGTTCTTTGTGTGGAAAGCAATTAAGATAGATATTACTAATGAAGTTTAAATTGAAATGCCACATATTTGGGAAAACTACAAAATACAGTTCTAAATACCCTAGCTTAAAAATGGTTAGAAAATAGGAAATATTTTTATATTTAATAAAAAAATGATATTATTTCAATTTGTGAGACAGAGCTAAAGCTTTCCTTAGAGGAAACTTAGTATGTTAACGGAAAGTGTATAGCATATACCTGAAAAGAAAGAAATGCTGAAGGCCAACAGGCTAAACGTCTGTCTCAAAAACTTAGGAAAAATCAAATGTCATCCAAGCATTATAATTTTCAAGCAATATGGGTAATAAAGTTTTTCTCATGATAATGATCATATATACAAAGTTCAATTTGCCAAGTCCCAAATACAAATTTTCAAGATTCATTCGAAGAAAAATAATTCCTTAATCACTGAAGGTAAAAGTGAAAAAACTCATTTCTCATGAGAAAATATAGGCCATTACGAAAGTTTCTGTTGTCATTCTAGCTACACAACTTGTATCTTTTTTCACTCCAATCACGATCTATGAAGAAAAGGATTGTAATGAAGAAACTAGTAAAAGCCTCTGGTTGATAACAAATCCACAGGAGTGAACCAAAGCCCTGTCTTTAATCAGTTCTCCCTTGTGATAAAGTCGTGTAAGAGGCATAAGCATCCACGAGATTGAGGACAAACTGATAACGTAGTGTTTTTGTTATTGTTGCTTATGTGTTTGTCTATTTATGCCAGGCTGACGTGAAACAATGGAATTAGGCCACAGTTTAGAACCTATGCCAAGAAACAGTATAATTTCAAGGTAAGAATTCACAGAAAGTCACACGGAAAACAAACTTATGGTTACCAAAGGGGAAAAGGTGGGGGTGAATGATAAATTAGCTATTAGCTATTTGGGATGAGCAGATATAAACTACTATATATGAAACAGGTAAACAGCAAGGTCCTACTGCATAGCACGGGGAACCATATTCAATATCTTGAAATAACCTATAGTGAAAAAGAATATATGTGTGTGTGTGTGTGTATATGTATATATATATATAAAACTGAATCACTATGCTGTATACCAGAAACTAACACAGCATTGTAAATCAACTAAACTTCAATAAATAAAAATAATTAACAGTAAGTCATACAAAAAGAATTCTAATCAGTTTTGAAATACATTACCATTGAATTAAAACAAAATTTTAAATTTTTAAAAGTTCTATAATTCACATATTTGTTTTATATGAAAGTTTATTTAGTATAGATATTTTAATTATATTAGCAGTAATTAGTAGTACAATAGTATTATGAATTAGCAAAGCTTATGACCATACCCTGTAGATACTGAAGCTAAAATGGAGGCTTTGTTAATCACCTGATTAATTATAGCAGCATCATATAATTGCGTTCAAATAAAATATAAAGAAGCTTTTTACATGGACCTTGTTCATTTATATGTTGCACACAATGTTTATGTAGGTCTACTGTTTAATATTGTTCAATGGGAGAAATATAAGAAGAGGAAAACTTCTGAAAATGTAACGTCTTACTTAAAAGGCATAGTTTTCAGTTTTGAGTCTATAAAAAGGTGGGCGAGTGAATATTTATTTGGTGGCTAACATATACTCATCATCACTCCCTCAGAAATAACCTGTTCCCATTTTAGATGAGAGAAATAAGTATCAGAGAAGTCATATTTCTGTGCCAAGTCATAAAACTAAGCAATAAAACCAGTATTCAAGCACAGTTTAAAATACAGAAAAGCAAATGATAAAATATCTTGGGTTACAACCCTCTGTGATGAGTTACATTCTCATAGAGTTCAACAGTTTTGGGTTATATCCAAGCAGTGTTACGACAATCAGATGCGACCAAAGATTACTTTGCATGTTTGAACATAGCGTACCTGTAAACATTAAGACTGACAGAAAATTGGGTTACCATCCTAGGGGCTGGCAAGTTAACTACTTTCATAAACCATGATGAAACAGATCTCCTAAAATTTTGATCAAATCCAACTTTTCCATGGACATACATACGAGCCTGCTACTGACATAGATATCTGAAAACTTCAACTAATTTGGAGGTAGGTCATTTGGTATCATCTAAACACATTTAAAAGGTCTCTTACTTGTCAGTGAATCTATTATTTAGTGGTCAGTGGCTAAATTTCTAAATAATAATTTATACAAAATTATTAGCTTCCATAAGAACAGACTGACTTCTATGTTGACACAATTCATTCCACCCACTGCCCATTCCAATCAAAATTAAAAGCAGTGAGTCTTATTAGGTGATACGTCTGGTAACTTTTAAAAATAAAATGGGAAGAAGGATTCTTGCTAATACTGGATAATGAAAATATTAATAGTTCTCTATTGCAATGAATCTGGTCAGCTGAAACCTGTGCTTTGTAAGCCACTTCATTTCTCACCATTGAGCTAGGGGAAAGTCACGTAGGTAACAGATCATTGCTAATGTGTCCAAATCTGTAGCACATTCATCAAATGTCTAATCTCCTAAGACTGCATGAAACAATTTGTGTTTCCAAGTATATAAGTTTTCTCACTGAAAGTTTCAGTTAAAATAAAGGAAAATTTTGGACTTTATCACTTCTTCCTGAGCATGTAAATTACTACTTATTTTATTTTCCTAACACATCTGAATAAACTAGAAGTTTCTAAACAATTTGTCAATAATGTATGTCTGATAGTTTTCAATTCATTCATATTTCTTCTAAACTAGATCTTACAATTGGATGAGTTTTGTTCTAAGATACAGGGCAAAGGGCACCGGGCAAAGGGCCCCAGGCAAATGTCACATAGAACTGCTTCTTCATTTGCTCTCACCAGATAATATCAAACACAGTAACAATCTGAAAGGAAAAACCAACCTCTACCAGAGAATCCACATGTAACTTTTGACTTTTTAGTTGTTGACAGGGACAATCAAGATGAGCTATCGCACTTCTAACAGGCCAACACATTTTAATTTTTTACAGTTTTATTTAAAAGGCCACTGTATCCCTAGCACACGAAAGAGAAAAAAACCAGGCAATCAATTTTAAATTGATTTAAAAATGAGTCACATTATTTTTTTAATATTGTTTAATAGGCATATTGCAATAGGTGGGAATTTGGTTCATGAATTCAAGCAGAAGAAAAGTCAAAATATAAATTTTTAAAAATCAAAATAATCAAATAGGGTTTATTTCTTCTTCTCACAAAAGGACGCCAGAAAATTCTAACCTCCTCATGTGTTATATTTTGGGGTGGGAGGTGCTGGGGCAAGGACCCTCAACAGGGGATCTCTAGGGATTTACCAGAGTCCCAGGGGGGCCTATTTTGTCCAGAAAACTTGAAGAAGACTGTGGGGATGCTCCCTACCAAGCGCATGTGTTCACCAAAGGTGAACTGCTTTCCTGCCTTGGGAACTGGAATCTTTCACCATATTTCCCAAAGTCACAGTTCCTTGGTATTCGGCTCTCGGTAGCTGAATATCACACCATCAAACATCTGGCCTTCCTCTGGGGGCTGTAAAGGGGTCTGAGCTCAAACAAAGTTTTGCCATTTCTAAGACCTCCAGCTTTAAGCCCATTTCTCTTTAGAAAGTATATTCATGTTGGGCTACTTGTCCTTTTCAAATTAAAGCGATAACCTCTTCTTTCTCTTATCTGGGACAGGCATGAAATTACAAAGGTGTTACTTGTAGTGAGGGCAGACGGGGGTAAGGTAAGGAGAGCTCAGACTTTCAGAAACATTAACGTGGGGCCCTACCACCCCACTTCCGCCCCCACCTTCCCACAATAGTGACAGAAAACAGAGCAGATTCATGCTTCCCTCATGGGGCCACAGCAACAACAACAAAAAAAACCCCGGATAGTAGTTTTCTTCTTAAAAATAAACCTTGTCGCATAAATTTTATAAACAGATAATCAAAAAGATAAAAAATGAAGTAGAACACTAATTAAATTTTCTCAATTTCCCCCTCAAGAATTATTTAGCCTATGTCTCACAACTCTTCTGTTTTGCAAACCATTCTAAAAGAACGAGAGCATATAGCCTTAATCACACTGATAAATGAGTAAAAGGAGTAATTGTTAACAGCTCAAGAGGTATACATTTTATGACAAGTGTAATAGTGACTTCTCAAGAGAGGCATTATTTTCAATTCACTTCTTAATAGACTATAAAGTACGAGTCTAAAGTGGCTTATGCAATAAAAAGAGTGCTGCAAGTTCGGTGTGCACCCCCTACTGTACAAAAGGAACGTCCTGGGGCTTCCCTGATCTTCCAACAGCAACAGCAGAAAGCAGTTTGCTTGTTAGAAGCTCTTACTGTCATTTTACAACAGGCAGGCTAGATTTTATTGCTATGATCTGAGCAGCGCGCTGTTACTGCTCATTTAGATAAAAATACTGTCCGTATCATTATAGTGTAATAAGTTAGAAAATATATTGTACAAATGATTTTCCAGGAAGTCATAGCAAGAAATACCCAAGAGGAGAGTTTGGTGTTTATTAGTTTCCTATGTAGCTTCAAAAGTCTTTATGAACATTTTTGTGCTCACTGTGATCCCTTTTCAAAATAAA
Organism: Camelus dromedarius; assembly: GCF_036321535.1. Taxonomy (NCBI): domain Eukaryota; kingdom Metazoa; phylum Chordata; class Mammalia; order Artiodactyla; family Camelidae; genus Camelus; species Camelus dromedarius. Next base: position 33,486,056 of record NC_087439.1, on the reverse strand, counting down.
TAAATTTCAAATACATATACAGTAAAGGTGTATATGTCTATCCTTACCACAAGCAATAAGGGATAACATCACAAAATGTCTCTATAATTTGAGTACATATTTGTCTAAGAATCAAAAATCTCATAAAATTCTCTAGAAGGGAACCAGTTAATAGATTATATATATTTTATAAATAAAAGTTCAGAGAGACTTCCACTTCTGGGAAGATAGAGTAAATAAACTTTTATCCCTGCTTCTCCAGTTAAGTAAAACTAAAAACCCTGGACTTTGTGTATAAAGCAAACAAGAAAACCGAAAGAGCAAGAGGCAAAACGGCAGTGGATCTCGGGACCCAAGGAAAGACACGGTAATTATCTCACTGGGTTTTCTTTTTGCTTCATACATTCCAGACTTGGAACAAAAGAGCTTACAACCAAGAAACGCCAATGAGCACAGACATGAAAAGCCCCAACAAAAGTCTGCTCTCTCTAGCCGAGAATGAGAAAAAGGGCAGCCCAGCAAGACGGAAAGCTGTCAGGCAATAATCTTACTCTGGCTTTGTTCTGCTCTTCTCTCAGTCCTCACCAATATCACCTTTCCCTCAACCCTACAGGAGAAAATTCTTACTTAACCTAAGTAACTGCTCTCCCAGGTTTATCGAGGTTACAAACACTGAAGCCAAGCAGAGGGACAGAGGAGCCTAAGTGGACCATGACGTTAGCAGACAGTCTTCAAGTATTCCTATCACCTTCTCTAAGGGGGAAGAAGGTTCCTGTGAGGTCCACAGTAAGCAATGTCTCTTTGCTCTGAAGCAAATTTCACCTTCACTTTTTTGTGTTTTGAATTTCTCCATCCTGATTTCTCCTTCACTCCATTTCATTGGTTTGACACACTTTGGAAATTCATCAAAATGTCTTACTTACTGATTGTACCCTTTCCTGCTCCCCAGGATTCTTCTGTGGACTCATTTCTCTGCACATACATTTTTCTGTCATTCAATGAAATTTGGGGCAGGAAGAGAGCTAAACTCATGTTTAACCTGCCACCTTAAACCACAAGTCAATACTCTAAGTTCTGTTTTCAGCTATGATTCTCCACATAAATACTGGAATTCTATTCTTTTTTTTTTTTTTTTTGCTCAAACTTTCATCCAATTCCACCTATTTCCATAAGTAGAAGATTTGAAGGATAAAATGACCATGTCCTAATATCAATAAAACAATTCAATTCTTAGAATTTTAACACAATCAATTCCTTGGGACTCATTTAAAGAAGACAAAAGAAAATGCCTTAGAGGGAAGGGGGAGGAAGAGCAAAATGTTCATTAAAATTGCTTATTGGGCAAATGTGGCACAAAAGGGGATTACAGAGCAACCTGGAGATAACCCAGCAGTGTAGCATACTAGTTACCAGCACGTGGTGTGGAGGCAGACCGCAAGGGCTCACATCTCAGAGGCACCATTAGCTTGCTGTGTGGCTTTGGGGAAGTTACTTAACTTCTCTGACAATTAGTTCCATCACCTGTAAAACGTGATTAACAGTGTCTACCTAATAAGAAGATAAGAGGTTTAAATAATACATGAAAACACCTAAAATAAGGACTAACCCATAATAATTGCTCAATAAATATTTTTAAAGATTATTTAAAGCTGTGCTTCTCAGAAAGTATGGAGGTAGTACTGTCCAGAAACAGACTACATACCCTCTCAACATTAATTATTCCAGTTACAAGATTCTCTGGAAAGCTATGTTGGAGTAAGTAAAATATTCAGCTCTTTGGTACTCAGTACAAAAGCTCAAGAAAAATGACTGAAGTGCTTTGTTTCAGTCTTATTTGCAACTTGTATTACTTACTGTCTGGTAGAATGCAGAGCCAGTGCTAGTAGATTTGGCCAATTCAAAATTTGTGGCTTTCATTTCATTTCATCTGCCTCAGTAAAATACACTGATTCTATATGAGAAATTTCTCATATTTTGATTATATAAAAAACATAAAAAGGAGATTAAAGAGTCAATGCTAAAGCAGACTCAGGCAAAAACTCACCATCTGTAGCAGGAGGACTTTTTAAAACCCAGGGGTGTCTTCTTACCCAACTGTCAACACCAGGAAATGTGCCAAGGGGACAGATGCTAAAATTGGAAAGTCTCATCTAGGGCGTGACATCAGAGTTCTACAATTTCTCTCTAAAAAAGCATCAGGAACCATAATGGCAACAAAGAATTAAGGAGAAAATAAAAGCAGCCTCTTTAATGGAGAAGGGCTCCCATTAAGTAGTTACACTACTAAAATTCTATCAACAAAAATGAACATACTGATTTGCAGGATGGGAAGTAAAATCTGTATTGAACCAGTTTCCAAGAGACCAGGAGGGACTTTTTTAAAAATCACTGGCAACAACAAGGAACACATGATCAATCAGGAAAATAATAACAGAAGCTATTACTAAAAATAGTTTCCAATGACAGTGCGGAATTGGGGGAAAACAGTAAGGAAATCTCTCCTGCTGTTTTCAATAATACAGGGACAGAGACCTGATAATGAAAATTGATAACTCAAAGATAGCATTCAGCATAAAAATGGAAAACAATTGATAATTAATACCATTACATGGGGAATGTATGGTCCAGAAACACTGATAACCTTCAGTAACACCTACTTCATGCTGATTCAAGAATTGTTGAACTTGAATTTTTACTCCATTTAGATATTCTCGTCTATCAGAGGAGAAATTTGGCTTTTAAGATTTCAGTCTTCAGCTGTTTCACAACCAGGCTGAATCTGAAAGTGTACTTGCTGACTGCAGCTTTAGTTTCTAAAGCAGAGGCTGCACACTTGCAGAGTGCCAAGCAGGTAACATGAATGAGTGAGGCCCACTGCGTGAGGATTGTGGGAACCCGGAGAGAGAACAGCCCAGGGACAGAGGACTGAAGGATGCTTTTCAGCTTGTTGGAAGAAAGCAAGCCTGGTATTGTCAAATCTCATTTTTCAAGATAAACTTTAAAAATCCATACTTCTATTTGAATCTCCAAGTTATATAAGCATTGGTTAAAAAAATATATCAAGCATTATTTTAAAACTATGGGGGTCGTATACATCAATAAACTAAATCCACCACACAGGCTGCCATATGGTCATCTCAGAAAAGTCTCTATTTTAAGTAAACCTCATAAAGGTAAAAAGGGCTGTTTTGTTGCTTTGTTTTGTCTGGGAAGTATGATGATATAGCCATACATGCCACAAATCAGATGACTTTTTACATGAAGATAAAGTCCCATGGTTTGCAAATAAGAAATCTAAACTGAGTGAGAAAAACTGGATTATAAAGCTTTACTCAACACCCCAGTTTCAGAAGTAATACTAGATTTCTCAAGAAATGAAAGGGAAAATGAGGGAAATCTAGCAATTATTTTCTTTATTTCTAAAAGGTAAGAGAACAAAATAATTTCTACTTGCGTTTTAGGTGAGAAGAAGCACTAATGCAACCCAGTCTGGTTATGGACTTACTATTCAGTGCTCAGAGGGAACTAAAATCATTAATGAGACTATATTTCAGTGAGATAATAGGCCACTAAAGACAGCCCTATAAAAGAGATTCAAATAAATATGTCCTCCTTTCTCTTTTTTTTTAACATATGGTAAAAATAAACATCACCAACAAAAAACACCCCAAAGAAAACAAATAATAGAAGATGTACCATAGGTGAATATTTTGTCAATTTCAGCTTTTACTCACTCCAAGAAACCCTTATTATCCACTTTTATTTTATTCCAAGGCAAATTGATAAGGACATTTTCTTTCCATTAGCCTGTCTTTTCCATTTCTACACCGCACTGATTCTCATTTCTATTTACAGAGAAGAAAACTCATATATGCCTGTATGACACCACACCATATTAGTTAGTTGCCAAACACAAGTGCAAATACCGAACTATTTCCCAAATATCAAAATAAAGGCAGAAAGACCGTATTTGTCAAAGCACACATTGCAGATTATATCTTGCAGTATTAGCTTGAGGACTCTTCTGTTTACTTTGTATGCATTCTCCCCAAGACTGAATTATACGATTTCCCATTCTGGCTGGTGAGGACAAGAACTCTCCTTGGCCATGTGTAACTTCCGGGTACTGGTCCCTCTAATCCTTTCCAGTGGTTCTTTCCCTCACCTGGGGTAGCTTCCCCACGCACATGAGTCTGAAGACTGTAGACCTCAGCAGATCTCCAAGGTTCTGTCTCTGTGCAGCTCTCCTCTGGGACATTCTGCCCCATGAATAGCCACTTGCACCTCTCTGGGCTCCCAGCCCCTCCCCTCAACTCAGGGAACCCCTGCAGGCTCACCTGGCTGCCTCTCCCTGCACTGCAGTCTGGAAGCTGGGCAGGTTGTCAGCAGGGGCAGTCGTGGGGCTCCCCTCATGTGTTTCTTGTCTCTGAGGGATCACTGCCTTTCCTTGTCTGATATCCAATGTCCTGAAAACTGTTGTCTAATATAGTTTGTTCTTTTCTAGATGTTTCAGGCAGGATAATATACCTTGTCTCTGTCACCCCATCTTTGCTTGCATAGAAATTTGGTTTTTTTCTTCTTTCATATGTATAATTTTAAGAGTAAGAGTCTGTTTTCTCCCCACATTCATTACTCTTTGAGATTTCTATTGCCTCATTAAATAAACATATTGTAAACTCAAGGTTGGTAAGTGGTACCAGAATAAGTTAAACCAGTGTGGCCACTAGCAGAATCTAATGTCAAGTCTTTTTGTTTTGTTTTATTCTCTTTACTTAGAACCTGTGACTCCCTGTCACTTTCTCCCAGTCTAAAAAGACAAGATACACAGGGAAAGATAGTAAGATACTTCTTATGGCTTTGAGTGACACTTAGTTTTAAAACAGGCTCAGGTTCTAGACATTAAGATGACCTGTATCAAGAGCTGCAAAAATTAAGTTTATGACTTATTATACCAACCAATGTATGACAAGTTCAGGAAAACTGTATATAGTTTACAGCAGCAAGAAAAAAAGAAGGAGCATAGGAAAAAGAAACTCCAAGAATGACTCAGAAAACACTGCAAATTTCCAAAAAGTAATGTCACCATACATTGCACACACAGCCCTAGGGCATTAGTAGATACACAGCAGCCTTCTTCTAAAAATCAAGAATTGTAACTTAAAACTCAAAATTAAGCGTATTATATAGTTTATTGTATCTAACTAGAAGGGTAGAGCTAAAATTCTTAAGCCAAACTATAAATAACTTTCCATGAAACAGTCTAGGACCTATTATTCAAAATAAAACTTCTCAGTTTACTTTTGCTTTTCCAAAAAGATACTATGGGGGGAAGTGAAAGATATACAAACAATGACATTTTTTTCAGAAATTCTGACTATTCTGAAGGAAATAAATATTAAACACATGAAGCCATCTAAGATAATATATAAAGAAAAAACGAAATTCTCAGAACAACTGGCAATGGTCTATCTATGCCAAGTTCCACTTTTAAAATGGACTTCTTACTCTTCAAAAACATTTTGTACTTAATCAATAATTCAAGCAAATTTAATTAACTACATCCCAGATGAAAACAAAATAACGTCGGATTTTACTAAGCGTATTTCCAGGGTTTCCCTTCATGCTTGGAGAAAAGCTGCCACATAATTGACTTCTTCTTACCCTGGAAGGCTGATTGCCTTACAATCTCAGGTGCTTTGCGCCAACGGGAACACAGATTAAGATATTCATTCCTGTGACCTGGAGACAGGCCCGCAACAGGGTGCAAAGTCTAGCAAGCTAAAGCCAATGCTATTACTTGACTGAACATAAATGGAACTTGCTTATTGAACAGCCTGAACTTGATGTGGACAGAAAAATAAAACAGCTTCCTTTTTCTCAATTTTCTGCCTTTCAGTTCATTCTGTTGCATACTGATTCTTCAATGAATGAGCAACATCTTAACTTTCAGAGAGGGAATAGTCCCTTTACTGCTCATTACAATTCACTTTTACTACTACATGTTTCAGTCTTGTCTAAAATCAAACTTCAATGTCACGTTCAATTTTTTTTTACTTCATATCAATGGGTGTGCATGGTCTGATTCTTCCCTCTCTCCATCACCTCCTTTACTCTCTTTCTACCTGCTGGTTCTGCAAAATTGGCAAGGGCAGTGGGAGTAAAGATTAGAGGTAGAGGAGTGAGACAGTGACACCTCTCTGGTTCATCTTGTTTAACACAAGTGGTTGTCTTGCTCTCCATTCTAGCAATCAGTAGTTGCTGATTCTTTCACAGGACGTGTGTGTGTGTGTGTGTGTGTGTGTGTGTGTGTGTGTGTAGGCACCTCATAATTTCTTAGCATGGGTATTTCACTAATTCACTTGCTTCCGGTGGGGGTGAGGAAGTGCAGGGGTTATAATGTAATGACTTCTTTCTCAGATCCAGACCGTGGGGAATCATCCCAGATTTCCCTAACTCCCTCCGTCAGGAAGCCCTCCTGGGCAGGACTCCCCTCAGCCGCTTGCTCTAGTATGCAGTTAGCTTATGCAAACTGAGACATCCTTGCCAGGCAAAATTCTAGATACATTAGCCTTTTCCAGTCCTGCAGAATTCTGTCATCTGAAGCATCTCTAGTAGATTTCCATGAATTTCCATGAATTCAGAAAGTGGGAAGCAGATATTAGTTTATATTAGAGGTGGATTTATCATAACTGTAAGGTAGTTTAAGCTCGGGGCCCCTTGCTGGAGCCTCTTCCAAATCTCTGAAAAGGGTGCTAGCAATGTATTCACGTAGTCAAATAGTTTGTAACATTTGCAAAGGTAATATAAGGAGTAATATAATTAAACCCCATATTGTATACACTTCAGGCCCCACAAAACTTGGATCTTCTCCAAGCACTCTCTATAATGACTTATGCTCACCAAACTCATGTCACCTTCTCATAGGAACTCTCACTAGGATCTCTCCTCTAAAGAGGAGATCTTCTTTATGGACTACACATCTTCTATGGAATAGGAATGAAGAAGAGCCCCAGGACAGCAAACTCTCCAGCAGGCTGACACAGTCTACATTAATAAATCTCCACAACAGCCTTCCAAATGAAAGTTGGCAATGGGGGTTAATATTCACTGAAACAATTTTGCTATCTTTTTTTTTTTTTAATGGAGGTGCTGGGGATTGAACCCAGGACCTCAAGCATACGAGGAATGAGCTCTACCACTGAGCTATACCCACCTCTCCATCTTTTTGGAAGTCCTAGATGAACATGTCTAGCACCACCTCATGTTATAAGGCATTTATCACTTAGGAATTTCTGCTTTGGAGCGTCAGCCTGAAAATGCAAGGCAATAAGGAAATTTTCATGTAACTCCCTATTTTGATGAGCATTCACCTGACCCAAGGCAGGCTTTCAGTGTACCACTGACTCAGGCTTTTCCATCATCCAAAAGACACCCTCAACTTAAAATGAAATTGCTGAAAATATTCAGGAGGATACATTTATTTTATATTTTATCTTATTTTCTTGGGGGTAAACAACATATTTTCTCTTTAAGGGAAAGTAGAAAGATGTTTGTTCACTGAAATGTTTATCATATCTCAACCAGAAGCAAAATACTAGAGATTAATTTTACAGAAGGTAAGGATCTATGCTTTTTAAATTTCAATTTATAATTAATACAGAGTTAAAAAAAATCATTTGAGAATTAGGTTTAAGGGTAGGTAGCCAATTCAGTAACAGGTATAACACAGTAACTAAAAAAAAAAATGTTTGACTTTGTACTTTTTTAAAAAAAGGTAAAGTGGAACCTGCTAGGGATAGAATATGCTTCAATACTCAAAGTGGGTTCTTACCATAGGTAAACAGGCTGGTTTAATCCCTAAATCTGTATAAGGAAAGTAGGTTTGGAGAAACAAAATGTATACATATCAATAGGTTAAATGAAAACTCAATAGCAAAGCTTTCATTTGTTTGCTTTTTCCAATGTTGTGGTGGGTAGACTTGGCCTCTGGTTCCTAGAAATGCGCTGAACATCTGGTTTTTCTCCCACTTTTAAAATAAGTCAGTGATAAAAGCTAAATGTGCTTTTGTACTTTCCATACTTGATTAATCCCTGGTACTTTCAAGTGATCTGTAAATAATACATGCTTTTGAATGATATCTTGCCAGATTGTTCTTAGCAGGCCCAGAGCTACACACTGAATTTTGATGGGCAGTTAGTGAAATAATGCGAAGGAGGCAGAAATGAACAGCTAATGAGCTACTTGGGATGCCAGCCTGACACTGCGTCCAAGAAAAACTTCAAACCAAGTGGTAATACAAAGGGGGAAGAAAATGATTAAAGCCACAAATCTTCTGAATTCTGTTCCAAAATATGACCCTGTAAGATGTTTTTATGTTTCTAAAGACTCCATTGAAGTCTGCCATTGTCTTTCTTTTATCTAAACACCAGTAGGTAAGAAAAGTGTGGACTGCCATGAAGAAAAGGGAGTGAGGGTAGGGAAAGAGAAAACCCATCAATACTATGCTAATTAGGAAACAATGACCAATTCCACAGCAACAAAATTGTCCTGGGATATCTAGGGCGTTTCAAAGTTTAAAATACAAACATATGCAGATTCAGGCAAGGCGGCAAAAACTCACTTCCTACGAAGATTTATCTCTTCAGTTTCATAATGGCAGAAAAAAAATAGTGTACTATTAGCACTTGTTAACCTATTAAGTAGGTATCTCGGCTTATTTCACAAGGTAAGGCAAAATTTTCATTCTAATTTTAAAAAAAATTAATCTAAGAAATTATTCACAGCTCAAAATACGCAATTCCTAAAACTCTTCCAGTTGTGAAAAGAGTCAGAGGAGGTTTTGACCAAAGCAATGGAGAGAGAATTGCCTAGGAAGTGTCCTTTCTCGAGTACAGTGTAAAAGCCTCTCCAGGAGAAAGCTCTGTTAGCCCTTCCTCCTCCGCCTTCTTGCTGCTTGTAACTCTGAACTGATGCCTCAAAACGCAGCAGCCGCCATGACCGCTAGCAGGAAAGACACATGCCAAAGATGGCACAGCAAGAAGACAGGAGGAGTCTCAGACTTTAATGACATCCTTGAGCAGCTGGACTAGCCTGTCTGCCAGCTTCTGAACATCTTGTTACAGACACAAAATGAAGTTCTAGCTGCTGAAACTACTGGTGGCTGGATTTTCTACTATTTACAATCAACCACATGCCTAATTCATACAGTATCATTGAGGAGAAAATATATTGCAAAAATAAATCAAGCTTTCTGATGTAAAGTTATTCTGATTTAAAATTATTTCATTACAGTCTGCTTTATAATAAAACCTTAATTATTCTTACTCATCTGTTTTTAAAAAAACTGATTTGTATCGTCGCTATGGCTCTAGATATGGAATGTTTTAGTCCTCAGTCCTTGATTCTTATTGATGGTGAGGAGTCAGAATAGCCAACTTTTATTGTCAGTCATATGCTAATACAATGTTTTACAGGTGGTGGTTTATAAAATGACTAAGCTATTGAAAACACTTCCAAAAATACAGTGCAACAGAATTTTTAAAAGAGGCCTAAGTCAAGTAGGAGTTAAACATACAGCAGTTGATAAAATAAGACCTAACAGGAATATTCTGAACACTGAATACTATATCCAGGTTCATGGACCAACAAGAGGAACTGATTTAAATGACCACATCTGACTCGGGTAAAGGAAAGCACCTGACTCTTGTTAGTACCTTATGACATTTGATAACATTTAAAATTAAAAGATAGGTGAAATTCCTCTGTATCTACATGGCAAAGGTAATTATAAAAACTATAAATTGGAGATGTAATTCTTCCAAACTGGCATAAATAAATACAATTTTCAATTCAATCTAGTCATGCTAAACCTGCACTCGTCAATTAAAAACATGCTGAAACTGAGGAAGGCTTCATTTCTGGTTCTCATTAATAAATTTTCATTGTAATTTCACATAAGGGCTCATCCTTGGTCAATAGCTTTAGAGAACTAGTCTAAGAAAATTGGTATAGATTACATATGTTAATACATTAATAGTTTTCAAAAATGAGTTCACCTAAGGACTAATGACATTGATGACAGCAATAACAGTCAGTAATTTTACTGGGTGGCCTTGAAGTATCAGATAATATTCTAAGCACACTCACTACTACATTATCTTATTTTAGATTTGTTTGTATGATCTCCCATCTACCGAAATACACACACACACACACAAAAGAGATAGGAATGGTTTCTGCCTTCATTTTACATTTAAAGATATCAAGACAGGAAAATTAATCAACTTTCCCAGAATCATGTGAGTAATACACGGCATATAGTCTTCAAAACCAGGCAATCTTACTCTGATGTCTCTACCTATAATCAATCGCTATGTGAGTTAACTCTCTGAAATTCAACTGCCCCATCTCCTCTATCAACTGACATATTTGAAAATCAGCAGGTTGAAATATCATGCAACACATTCTTCTACAGTCAGTCAGCTGTGCAAATACTGAGTTTTTTTTTTTTTTACTAAGAATGACAAATTTGTTCCAGTGGTTCCAGGAACCAACCACATAAATTCCCAGAAAGTGAAGTCAAATCTTTGGTGGATTAATAGGGAAAAGGCTTACTGTAACATGACAACAGTTTTGAGAACATATGATTTTTTAGATATTCCCCTTCCAAACTGACATCAATAAAAAGTAGTCCAGACATTTATATGGTCACCAGCATCAGAGGAGAGTATTTTAAAATACATAGAGATAAGCACATAATATGGTGGATAAAAGTCAGCCACAAAGCTGTTTCTATAAAGGGGAAGAGTAGCAGCAGTTTCACTGGCTATGATTACACTGTTAAAAAATATGTGGTCACAATGAATAACCAAAGATATATTTTTACTAAACATATATGCAAAATGACACAAAATACTACTGAAATTTTGATGCAGCCAGAAGAAGAGTTACAGAAACATAACTGAGAAATAGTGACATAAATAAAATACTAAGAAGATAAAAATGACATGAAAAATGATATTAAGACATTTCCATTCATCAAAATCACTATATTTTATATATTATGGCAATTAATACTTTTAAAAAATATTTATTTCCCTTTGCCTTAGCAAAAACTAGGATAAGGACAATTATTCATATGTTGTAAAGAAAGAAAATTTTATTCAAGACTAATATTTGACTTGGCAAAGATAACGTGGCCAGTTAGGGGCAGAACTGGACTATGACTCAGCGTTCTTTCTCCCACAGTAACTGGCCATGCAGGTATAAGAGGAGGGTCGGGTATAACCAGTGGTAGAGTGCATGCCTGGCAAGCACAAGGTCCTGGGTTCAATCCCCAGTACTTCTATTAAATAAATAAATAAACCTAATTACCTCCATGAAAAAAAAAATTTTTAAGACTATTCTAATGGCCATTTTAAAATATTAATACCTTGTATAATGTCTGTGCTCTAGTTTTCAGTATAATCAAACTTTTAATGTGAGACCAAATAAAAGAACTTACAGTATTCTGTAAACACAGAAAGGTGCAGCTTTTGAATAAATCTGGTTGATACTCTTCCCATAAATTAAAATAATTTTCAGGTTATTGGCAGATCTATGTAGATTATACCACATAGTTAATAAAAACTATGTTAAGAGTATTGTCAAGAGTTAGTGAAATAAAGCTTGACACAGGAAAATTAATCAAATATCTCTAGGGAAAAATACAGGAATTAGAATTGTGTAAGTTTATGTTTTTAAATTGGTGGCACAGGGGTGAAAGGTAGTGAAAAATGGAAGACAGTGAGTTGGAGGGCCTTTTCTTATACAGGACTTCAATTTTGCAATGCATGGTCTATACATCATCTCTTTGAATTCTTAGAATAATTTGAAGAAGTAAGTGGAGAAGGTATTATTACAATTTTTCAAAAAACGGAAACATTCAAAGAAAAGACATCTTCCCAAAGCACCCAGGTAGTTGGTGGAGGATGCAAGATATAAAAAGTAGAAAGTAGCAGAAGACAAGTCTCCAAAAGAGAATAAATAAACATTTATTGTCTGACTAGTGAATGACAGAGCAGGCAAGTGACCAAAACCAGTAACAATGTGCAAGATTTCATTTTCAAAAAAACAAAAGGCTGTCACTGATATTATTACCAGTGAAGTGATATTTCTTGAAGGAGATTTTTGAATGTCTAAGAAAATTATTTTTGAAACATGAGCCATTAGGCTGTAGAAGAATCTCCCAAGGGAAACACTAAAAGTCCAGATGAGTCATAAAAACTCTTTCAGAGTCAAATAATACTTTTTCATGTCTCAGCTCTGCGTTTAAGGTAGATATGTGGATTAAAAATAAAATGTAACATTTTACTTAATACCTATAAATAATGTAAAGTGAAACATTACATTCATAATATAACAGTAGTATAGAATTTACTCTCACCCATCACATCAGATTTTATTTACTCAGCCAGTTTTAAGATCTTCATTTTCCAATTTGAAACTACACTGTATTGAGACCCAGCGAAGTTAACCGTAAAGGCAACAGCGCATTCCTATAGTACGCAAGTGCTGGCACAATTCCAGGAAAGGCAAGGTGTCAGGGAAGGCATTTTTCAATGGGTTATACTCTCCTCTCACTCCTGCCTGCAGAGTAAAAACCACTGCATGAGAAGAAAATGCATAACAATGGTTTTCACTGTTTCAATGGCCGCACATTGAAAGAAAATCCTTGAGCCCCAGGAAAAAGGGACTTACTATGCCCAAATCAGTTTGAAATGTATTTTATTCAAAAATAGGGAAGAGTTTATCCATATTCAGCACTCACTGAACTAAGTTATTCTTTTAATAGCACAGCTACTACTACTAGTAGTAATAATAGCAGCTCTTGGTTAATCTTAAGTATGCTCATCAGAAGACACATCTGTACAAACACACGCATCAACATTTTGTAAATTCAGATGCTCACAGTATCTTATCAGTTAGATATTGTCACTAATAGAGTAATCTCTGTAACTATAAAAATTGTTATCTTCACACAAAGCATTGATCTAATTTTAACATATATCAAATTTCTGAGATTTTATTTTTCTCCAGAGTCATAATTTTATATCTTAAAGAATTCTGAAAGACAAGTGCAGCATGATTCAAAAATCCTCTCTGGAGCTTCATTTTAAATTACAGAGTACAAATGTATAATTGAATGAATTCAATATCTTCACAGATTTCTTCTGAAAAAGGATTTTAAATGCCAGTTCTAATCTGACACTTTATTTTTTATAACACTCTGTAGTGGATCTTTAAAATATCATGTTAAAGACCTAAATATTTTTTAAAGAATAAAATTTTATAGCAAATTTTAATTAAAAATAGTAATTTAGGACCACTTATTTTAACTGAAGCACTAAGCATCTCATCTGATTTATCAAATCTACATATCACATTGATGTAAAGCATTTTTCAAAAGCTAAAGGAGTTCAGACTATCTCCCTTTAACCTATCTTTCCTCTCTGTGGAGGGACAAAGCGAACATGAAACAGCAAAACAAGAAAGACAATATTCTATACACTGCTGTTCTTTATTTTACACATTATTAATCTGGCCTGTACCCTCCCAATCTACAAATCTGATCACAGCACACTCCTGCTCTAAAACCTAGATACCTTCTTTTTTGCCTGATAACCTAAAGTTCTGGTGCTCTGGGTGGTCCACGATCTCCCAATACCTTTCTGGCCTTACTTTTTGGCCTTCCTCTGCTTATCCATCTCACTCTTCAGTCCAAATCTGAATTTAGAGACTCTTCTGCTGTATAGTCCCTACATTTTTGCACTCCCAAGTCTGCACCTTTTCTTCATCTGAAGTGTCTTCTCCTTCATCTTCAGGCATCAAATTTCATTAAGGGCAACATGAAGTTTTACATACTTGAAGTATTCAACAAGTCTTTCCCAACATCTACTAGCAGCAGATATTTGCTTCTCTTCTGAATTACTGCTCTAACACCTAAATTGATCAACACCCCCTCTAGTTTTTCCCATTTAATACTTTCTACATGGTCAGCCAGAGTGATTTTTTTTTTCCTAAAATGCAATTATAATCATGTCATCCTTCCACTTAAAAGCCATCTCTGGCTCCTCATTACTCATAACAATTAAGGGCAAACACATAAATGACTTAAAAGTGCTACATTTTCCAGCCTTTACTCTCCTACTACCATCTCTTCATTTCCCCATTATGCCATACATATTCTATCTCTAACTGTGAGATTATCATTCAGTACCTTAAACATAGCAAGTCTTCTCTTTCTCCTACACTTGAGGTCTTCCAACTTTGTTCACTCTCCCAAAGAACCTCTTTTCACCCCTCTTGGCCTGGCCAACTCCCTTGTCCTTTCTGATCATAGCTTGTGGTCTTTATACATCTCCCACAAGCATGGTATATTTCCCAATTCACATTACTCTCACTGGCTGTGTGAGCATTACCTCTCACTGGATCATGAGTTTTGTTGGCTGGGACCCTCAGACTGTCTTATTCATCACTGTGACCCAGTGCCTGGCACACTGCTTGACATACAGAGGTTGATACATAGTTACTGAAAATATGGTGATCTCAATAACTACCACTCATATTGTATATACCCAAAAAAGGACTTTGCGATGCTGTTCAAGACCAGGCTTATTTACAAGGCATAGATCTCGCAATTGGCCTTCCCTTCTACTCAGCTAGGCAAATAGCTGATCTGATTCAAAACTTAAACCCTAGTAATAAGGGAGAAAATCCTTGACACGTCTTTACAAAACACAATCTCCATCATTATAAATTGTCTTAAAATATATAAGCAAGAATTGCACTTAAATAAGTGAATCTTTGTTGGTAATGAGAAGAATGTTGGAATAAGACCCAAAATGCAAAAATATATTCCAGACTTTTCCACCAACTGGTTCTGACAAGATGGGCAAGTTGTTTTTCCTCACTGAATCAGAGTTTCCATTTCTGTTTTAACTAGATTATCACCAAGGTGTATTTTATCTTTACATTCCAATTCTATTATTTAATTAGCCAAGTTGTAAAAATCATAAATGGGACTTTTTTTTCTTCCTCTCAGCTTTCTCTGGTTCTGATATCATGGCTTCCAGCATAAAGAAAAGGAAGAAATATGCTTCTTTAGAGCTGAAAACAGCATATTAGATTTTACCAAGCATATCCAAGCCAGGGAAGACATCATATTGGGCAGACATGGTTAAATGATCAATTCTAATAAGGCCCAGTGTTTTAACTGACATCTGTACTGCCGGTCTAGTAGAACCTGGAACAGAGGAGGGCACTCTGGAAAGGTCGGGTCCCTACTTTAGTAATGTGTTAGGCACATTTAAAAGATAAGCAAAACTCAGCTTGTTAGACTGGATTCACATTATAGTCAAGACTGAATAAAAAGCAAAAGACCATCTGCATATTGTACAGGAGAGACATAAAAAGTTCAAGACCAAAGTCTGTCCTCAATTTTAGCAAACTGGTCTTAAAAACTTAAGACACCTAAACTTTTTGATAAGGGATTACTGTGTCAGTACCATTCTATAATTCACAGGCTATAAAATATTAAAATCTTAACTCAATGAAGAGAATAAGCCAAATAAGTTCAATGAAACACTGCATTTAATGTATAAAAACATACATGGAGGGTCATGAAGCATATTTGAGAAAAGGCCACTGGGAGAAATGTAGAGCAAAGCAAAACCAAAAAGAAACAGATAACACATGTTAAAACATTTTTGGAACCGATAATGCTAATCTGAATAAATACACACATACAAAGAGGCTACATCATTTTCTCTCTACATTCCCTAAGTAGTGCTGCCAAATACGGAAGGATTGGAGCCATTTCTGGGGAACTGCTGAATCAGGAACATGAGTCAGAAAGTAAACCCTTAGCACAGAAACAGTACTAAAAAAAAAAAAAAAGTACTGAGAGCTTATACACAAACGGACATGCATTCAGTTCATAAGGTCCAAACCTTCTCTAATCTTCCAGACACCAGGCACTCTTCCCTTCCCAAAGTTATCCATCATATTATGCATTTTTGGAAGAAAGTTCTCCTTCCATGGAATCAGATTTTATCTGTACTAAATGCTGGAGTATAATACAGAGTTGGTGCTTCCATGTGCCCAAAAGGGGCTCGGAAAACTAATGGCAAGACATTTTCCAACTGACATGACAAGAACTCTAAAATAAAAATAAAATTCAACAAAATAAAATAAAAGGCTTAAATTGTATTAAAAATTAATTTAGAGACAAACAAAAAGATCGCTTGACCGTAATCTAGGGAAACCAAGACGTTCTTTCTCTAAAAGCCTTTAAAATCTAATCATCCCCCTGAGAGGGTCTAGACACCACTCTTCTCTGAACTAGGCAGCCAGAATGGATCATCAGTAGACCTACTCTCAGGCTTATGAATATATTTTTGGCAGAAGAGGTTCAGCAAATACAGCCCATCTATAATCAACACAATGAAAGTGATGCTCCAAGGGTAAGTCATCCTTGGACAACAAAGAATTGATTATCCTCCTTCCTCCCCTGCCCCTTGGCAAGAGCTTCTCAATATTGTAATGGCACTGGCACTGTCATTAATGAATATCAAAATGCCCCAGTTTGTAAAATAATTTCATACTATTTTTATCTTATTCCACATCCGTTTCCAACTATAAAAATAGTAACATTAGCCAGGATTTCCCACTTGAATTTCCGTTCTGAGACCTCTTCTACGAGCTGAATGGGTCAATGATCTTAGCTCTTTTTCAAAAAGAGCCTTGGGCATCGAAAGAACGAAGTAATAGCCAATCAAAGTGAAGCAATGTCAAATTGTGCCTAGAATCCTTGCTTGTCAAGATATACTCATTCTATGTGGATCAGAAATCTTTCCTATTAAAAGTGCATTTCTCTTTAATCTCTGTAATCTCTACAAAATTTACCCCAGAAAACGAAGCCCACAAATAGTTTAGCTTTAATGACTAACTGCCAGTGTCAGTCTTAGTGTAAAATCATAAAAATTGTCCTTCTGAACTTTGCATTACACAAAATGGTAATCCCTTCAATGTAACAGTAAATACTTGCATGCGATGTTCCAGTCAAACACGTGTGTAGTGATTTCAGCAATCATTCTCCCCAGCAGCGAGTGACACTAGCATCCTTATTCGGAATTTATATTACATCTTCACACGATGTTCCACAATAGCTATCACATCTTGTTCTTGGGTATGATGATGAATAGCAATGCATTTTAATTCATACTCCTTATTTTCACTGTTTTCCACCCACATTAATTTGCATTTGGCTACATTGATCAGCACAGTCTGAGTCGACACAAAGCTTCATCTCTGAAGACTTCAGCAATTTAGAGACCTATGTTCTCTTTCATTTTTATCACATGTCAGTGTGGTAGATTTCATTTGGGTAGTTAATTCAATAAATATTAGTGTCTTTACTAGTTGCTGGAAATAGGAGTTCTCAAATTTTAATATTCTTGTAAGAATCACTTGGGTGCATATTACAAATGCAATTTTCCTGGTTCACAAACACTGTAAGTCTAGGCGAGGGCCCCAAAGTCAGCATTTTAATAAGCATCCCATGGGATTCCAAGTCAGGTAGTCCCAGGACTTTACTTTAAAAATCTCTGAAAATTAGTTAATGTCTAACTTCTAAATGAAGTTTCTTGTCACTGGACTATGCCACATCTTAACCAAAACTGCTTTCCCCAATTAATTACAATCCCCCGTGTTTATATTTAACAACTAGATTATCCATACGGTCTGCTGATTTCTTTTATTCATACCAGCTATAGGCAAATTTATGACAAACACAGTGTCAACCCTCCCCAACTCACCCTCACGCCTAGTAATTTACCCACACCAACCTCCTGCACAACTGAAAAACTTCCATTCTAAGATGCTAAGGATTGTATTAATTAAATAGTCTATGAAACACAGCAATGAAAATAATAGAGAAAATACACTCTTTTTAAGAATTTTTGAGACTTCAGTGTTGACAAAGGCAGAGTAAGGAAAACAATGGAGTAACTCCAATCATAAGTTTGAAAAGACCTATTCCACCACCAATAAAGCAAACTTCTCAATTAAGCTGAAGCAGGCATTGAGGAAGGCTTAACAAACATTTCCGACTGCCACGTGGGGTGACTAAGCACTCCAGTTTACTCAGAGCTCCTGGTTGAGCCCTGAAAGCCTCATGTCCCAGAAAATCTTTCAGTTGCAGGCAAATGGAAAGAGTCATCCTACTTCATGTTTCAGTAGTTAGACATTAATTTTTTAAAGACCTTGGAAAAATATCTATAACACCCAAAAAGAAAATGACAAAGCAGGGTTTTATTTAGGAATTATTCATAAAAAGTTGTCTTATAGTGAAAAAGAATCTATGGTTTTCAAAAAGTTGAGTTTTATTTTGACTCAACAAATTATTTAAATGGTATCTCTAAAAGAGAAAAATATCACAATTAAGAAGCAGTGAATAGTTTAAACATATATGATCATAGAAGTTATTGGGAGGGTACTTTGAGATTTTCCATATATACAGATCCATGGATCATGGACTTTTGCTTAGCAAGGTGTAAAGTCTTCTGAAACTAGTTTACTCTAAGCAGTTACCTTAAAAGGTAACAGTAATCTGGGCAGGAACAGGAAAACCAGAGGTAAATCAAGACATCTCTGATTTAGGTCCTAACTGCAGCACAGATGAAGAGCTCACAGGCTAATGATTCAGAACTTGCCATGAAGAAGGATGAATAGATTTTCCAGTGGTCTGCAGAGTACTACTGAGACGGGGTGGGGGTGGGGGGCAGGGCACAACCCTTAAAAGAATGACACAGCGACTGGCACCAAGACGGCAGAAGGTTTAACCCCCCCGTAGACCCTGAGCTTCAGTATATGCTCACTGTGATACAGCAGCATACTAAATGGCACGCCAACTGGTGCCATGACTGATTCAAGGCTGACCATAAAAGGTCGAAAAGTGGGTGACGGCCCAATTTCTGGGAATCCCCGCCATTCCCCCAAAGTAGTCAGAACAGTCCTCCCACTTGTCAGCATATGAAGTTCCCGAGCCCATAAAAACGAACACCCCCACACCTTGTGGTCACTCTCTCCTGCTTTCTGAGACAGCCCACATTCCGTCTATGGAGTGTGTATCTACTTTTACCTTAAACTAAACACCCCAAGCCTCGTGGCCTCTCTGGCCTTCTGAGACGGCCTGCACTCTGTCTATGGAGTGTGTATCTCCCTGAATAAACCTACTTGGACTCAACTATGGCTCGCTCTTGAATTCTTTCTTGTGTGAAGCCAAGGACCCTCACTCGGCAGGGTACGACCTAGGGACACACCCATTGTCTCTGGCCCCATTCTCCTGTATCACTACCTCATTTGCAATAATACTAGGGGTTTGCTGATCACTAGCGTCTGAAGAATCATTAAAGTATAATGATTAATTACAAATAATTAAGCTAAATATTGGGGAATCATTCATAGAGGAAACCTGTAGGCCCATTTCAATTATCCCCAAGTTGAGTTTCTGCTCTGTGATTTATTCACTAGAAAATCTCACTAGTAGGAGAAGAGTCAGTGGCCTGTTCATGCTGTTTTATTTATTTTTATCAATTTGTCTTTTTGTTTCTTTGGGTGTCACAGCTGCTTCTAAGTAAGCTGCAAAACTTCAGTGGGAAGGATCCTGGAACACTTTTTTCCCATTCCTGTTTAATCATAAGTAACGGCTTTGGAACCAGAGGCCTTTTTCATTACTTTCAACAGGCACAGAGTTGCCTGAGCCAGACAGTTTCATGCAGGACCCAATTACCTCTGGTCTGGCCAATTGAAACAGCCTAATAACTGGTCTGTCTCCGGTCTCAGCCCCAAACAATCCATCCTCCACCTGCAGCCAGACGGTTCTTTTCATCATGCAAATGTGATCATGGCATTTTCCTGCTTAAAACCCTTCAAGGGCTTTATTGCTTGTAGAATTAGGTTCAAACTATACCTCAAGGATAGGCTCATCTCCAGCCAATTTCCCTCCACCTGTTCCATACTTGGACCATACCCAACTATTTGACCCCTCTAACAAAATGAACTCTCATTTGCTGTCCCTTGGGCCAGGATGCCCAGCTCTCTTAACCCTCTCAACGACCTTCACCTTCTTATCTTACCTCATGCTGTGTCCTTTCAGGGGGCCTCTCAGAACTCCCTCAGAACAAATCCATCAGGGACCACTACTCTAGGCCTGTACTGTACTGTAGCCTGACATACATCTGTTTGAGCACATATTGTTAATACTCAATTCAGCTCAACTTCTTTCTCCCTTTGGTCTGTGGGCTTTCTCCTCAATCATCTTTGCACTGTCTTATACCTACCATAACATGGATAATCAACATGCATTTGTTGATTAATTTCCTATAAAAAATTTGTGACTCAGAAAGCAAGCCTATAAGCAACTCTATTAAATAAATTTGATAAAGCAACTCTATTAAAATCAGTTAACAATAACAATGAAAAGATCAGTTGTGTGTACTGGTACCTGCCACCTTTTGGGATCTATAACATACGGAAAAGAAAATACAGCCACAAAACAAAGTCCTCAATCAATCTTGGCACTCTACAGTTTATCTACAGATGTAATAAAGCACATAGAAGATGAGTAAGAAAAAATTATACATGTATATATACATAAAGAAAAATTGTGATAATAGTACAGACTACTAGGAGTATGTTTTCTTTTAAAATAATGTGTTTTAATATGCATAAAATGAATTGCAAGCAAAATGAGCAATATTAACTGAAAATTCATGAAATAAGATTCATAGCCAATAAAATAATTTCAACCTTGCTAGTAATCAAAAAGAATAAATCACGTCAAATTGGAAAAAAATAAAACCAATTATAATATCCATTGTTGGCAAGGGTAGGAGGAAATGGGCACCTTCATATACAGTTGTAAATTGGTATCAACTTTCTGTATAGCTGAAATAAACATTAAAAGCCAACAGAGTTACCCAGGACTTTACCCAGGACTTTACCCAGGACTTCCATCTCTAAGAATTTACATAGAATATTAAAGTTGGTGGTAAATAAATTAAAACTATGGACTATAAGAGTATCTAGCTCATTAAAAAGAAAATGCCTAAAAATCTCAGAGTAGGAGATAGGTAATAAAAAATTAAAATAGATACACAATTAGCACACAATAAAGCCACTGAGATGAATGGTGCAGAACTGTAATCTGACATGAAAGGTATTAACAACACATTATACAACAGAGCAAGTTATAAAACGGCACGTGCAGCATAATAACAACACATCTGAATGCAGACACCTGGAAGGCTAATGACCACTATGCTAACTGTACAGCAGCTGAAATTAAGAGTAAAGTTTTCATTTTCTATATTTGTATTGTTAGAAGTTTCTTCTATAATGAGCATTGCTTAATAGCCCTTTCATAGTAAAAACAGTTTTTTAAAAGTTATTAAAGGAATGCACATGGACTAAAGGGCCCAGACTGAACAAGCATGGCAGCTGTCAAGCCACGTGAGAGAAGACAGAAAAGCTATCCTAGGCAGCGACAATGGTACTACGGCAGACAGGAGAGTCAACAGTGAGCATCAGTGTATGGACATTACAGGAAGTAGAGCAGCCTAATTTTTTCAGGAAGAAACACATGTATTTTGATTGGCAGGCATCAGGGATGTTTGAGCATAGATATATCATGAAACTAGGGTTGTAGGCAAATTCACCAGGCAACCATACAATGGTGCACAATCTGCATATAAGCAGATACTCTAGACCTACTTAACCCATTCCTGAGACAACTGCTGTAATTTAGAAGTATTATTATTAGGTGACTTTAAAGAGGAGAGTTGAATTGTAAGACATCTCTAAGAGACAGCAGCAGCCAAGTGCCTAGTCCTTTGGAGCTCCCTTCTCCCAGGTATCTGCTTTGCTCAAGATACTGCGTTTGGACTTAAATGTCATCTTTTCATTGCAGCCTACCCTGACTTCCCCCACTCCCAGTCCCTCTCTCTTTGCTCTATTTTTTTCCCACAGCACTTATCATTCTCTGACATTCTAGATGAGGCACGTCTTCATTTTGCTGACCGATTCCTGTATAAGAATGTAAGTCCCCACAAGGGCAAGAATTTTGTTTTGTTAACTAATGTGCCCCCAAGGGTCTAGATACTGTTTAGCTTGTAATAGGTGCCCAACGTGGATCTCTGGCATGAACAACGAATCAACTTCCCAGATGAGGATAAGAGGATTACTTGGCATTTAGACAAGTTGACTCTGAGTTAAAATAGTGACACCCAAGTGGAAAAAATGTTCTAGAAATTAATGGCACACACAAAGCCATAGCTGGTGAGAGATTTCATAGCTGGAGAAAAAAGGAATGATGGACTTGTGAGTACATCGTACATTCATTAAAAACAAACAAACAAACAAACAAGAACTTGCTGAGCATTAAGCAGAGGAGTCCAAGAGATGAAAGACATAAACCTGTTTATATTGCCAAGAAGATTACTAAAAGCATTGCAGTAATGATTTCTCTCAAACAGTTTTATTTGGAGAGTTACCTGCCTCACCTCTTAGACATGTAACTGCTTTCTTTAAAAAAAAAAAAAAATTTAAGAAAAGCAAGTATCCAGATTCAAAACAAAAGAAGGCAAGGGTGAACCCTGATAGGAGAGAGGAGGAGGAGCAAGAGGCAGCCAGGCAGGGTATAAGGAGCAACTGGAAAATATAAACTAAAGAAAACAGAAAAAGAGAGGCAGAATGTGGTGTCTCTGAATCCCAGAAAGAACCTTGAGTATAAAGGAAAGAATGATGGGATTTTGCATGTTTTTCATGAAGAAAGACCTGGACATTTTTGAGAGCAACTAGAGTCAAAGGGATTTGAAGTATTAGGTATGTTAAGTATCAGAGCCTAAGTCACAGGTGATGCAAAACACAGCGATAAAGCAGATGGTTTTGGAGAAGAATTGGGGCACTTTCCACACCAACACCAGGGAAGAGAAAGAGAAGATAACCACAAGGAAAGGATACAGAGAGTAAAAATGAGAGTATGAAAATGGAAGTGTCACATTCTTTTTGGTAGACTAGGTGGAGAGATGGTATGCCAAGGAAGGGACAGGACAGCTGGGACCGGGGGCATGGAGCGAGAGAAAAGGTCTGAAATAGATCCCATGGGGAGACAGCCTGGGAGTGCAGAAAAGATAATTAAGAAGACTGCCAAATAGCAGCAGAGAGCAGATTGAAGTTTGAAAGCATCAAGTTCTAATGAGTCAAATCTGCAATGCTGTTTGCCTCTAGCAGTGCTCTCCCTCCTGGGAGAAGTGGCAAAGAGAGCAAGACTTAGAGGTAACCTATGCTTAGAAATTTGCCACGTGAGCAGAGAAGCAAAGGTTAGTCATGAAGAGGCAAATTCTGTGTTCCTTGTTAGAAGGAAAAGCCCAACTCATCTGAAGCAAAGCAAGCAACAATCCCTGAAATCTGATCACCAAGGAGTATTTCCAAGGAAGTGGGGAAAGTAATGATTGTGAGTCTCAAGCAGAAAGCCGAAACTTTCAAAGAAATGAGGAAGCTTCTAATTTTTCATCCCCCTCTCCACTGCCACCACTCCTGCTGAGACTACAGGAAGGGAAGAAGCAAAAACTAAATGAGATCAGAAGATTCTTATCGGAGGACTGCTGTGAAGTGAGCAATTGGGGAGGGGCGAGGTGCTGTGTGGGTAGGATCATTAAGATGAAAAAGTAGTAACTGTCTAAAGTTTTACACATTTCCTAGACATTGGGGTCAATCGTTTTTAAATAAACTACAAGCAACCCACTAGAAAAAAAAAATGTGTGTTTTGTTAGATACAGTTTGAGATGACTAAATATTACTCTATCATATAAATGCAGGCTTTGCTTTTTAATGGAATCTCAACTCTTTCTGTGAATGTGATGCAATCCTCTGTCTTGCAGCGATGCCCCCAACTCTCTGACTCCTTTTACCCCAGTCTCCACACTGTTCACTCTGCTCTAACCACCACCGCCTTCTTTCAGTTCCTGGAATTGATCAAGCTGGTTCTCAACTCAGGACCTTTGCACCAGCTGTTTCTCAGCATCTGCCACCCTTTCCCTGCAGCTGGGAGGGGGTCCTTCTTGACAGGCAGGTCTCCGCTGATGTGTCACCTTCTCAGAGACACCTTTCCTAACTGTCCACTTAAGCCTGGGATAAAATCTTTCTATTCCATCGTCTTGTTTTGTTTTGGTTTGTATTCAGGACACATTACTATCTGATAATACTTGCTTATTTGTCTTTTTGTTGTGCAGCCTGCCTCCTTCAATTAGAATAGAAACTTCATGAGGAAGGGGATTCATTCTGCCCACCTTGGTCACCACTATATTGCCAGCATTTCAAAGACTTTCAAGCACACAGCATACATTCAATTACATATCTAATTAATGAACGAATGATAAAAACTTAGTATTAATGCCAAATATGATGGAAAGTTACATTGAGTAAACATTTAGTCACAAGCCTGTGTAGCAAAAAACATGAAAGCTAAACTAGTATTAGTGTTGTCTCAAAACATCCCAAAGGATCATATCTGTATTATTCTAAGCAATAAATATTATGAAAAATATTGTAAATGGAAAGATAAAGGAGAAAACATCCTGAAAAATGAAACTAAATAAATCTCAGTAAAATTTAAATGATATAGACTTAAACACATTTATGTTATTTTACCAGACCCTGGGAGGTCTGGAAATACAGACAGATTTTACAGAGTTTGAACAGTATGTGATTTAATTAGGGCATATACACAAATAAAATGTCAGATAAATTTTCCACCAAATAAATTATATAAATTATGAGTAATGTTTCTGCTGTGATTTGCTATATTAGATCTAGAAAACAGGCTTAGTTAAGAGGTTAAGAGGAAGCAGACTTTAATATCTTCTTCATAAAAGGCAATCTCCAAATAAGAAATTCAGACAAGTTTTCACATTTTCTGTGGAGAATAGTCTCTGCCAGTTCATTATTTAAAAAAGAAAAAAGGAGGAAGGAGAAATGTTAAAATAAAATCTACAGTTCTGATGAATAATTTAATATTACAAAACTCCAAATGACCTTATGTAGAATATCAGTTACTAACCATGATCCTCTGAATTCTGATGAAGACACATAGCATCAGTTGAGTCAAGAATACATATGCATATTTTAAAAACAATCTGCTTCAATATTCCATTAAGATGCCCATGTAGAAGTCAAAAATGAAAAGAATTAATGAATAAGGAAAACTCAGACAAATCCACATTGAGAGACATTCTACAGAATACCTGCCTGGCCTGTACTCTTCAAGCGTATCAAGGTCAAGAACAGACAGTGAGGCCGAGGAGCCATTCCATCTGGAGACTGAGAAGACAAGTAACCAAGCGAGGGCATCATCTTTAAATTGATGTTGAACCAGGGAAAAAAATAGCTATGATGGAAATGACTAGGCCAACTGATAAAATTTGAATGTGGACTATGAGCCAAGTAATAGATTGTATCACTGTTTAAAATCCTGATTTTTTTCTTAATTGCACTATGATTTTGTGGAAAATTTTTCTGTCTTAGGAATATACACTAACTAGGGATAAGTAGGAAAAATGGATGGATGGATGGATAGACAAATAAAACTAATGAAAGATTGCTAAGGGTGTCAAGTGAAACAAACCTCGCTCATGGGAGTTATTAAAATAATAAGCAATTAGTAAACTATAATCAGGTGTGTCGAAGACAAAACTGTATACTCTAAAAAATAAATCAATAAAAACATCTGCTGTTTAAGCTTTAACAATATGTTATTACTTCAATAAGTGAGATGAATAAAAATTAAAATTTAAATGTAAAGATCTCTTGAAAAAAGCTTTATAAATTGGTTTCATTATTTATCAATATATATTTTAGAAATAGACTGTGACATCATTTCAATTTTTAAGTTAAAAACTAGACAATTTAAACCATAAAATTAGCGACTGAAATCAAATTCCAGATATAGGTTGATGAGTTATGTCTTTACTCACCATCCTCAAAATATTAATTTTTAAAGTGAAGCACTAATGATAATAAAATAATAGTGATACAACAAGCAGCTTCACGGTGGTTATTACATTATTCCCCTTTTAAAGAGAAGGAAAAGAAGCTTATGGAGATTAAGCATCTTGCCCAAATTTCAAATAGGTGTGATGTAAGACGTGTACAAAGATCACAACAGCTAGCCCCCCCCCCCCCCGCTGCTCCAACAAAGCTTTGTATCAGGGTGGGAGATTCCTTCATTATGTAACTCCTCCCACCTTGGTACAAGGCTTGAATGTATCTATGTTATTCCCCGTGTTACTTTCAATTCTATAGTTTACACATAATAATTAGCATTTTAAGATCATTAGAATGAAACTGGGAGAAAAAAATTGAGAGTGAAAATACTTCATACCTTCTTATTACTTGTAGAAAGGGTAAAACTCAAGATAGATAGACAAATAGACAGCTAGATAGATACAATTATGTAGATATTCCATTATTAGTCTCAAACTTCCAGCAGGTTCCAAATCAACTGGCAATACTCAGGCTGCAAATAATACACTCTGATTTATTGTTTTTTTTCCTTTGCCAACCTTATTCTCCTCAGGGAGTAGCAAATTGTGAGTATTCAGAGCATACCAGCATTATTATACAGTATCTTAAGGAAAAACAGACAGCACACAGCTATACTAAAGCAGAAAAAGGAGAAAAATCTCCTTTTAAAAATGTTTTGTTCAAGGTTCAGCTGGGGAAATCTACTGACCCACTTTGAAATTAAAATGCTGCTTTAGCACACGCTCACACACACACAGAATTTTCCACTGAGGTTGCACATAGTAGCATATCAAAGCTCTATCAATGACACACGAATCACCATCCCTAAGGCAAGAATATGCATGTTGAGTTCAGGCTGCTCACTAATTATCCTGAATTTATTTTAACCTTAAATCTTTATAAAAAATATGATTATAGGAAATCCAAGTCTGCAATTAAACTAGAACATCATAATCATTTCTAGGAGTCATCTCAATTTCCCTTTTTTTTTTTTTTTCAGTAAGTATTTCTGAGTTAACATTACTTATGCAATCATGGCAACAGTAAATCTTCATTTTCCAAGCAGTATCAACTTAATGTTAAAAAGAAATAAGAGGCAAGTCATTACTTTCATTGTTGCAAACTGAGACATTTAACCCAATCCATGATAGGTCTTGTGCATATAAATATAATATTATTATGGAATAAAGAAACTTGATGTCATATCTATGTTTTTACTCACCAGTTGTTTCCACAATGCCTTCTAGGATGACGACAATCTCGAACTGTTCACTTTGCATGCTTCGCTGGGATAGGTCATAAAAGGGGCTTTTGGCATCGATCACGTGGCAAATTGTGAGGGGGGAAACAAGAAAAAGTTGATCTGCCCCTGTACTAAAACCTACATCCAGTTCAAGTTGATCAAGGGGAAGGAACTCACCCTCAGGTGTCTGCCGAGACTAGACAAGCACACAGAAAAAGAGAAGAAATCACCACTTGTACTGAAATTTTCAAGGCAGCCCAACAGTAATTTACATCATTGCCAAAATTCTGCACTATCAATCATCTGCAACAAAATCCAAACAAATCATTATGCAGCTATGTTCTAGAAAATGGGCCGAAATCCCACACAGCTCATACGGAACATACATGCATTATTTATAATATACGACTTACTATAATTACCATTCCCTAACTCATGAGCTTTGGAGAAATGCCTGGTCCAACAATAGCTGTTAACACAAACTGTGGAACTGAGTGTACATGTGCTACTGCTTGACATAAATCACTAAAGGATAACTCATTGCATGCCAGATGTTTTTTCCTCGCAAAGCAAATATGTGGGCAATTCTTATAAAGTTTGTTAAAGCCAAAAAGGTTGATCATAATTTTAAAACAGGTTTATTGCATTGTGACAAAGCAACATAAGAAGTTATTTTTCCAGGACGTTTGGTAAGTAACAAATAGATATAAATTAGAATAGAAGAATGAAGAGGTTATTGTATGAAGGATGTTATATACACAACAGCTCACATAATAAAAATAAAAGGCAGATGCTGTTAGCTAGTGGCTTTTAAACTCCTAATAATAAACTGCATTAAAATTGTTAATTTCTCTACTTATTTTATGAATTGTAACAAAAGTGAAAAATTTATGCTAAACTGAATTTCTTTAAACAATAATGCAGTTTAAAAAAGTCTGTATTATACAAACATAATTTACTAAAACTTCCATAAGGCAGTGGCATTCAGTATGAATTATGGTAAAGCTCAATTCAATAAACTGCTTGCATGCTACAAAGAAAATTAAATATGACTATTAACAATTAGCAAACCATGAATGTAAACTCATCTTTCTTTTCTATTCATTTTTCAAATCTGTTACTTATAAGGATCATGTGTAAGCAAATATTTAAGTTTATATGATGATGCTAATAAAATAAAAGCTGGATTAAGCAGTTGCATACAGAAACACTGTGGTGGTGGAGGCTTGTTGCGGACCAAATGGGAATTGGAAGAACCCAATATATTTTAAGAGACTCTTTCAAAGCTAATGTAATAAACAAAACAGAATCTGTAACATTAGTTTCTCCAATGAATTGGTAGTTTGAAGAGAAAAATCCTTACTTTCAGAGTTCCAAAAAAGACACTGGCTTTGTAAATGAGTCTGAAAACACTGAAAAATATGGTTTAGTAAGATGTCCTCCGTAGTAACATGGAACCAAGAGTTTCAAGATGGTGGCGGATTGTTATGGTAGCAACTGCTGAGTCTCAAAAGCAGAATTAGTCAATTACAGAGGCTACTTTGTAATCAGTGCTACTCAGGACTTTTATTAGCGCAGGAAAAAAAAATCCAGTGAAAATACTGAGACTATTTATCTTCTCTGCTTTGTGAGTAGTTGACTGATTTAAAAAAAAAAAAAAAAAAAAGAAAACAATTACTGATCAGGAAAAAAAAAAAAAACTTGGAAAAACCTGATAGTACAATAAAAATAGCAGCTTTAACAACTAATGTTGGAGAAAATTAGGCATTTCTAAACCAGCAGAAGTCACATGTCTTTCTAAATATATTCTCAAACAGGTAATATATGGATGAGATCGTCATGCTTCCAACTACACAGTCAAACAAGTATTGATTAACATAACAAAATGAAAGCCAAACACAAAAAAAAATAAATAAAAACAAAACCCCTGTGTCATTGTTCTGCTACCTACTAAGAAACAGGTGCTATATAAACACAAGGTGGTATTCTGATGTTATTAATGAACAGAATTTGGGTCATTTTACTAACTATTCTAAGCTCTGCTTTTTCTGCATGAAGTAAAAATATTCACAAACGTAATTTCTTAAACTCAATTTCCCATTTATTTTAAAATAATTTCCCTGAAAGAAGATATATTTTTCTAGTTTTTATATACATACACCAAAACTAAAATCCATCTTCCTTATCTATGTATTTGTTATTTATACTAGTGCCTCATTTACAGAGTAAGGTATTAGCTTCCATATTTTCTGATCATTCAACAACCCATAAAAAGAAATGGCCTAGAAACAGGCTATCAGGAGAATGCCAACCTAGACTAAGAAATACTTTATTTTCAGCAAAGCAGTTAATTCACATGTAGGTAATTTAGACTTAAATATGCATGAATCTGTTCCATTCAGATTCCACGTTATATTCGGATTTTAAAATGTGTTCTATGTCCTCAAAATTATGCCTTTGTGCCCCCTCCGCCACCAATGCTTTATATCCTATCCAGGTCTTGGCAGAAACAAAGTTGACAACTGTACCTATTATGTGATACTACGGGGGATGTGCTACATTTCTTTGAAAGATGTTTTCCACATTATATATTTTTCAGATAAGTGAAATTCCCCACATACGCATTGACAATTACTTTCCAGTGGATAAATTTAACCTTTCTTTAAATGACTCTAAGATATTACATACATCCAGAAATTCAGAACATTTTATCTTTCAGGTCTTCTTCCTTTTTGTTAGGCCAACAAATATTTCAACTATCAATATCCTTACCTCCCTGGTTTTTATTTGCTTCTCTGTCTCTGTAATAGACTGGGAAGCCTATTAATCATTGTGAACTAAACAGAAAGCTTTTCTATTTAGAGGAGTGAAGGGTGTGTGGCAGGTGCCTGGAGCACTGGAAATGTTTGAAGTCTGAGCTCCCAGCCTGAGCAAGGTTATCTTACCAATGCTCAGCCAAATACAATGTTCCAGAAATCGACATATGTCTACCAAACACATTTTCAGAAGCATACACGTTCTACTCTAGGCTTACAAGGAATTCTAATCCAGGCTCTTCTAATTCTGGTGCAATTCCACAGATTTTCTGGAACAAGGGGGGGAAAAAAAGCCTATGTTAGTTTTAAGCCTCTCAACTTGTATAAGTGGAATTAGAGAACTTTTGTCCAAGGAACTGTAATACACACATGAAAGTCCACAAAGGAAAAAGAGGAGTTATGTATGTGCCTTTATAAAATTAAACTGTGATCTGTACCTTGAGTATGTAATAAATCAGTAGCGCTGATGGTTCATTCGTTTCTGATTCTCTTATTTAAATATCAATTACCATATTTTACCCAGAAGTTTTGATAATAGGCAGAGAAAATTTAGATTAAAACTAATTTAATCTTTATTTAGTATTATCCATCTTAAGAATTATGATAAAAGAAGAAGTCTTTCATTAGTAGGGCATTTTGCCCCAGATCTACATTATCTCCTTTAGCTCTGTAAACCTCCTAATTCCAAAGGGAACACAGAACCATGGCCATTTCCTAGATAAAAATATGTGACTAAACATGGTTGAATCAATAATAATTAAAAATAATTGCTAAAGATTAAGACTGGTGTGGTAAATTGTTGAAATTTCTGAGGTTGACTTTACTTGATGAAATAATCGTTTAGAATCTTGGAACTACTGAATGAGCAAGTGGGGAAAGGGTGGAAGGAAAACAGTTCATGGAAAATTGGTAATTCTTAAAAATTTAGAACATAATTTGAAAACACTAGGACTTGAGAATGACTTCTATACTACTTTTATTTTCAATTTCATAGAATAATTTTTGGAAAGAAAGAAAGATCTTTCCGCCATTTTAAAGCCTTTCTAATTGGTTCTAGGAGGTAAGAAAAAAAATCAAGGAAATCTAGGGTATAAATTTGCTCAAATTTATTGTTCAAAAAAATTATAAGTAGACCAGCATGGATTTTTGAAATGATTTTGTACAATTTAGGTTGTGGCAATGATTTCTCATTCTCTGTAATAAAAATATTGCTATTGAAATGCAGTATCTCTATTATATACATTTCAATTGTATGCCATATAGATATATGTCTAGAACTTAAAAGTTTGTGCCTCACTTCATAGTCACATGTATTAATTCCAAAGAAGCAGCTAATGTCAAATGATTTTCAACTCCCTTAGAGTCCAAAAAGGCCTGCAGGATAATTAATTACAATTCTGACTATAGGTGGAAAAGGATTCAGAAATCACAGATGCCTGAAAGAAATAATCATGGTTACGTTCTTTAGAGACAGATAGCTTTCTTATTACAGATAAAAGAATACTGAGTCTGTAACCAAAGACACACAACACACACACACACACACACACACAACTCTGGAATACACATTCAGAACTGCCCAGACATAAGCAGATCCACATCTGGCCATCCTCCTTCTGGGAGCTTTGTGACCAGTTACCCACATTCATTCAGCAGGGACACACTTCACAATATAATCCCTTTGCTGCCTTTCTCCCATCTCTCTAACCCATAACTGTGTTCTAATTATTACCGTTGTGCTCTTTCCTACCTTGGAGGGAAGCTAGAGGAATTTTTAAAAAATAATAATAATAATCACTAACATTTGGCTCCTGAGCTGTACTTCTATCGTATTCTAAGGCTTGATCCATGTCCCACCACCTTTCAGATGTCTCCACTGAAAAAGGCAACAAGGGACAGTGGTCCAGAGAGGAACAGAAAGAAAAGGAGGTGAAGATGGAAAGGGCAGCCCTACCAGCCTACCACCTCCCCACCATTTTATCTGTAATTTCACTTCTCCTCTTTAAATGTGCAAAGTGTATGTCTGTGTGTTCATTGAATATATGCTGAAGTCAGGAAGAAAATCACACACAATGAGGTCAGAGTACTATCTGGAATTTAAAATTAGGAAATGAGCCACAAGCGGGTAGCAGGATAAAGAACAATTCCTTGTGACTCAGAGCAGTTCTAGCAATGGTTTGGGGGCTTGGACCAAAATTAAGGTCAGGTAGAGGAGAATGTGGACCTAGAAGTTTATCTGGACTGTCTAGAATTAAACTGTATATTTCTTTTGACTCCTAGAGTTTGAAATTCCATCATTACTCAGGTGGAAAAAATATAACCAACATCAAGTCTACAATAAAGATATTTAAGGCTAAGCCAATTATCCCATTAAAATATGCTCATTTTTATGAAAAGAAAGTAATTTATAGAATGGAATGTATTTATCTTGGAATAAATTTTGTGAGGCTTTTATAGCATTCAAATGAAAGAATAGCTTTATAATTCCTTGAGGACTTTTGATGGAATTTATAATAACTGTGGACAGGATTTGGAACCCTACTTGCATGTTCTCCTCCTACTCACCACTCTTCAATCCATCTAATGCTTTTTCCTGCCTCCCTTTGTCATTTGTTCTTGCCTACTGCTGTTTATTTGTGGTCTTTATGTCCTAATTTCTGCTCACACTGTATTCACAAGCCACCCTGTACTTTTCAGGAACCATATTAAAAATAAAAAACAAAACAAACAAAACAACATATTACTACTATTAAAAAATAATAATAATTACAGTTTTTAAAAAGAATCCAAGTTCTAGACCTATTACAAAATTATTGTACTTGTGTCAGAGAAAGCAAAGCTGGACTAAATAGGAACTGTCCTTTTTTTTATAGACATAATAAAATGCACTTAAGACACTCATGGGCCATTATAAGATCTAACCCCAAGAGTTCTGGGGATTCAGTCTTAGACTCCTTGAATATTTTTACTAATCATTTGTATCATATTCAGAAGAAAGAGTTTTTAATAGATATTCATTTGTGAATTTATTTCTTTAAAAGGAGATAACTAATTATCTCAGGATTAAAACTAAAGTGCAAATTGGCCAAGAACAATTAAGAGAGAAGAGTCAATCACACAAAATAGGGTCATATAGCATCAAAACCATAACTGCATTTAAGTGCAATGTATGGAAAGAAGACTAATAAATACACACATAAAAAGTCAAGAATCAGGTGATCCAGGAATCATTGCAGTTGAAAGATTAACAAAATGTTAAGACATATGAAAAGGATGAGGAGCTTATTGGCTTTGCAGGTGACAATTTTGTTTTTTATTGCATCAGCACTGGATCACATTCATATGAGGAAACCAGATAGCAACCAATTTTGAATATCCATATAAAAAGGTGAGTATAAGAATAACGTATGTGAGACATTACAAGATGACTGCACCATTATCTTTCATTAAGTGAAAGTTAAGGGCTGCACAGCTGACCTCCTAGGAAAGAAAGATGATGACTATTTGCAATGAATAAAAATATGGAGTTATAAAATTATACTTCCCTGAGAAAAATGTATCCTTATCTCTTCATTTCAAAATAAGATCTAACAGTAGTTGATTTTATGTTCATTAGGTAAATGAAGTTTTACTGGGTGTCTATATAAATGTCTACATACACAAACACACATAGGTGTACATATAAATATGATGGTTTCTGGATGGTAAATGTGCAAATTCTTGAAGAACGTATCAAAAAGTTTAAATTTTTCCCTAATAAGGTGTAAGTCTAGGGCAGTCAACCACTGGTATTAGATTTGTAGGAAGGAGAGCGTGAGATTTCCAAATCTTTCAAACTCAACATTACATTACTAATGGTCCAACATTTCAACCAATAGTCTCTACTCCCCATTCCAGGCACTTTTATTAAAACTTTAAACTGCATGTTATATTAACTTACAATGACCATGTTAATCATTAGTCCCTACATTCTAGGTTAAAAAAAAAGACAACTAAAATAAATTAAAAATTCAAATAAAACATCAATATGGGGATGAAAAGAAAAGAGAAAGAACACTCATCTTAAAAGAGCTTTCTATAGCTATATTTATAATAATGTTATAAATTTTAAAGAATAACTTTTGATTATATTCTTAAATTTTTATTTATTCTGCTTTCTTTTTTTCTACATTAAAAAAAAAGACTGACCACACCAGCATAAACTTGAAAGATCTATATTTAAATATTGAAATAAATTTCAGTATTTCCAAGCTTGGAAGGCAAGAATAGAGTTGAAATAAAATTTGTTAATAACAATTAAAAATTAGGCAGAGAAGTTGAAAAAGAAAAACTTCCTTCAAAACTTAGAGAATTTCTTTTAAATGCATGGAAAATTTCATAGAAGCAAGGATTACATGTTCTTACTGTCTCTACAAGAAAAGAGAGTGCTTTATAGTCATCAAATAGAATTCTGATATTAATACTGATATGTAAGATTTTATTTAGCAAATAAGAAAACAGCAATAGAAAAACAGAAATGAAATTAATTTGATAATAGAAGACCATATATAGACTATAATTACTTTTATTAAATATTATGGGTTTGTTGCCTTAAAATTCTGTATATTTCTCTGTATTAAAGATACATAAATCTTACATTTAATATGTCAAAGAGGTTGAGAGAAGAAACTGACTGTGTGTAATAATATTTAATAAGAAGAATGTATAACACTGATATCAAAATATTATTGCTTTAAGATTTAGATGTAGCTTGTTTTTTAAAATATAGTTGGCTGTCTTAGGTCACTTCATCTCAGTCCCTAAGAGAAAATTAGAGAAACTTATTGAAGGAGAATCTCCCCTCTAATTTCACTGAATGTTATCAGCTCCCTAATAAAACATGACTCCTTTTTAGTGAAGTCTAAGGAAATGACAAGAACTATGAGAATGCATGTTAGTCACCATGGCTACAGGAAAAATCAACTTCAAGCAAACTGCACTAACTGGCCACATGAAGAGCTGGTACAGATCAACCCTCTCCCTTCACAAAAAAAGCAGGACAGAATTTCACCATAATTTTATTTAAATATAAATTGATGTCACATGTCAACCATTTTTACTTTTAGCAATGACATCTTCCCAACAAATCAAAAGTAAAGAATTTTATAAAATATTATACTATACATATTGCTTTAATTAGATGTTTTTAATCACCTTGTGTTAATATAGCACCTTGCTCCATATTTGCCAACACTAGAAATCTTTTCTTTTTTTTAATCAGGACACTCTTTATGGTATCTGAGGTGCATGGCCTTGCACATAAAAATCATTATCAGTGGCCTGAACCAGTGTAGGGACTGGGTGCTTCAGATTCACTGTGCCTTTGCAATACACAAAAACAAACAAACAAACCAAAAAAACCCTGCTATGTAGATTAGTTCTAATTATTTCTGGCTTTGTTAAAATACAAGTTGATAAAGTCTAAAAACATCTAACACATGTTTCCTCAAGAAGATATTTTTTTAATAAATGTGTCTATATGTTTGAAAAACTAGAAAACAACAATAACTGACCTTGAAAGTCTGATTTTAAATTTCCAATATGATAAACTACTCTTCAGTAAGAATCTCAAAGTGACACAGAAGCAATGGATTCCATGACAGAGACTTTTGCACTATATTTACAGAGTGTTTTTGGTGGGCCTAACCTAAGGAAAGAGGCTGTATATCTTGTTCTATTCATAGAAACGGGCACACTCATCAAACACCCCTACAACAAACAAGTCTACAATATGTTTAGCCTGATCTAAACAACTCATTTAGTTCAAATAATGGTCCATAGTTTGATGTGCTAAGTTAAATTTTTTCTTAATCTGCATGCAGTTAATTGCAGATAATTATAAAGAGTATGACCTACTCAAATTATTTATTCAGAGTTATCTTAATTCACATATACATTAGAACCAGGTTGAAATGTTTCCACTAACCTATACACAATCAGTATATTTACTGTCTGTAGCAGGGTAAATATGCATATGGTGTGGAGTGACAGGACTACTGGGTTGTTTTAATTCTAACACTATACTGAGCCAGATGGTCAAGAATAATTAGGGTAAGACCTTAAATGAAAAATGGAAATGACACGAGAGCCAAACTTCTTAAAAGCACATTGGGTCACTCTGAACTACAACATAAAGTGAGCTGTGTAAAACAATACAGACTTGTCGAGTAGAACTGAAATCTCAAAGGCAAAATCTCAGCTTAAAAACTGATCAGACTTTCATTTTATTACTGCTAAGTTCTGAATCAGTTATGCTTCTCTATTCAAAACTTTAAGATTGTATTGAGGTCATCATTTTCAACTTACGAACATTTGAAAACTACCTAAGGCGAATCCCTCAAAAAGACGAATTATCAATGACACCCAGAGAGCAGGGCTTGTATCCCTCAGTCCCAGGCTCTAATTGGGTGCATGATGAGAGTGGACTTCTCTTCTTGTTTGTAGTGGTGCCCTCTAACGACTAGACGGACCTCACTTTAGTAATCACTCCGCGAGCGATTTGTTTTAGCGTTTACACTGCTGATGGTAGGAAGCAATCTTCTTTAATGGATGCTGAAAAGCTTCAAGTGAAATCTGTAATTGATAAGGCTTCATAGACACAGGCAATTAAGAATAAAATTAATAAGAGGCTCTACAGGAAAAGCACTCCTGCTTTAACAGAATACTTCTCTAGGAAAATATTTAGTAAAAATAAAAATTGCAAAAAACCAAGTGTTGTTTCTTCCACTTTATAAACTTCTCTGGTCTGTGTGCTTGTTTAAAAGATGACCAAAGACAAAGTTAGTGTAAATGTTCCTGGGTCTAAAGGAATAATTCACCTGCTAATTTTATTGGGGGGGGGGGGAACAACACAGTAAAGAAAAGCCCTAAGTGAAAACTGAGGCAAGTTCAGCACCCATTTCTTCAAACTAAAAGCTGTTCAGGTTCAATACTTCAAGTTAGGAGTCGTGTACTGGCAACAAATCAAAAGCTCTCTAAAGAGCAAAGCAGCAAGGGTGCGAAGAACAGGGCACTCGTGAACCTCAGGATTCCAGGAGCCAACATTACTCCGTAAGTGTCACTAGTCCAGAAAGTGACTCAAGCACACATCCGATGAATATAAATAAGAATAAATAAAATAAAATAAAAGCACGACAGTGAGTGGGGAAAGAACAGAACTGTCAACTGTACTCTGTCCATCCTCCAGCCCCCCACCCCACCTCCCAAAAAAGGAAGTTTACCTGCAGTGATAGGTAAGATTAGGAGCCTGAGGGTGGCTCTCAGGTGAGTTAATTCCCGAGTTTGGGGGTCGGCGGTCGCCAGGTGGGGAAGGGGTTGGGTAGCACTTACTTTGAGTAGCTTACAGCGGATCTGCGCGGAGACCATGTGGCTGTTGCGCAGGTTGCCCACTCGGAACATGAGCGTGAGTTTCCCGTCCCTCATGGAGATCACCGCGTGCTCGCTAAACATAAGGGTCTCCGCGCGCTTCTTGGGCTGGGACATCTTGATGAACATGCAGCCGATGAGGAAGGCGTCCACGATGGAGCCGAGAATGGACTGGAAGAGGAAGAGGATGATGCCTTCGGGGCACTTGTCGGTGATGTAGCGATAGCCATAGCCGATGGTGGCCTCGGTCTCGATGAAGAAGAGGAAGGCGGAAGGGAAGTTATAGACATTGGCCACGCAGGGCGTATAGTTGCCGACATGGGCTTTGTTCAGGTCGCCCCGAGTGTAGGCGATCACCCACCACATGGACGCCATGAAGAGCCAGGCCACAGTGTAGGTGAGGATGAAAATGAAGAGGTTCCAGCGCCACTTGAGGTCCACCAGGGTGGTGAAGAGGTCCGAGAGGTAGCGGCTCGTCTCGCTGCCCAGGTTGCCGTGCTGAACATTGCACCGGCCGTTCTTGTCCACGAACCGCTGCCGCTTCTTCTTGGGCACAAGCTGCTGCTGCGGGCCCTGGCCCGGCCCCTGGGGCTGCAAGCCCGAGCCGCTGGACGAGGTGGTCACTACCTGGTAATCGTCCCCAAATTTCCTTCGGAGTGCAGACATAATACGGAGGGGCAAGCCAGATTCAAACGCGAAGCGAAGGCGCAGGAGCCGAGCGCTGCAAACCAGCACCAATAAGGAGGTGGGGGCGGGAGAGAAAGGGGGGGACCAAAGAGAGCGCGCCTGGGGTGGGGGGCGCACCCGGCAGGTAGCTGCGGTCTCTGTCCGCTGCAGACGCCTCTCCTCCCCTGGGACGGAGGCTTTCTCTCCACGCTGAGTCTTAACGCACACACACACAAAAAGTGTTTTCCCTCACTCAAAGCGGAAGGGCTGCAAGGACCAGGAGCCCAAACGCAAATTTGCCTCCAAGCTTTTGGAGGCTTCTCTTTTCTCCCCCCACCACCGGCATCCCGGAGGCCACCTCTTGCCTTCCCACAGCCCTCCCGACTATCCTGCAGCACTCCCAAACTGACTGTTTTAAAATTAATGAGTTGACAAGCGAGTGCCACCCCACCTGTCAACTCGCCAGGCTGCCGGAGCCGCGCTACCTGCTCAGACCAGACCCTCCCCCCCTCCCCGCCGCTCCCCGACCGCCCGCCCCCCGGGACGGCTCCCGGCTCTCCCCGGCGCTCCCGCCTCCTATCTTTTGGCCAAAATCCCGCCCAAAGGCATGTCTGCCGGGCACTGGTTCAACAGCCCCTACCCTCGCCCTCCGAGCTCAAGAGTCCACGCTCGGGGCTCCAGAGACGCGTCCGCCTGCCGTCCGCGGGCCGCCGAGTTTGCGCGGGCGCCACCGGGGCCCTCGGGCGGACCCTCGCTGGCCCCAAGGCCGCCCCCGCGCTCGGCTGAGACGCCGCGGGGCGCTAAGG
Organism: Camelus dromedarius; assembly: GCF_036321535.1. Classification (NCBI taxonomy): domain Eukaryota; kingdom Metazoa; phylum Chordata; class Mammalia; order Artiodactyla; family Camelidae; genus Camelus; species Camelus dromedarius. The sequence continues at coordinate 33,447,020 of NC_087439.1, read as the reverse complement.
CCGAGCACTCACCCGAGGGGAGAGGGCAGGAGGCGGCGCAGCGGGCGGCAGCGGCAGCCTGGCCTTGCACTCAGCCCGCAAGGCTGTTTTGCTCGCCCCCACTTTTCCTGGTGTACCACGGTGGGCGCCAAGGCCGGTCCCCCAAGCTCCGCACCTTCCCGAGGGCACCACGCTGCCCCCACCAGAAGGCTCCTGGCGCGCCCGCCGGCCACTGACCGACTTGGGAGCGGGACTTGAGGGTTCCTTGGCGCCGCGCTCTCCCAGCAGGCGACCACGGTGCTGCTGTGGGGGGGTTGAGCCTCGGGCTGCGGCTCAGACTCTCAGGTTAAATACCAGCGCCGCTCCAGCTTTTCCTCAGCTTCACGGCGCCTTCCTTTCCCTCCTCGGCCCCCCACTCCCTGTCCGCGTCTCTGTGGCCCGGGTTGGAAGAAGCGAGGCGCGAGCAGGGGGCGGCGGGAGAGCGGTGTCTGTGCTGGTGCGTGTGATCAGCTGCAGAGCCGCGCTAGCCCCGCCTGTCCCTGCCTTCACCCGCTGTTTCACCAGCCTGAATTGCACCTCCGCGCCTCAGTTGAGCCTGCAGTGTCTGGCGGCTCAGGAAAAAGCGAGCCCCTCCAATGAAAAGCGACTCAAAATCTGCTCCCAAAAGCCAGCCAACTCTCCTTCCTCGTCCCCCTGCATTGGGCAGAAAGCCCCCGGCAAGCAGCAAATGCTGCTTTTGAGAGAAAAGAAGTACAATATGCCCCTGTAACTACCGTTCTCACTGAAACGGGTGCCTGGATTTGAGGGTGCATCATAAGCAGACCCCAGCTGGCTTCAAGACAAGCGTGTTCAGAACTCAAGAGTTGCAAGTAGCAGAGGGGGCACAAGATGGGAACAGAAAGGAGAGGAGACACTCATAGGAAAGCTTACCCACCGTCCGCCCTGAAAATGACTCTGTTGGAAAAGCTCAGAATGTCCGGAGTTAATGGGTGGCTGCCATTGAGGGATGAGGCTGGATTGTAATGGCCCGGGCCTGGCAGTTAACTTAATGGAGGGGCAAAGTGCAGAAACAGCTAATACAGTGCCATGCGTAAACATCAGCTTTTCCACCACATTTCAGGTTTTAAAATGCCATAGTCTCTTATGGCATATACCATTCAGTCCAGATCCATAAAATTGATTTTGTTACAAAATCATCAAATCGTGGGATTACAAATGCAAAGGGCTGCAGTAAGACCCTTTTGCAAAGGAAAATCAGTATATAATCATTCTACCAATTCTCTGCTCCCTTCTAACGCTCTATCCCTAAACCCTGGTGCAAGTAAGCCCTGCACCTTGTCAGCCAGAAATAGAGGACTCTTTGTCATTGGTTAAAACGTCTATCCCTGGTTTTAGACTCTTCTGTTTGGCTCTCTGAGAAGAGGTCAGGGACTGCGATTCTTTAGGGTTACATAAGAAGGAAAGTGGCACTGTGGGAAGTGGAAACTGCTCTGGGCTGGAGGGCGAGACCTGATTAGAGTTCTGGTCCTGCCATTTACAAACTGAGGGGGCCCTGAGCAAGTTGCTGAAGATCTTTAACCCCCAACTTTCTCCTCTGAAAAATTGAGAGTTTTCACATTTTCACATTTTCCCAAAGTTGAAAAAGAGAATGTGTGTGCTTTTATTAACTACTTTTACTGTGAAGCATGTTAAGTACTGTGTTGTAAAGGCCACGAGATGAGGAATGGGCTGTTGGAGATGGCCCCAGGCTGTGAACTGACACCTATTTTCCTCTCACTTCTGTCTACTCCCCCACGAAGTCATGATGCCCTTGCCAGGCTGGCTTCTTTCAATTCCAGAAACTCACCGAGGAATAATCCCCAACCTTGCACCTTTGCTTATCTGTTTTCTTTTTCTGGAATGTTCCTGCACTGGTACTCCATGTTGCTGGTTTCTTCAACCATTCAGTTCTCAGCCTGAAGGCATCCTCCTCAAGGAGCCCCTTCGCTAAGCCTCGCAGTTTCTCCCCATCACGTCAGTTTAGTTCATCTTTATAACACTTCCTCTTCTAGCTGCCGTTTTCTTCATTTGTCTGCTGTTTCTCTCCCCCTCCGTCAGAGTCCTGCAGTGTAAGCCCTGCAAGAGCAAGGACCTTGTCGCTCTTGTTCACTGCGATGTCCCCAACACATAGAACACTACCTGTCACATACTAGGTCCGTAATCAATATTTTTTGGCTCAATAACATGTACCAATCTACATACATCACTAGAAACTCCACATGCATTGAGTAGTGCAGAAATGAAAGTCATCACTAAATCAGGTCACTTAAATAATTTAATATAAGAGCATGTAAATTAAAACAAAGTAATTCTTCCTGTGCTTGTTATCTTTAGAACTGATATTCCATCAGCTGCCAAATCCTTTTTATTGTTCTACTGTAATAACTCTCATAAAATTTCTCTCTCTCTCGGAAAAAATGCTACCAATTTCCTTCATAGCCCCATTTCACTTTAGGTCCAAAGTCAAATGATGTTCTTGCTTTCAGTCTTTTTCTCCTTCAAACTGTCCTAGGTAGTATGACGGGATCTGTCTCCTTAGAATCATATACATTTATCAGCGGCATGGAAACCAAAGAGTTCTCTGATTATTTCATTTGATTATGTTATTTCCAAGCTTTTAAACATTTCCACTTTTTAAAAAACACTTTTCTATGAAAAACCTTTGCCATTTTCCAACAGCCAAATTTATAAACAAATAATTTTATACCTAGAGACATGGTCTAGTCTAGAGGCTAGAAAAGGGAAATCACTTGCTCAATGTCACAGAGTTGATAAGTGGAAACTTTGAGATTTGAACCCAGACCAGTGTATCTCTAGCACCTGGGTGCCCTGCCATCCCTTACCAGGTGTCTGGAAAGGAGTCCAGGATTCCTAATCCACCACCAGGGTCTCCCTCCACTACATCAGGCTTCTTAGATAGGTTGAGATCGAAGGTCTCAACTAACTTAGCTTTCCTAAATTATCTCCTACCTTCCCTTTAATATGGGCTCTGCTCCAGCCAACTTTGATTGTTAGCAGTTCCCCAAATGAGTCCTATATGCCTGTATTTGCTCAACTTCTTTCCTCTCACTTAAGTATTCTGTCTCTCTCCCTGCAAAGTCCAAATTACCATCTCTAGTGTACACACAAGGGAAGGGGAAAAAATTCTTCAGCTTTTACTTCAAGTGCCACCTCCTACCAGCCGCAATCTATCCCTTCCCTGAATTCTCATTCCCCTAGATTTCCCAGGTGATATTTTTTTACTTCCTGGACTGTATTTGAGCTCAGAACTCACCAAGATTTCCCCTGTAAAAAGGCAAGCACCCTGAGCATCCATCTCTTACTATTTTGACACCATCCAGCACTCCAGTTATCAAAACTTGCCTTGCACATGGTAAATATTTAAAACATTTTTAGAGAGAGCTAAAATTTATTGAGCCTACTTTACTGTGCCAGGTGATGTGCTTGGAACTTTACAGTTAGTAGTCACATCACATAGCTAGGAAGATGGTAGAGCAGGGATTCCAAAGCATGTCTGCCCATTTTCAAGGTCTCTGTTCTTTTAGAGACACAGAACTGCCTGATAAGTGAAAGATTTTTCAGGATGCCATCATGTCACACTTTAAATGTGATTGAGCCTTTGACCTATTTGTGACATTGAGTCGCACTCCTTGAAAGTGTTTAAAGATGAACCAAATTCATCTTCCCCTGTGAGGACAGCTGCTTCCATGATGAGGTTCTGGAGGGCAGCCAGCCCCCTGGTGCCAAGACCGGGAGGGGTGTGTGGACAATGGATGACAGGAGGCCACCTAATCAGGTGCTGTGTGATGAACTGACGTGAAACACTGTAAACAGAATGGGTCACAGGAGGGAGAGGCACACAGTTTCAGCCAAGGCCACGCAACCAGAACAATCTAGAAAATTTAACTACAGAATACACAGTCATTTGGAGTCTAACATTCAAAGACAGGGTGGTAGGTTATAAACAGACTACTGTACCATTCTTGGCTGGGGAGTTGGGGGCAGGGATCAAAGTTACATTTAACCACAAACTCAGGTCAAAACAAGCTACATATTTATTCTTCCCAGAAAGTCCTTTCTGGCAATGTCTTATTTGCTGTGTCTAAAATTAGTAATAAGCTGAATAACTGTAACTTTAAAAATGAAGGATATGATTCTGTGTTTTAATCCTGAAAAAGCATGACTTTGCACATGCACTCCCCCTATTATATAACGGAACAGTGTGGAGAAAAGAGTATATTTAATGTAAAAGAAAAAAAAAAGAAAAAGAAAAACCTCTGCCCCTAAGAAGTCTAGATTCTAAAAATGATTTAATCTGCCAACTGTGAAAAAAGCAAGGCTTTGAATATCTCAGCAGACCTGGAGTCCATCTTCCCGTCATTCACTTATTGCGACTGCGACTCCCACCGTGGGATAGTCTGCATGGCCAGAAATATTAATTACTCCCAGGGGACAATAGTATTATATTCAATACTCCTTTACTCCTAATCCTACCATTCTCCAAAGTCCAGTGAAGAGATGGGCAGGCTTGGGGATCTGAAGCTCTTATGCTTCAAAGGTGACACTTCCCCATTACGACCATGAGTTCTGCTATATCTGGGAAGAGGTCACTCTTTGAAATTCTACATGCAATTTTGGGCAATAGGATGGTGTTCCTTTTTTTTTAAAACCTTCCTAAAAAAAGAATACTGGAGTTATTTTCTCTCTTGCTAAAAAAAAAAAAAAAAAAAAAAAAAAAAAGAAAAAATTGAAAAGGAGAAATCAGTTTGATATTTGATTGCGCAGATTTGAGAACAGAGGCACTGCCACACCACGACAGATGACTCACCGAGCCCTTCATCTTGGCTCTAAACACTGGCCTCTCCCTGCAGATTCAGAGAAAGGCAAAATTCCATTGTCACTTGGAGACCACTTATTTGGCAAGGTTTTCCTGACTTAAACCCTCTTTTTACTCTAATGCTGTACATGGGAATACTCTGGTTTATAAAAAAAAAAAATAAAGACTTTTTAAAAGTCTTCCAAAACTCAACATCCATTTGAAAAGAAATAATTGTTTTATCAGACTCAAGGGTTTGTTGGAAGAGCAGGAAGAATAAAAGAATTTCCTATCTTTACCTATGTCAGTTGAAGTTACACTTCTGAGGATTTCTTCCCTGGGAATATCAGTGAAGTCCCAGATGTCAAAATATGTCCAAGGATGCTGCTTAGTTCAACACAACACGCACTTACTGTGCACAGACCGTGTGCCCAGCACTGTGCCAAGGGTTGTGCAGGTCAGAAGTAATAACAACATCATGCCAACATAATAGGTTAACAACAACAACAACAACAATAATAGTAATAATAAGTAATACAATGTGGTAAGCATCTAAAGGAAGAAGATTGCTTTATTAGCATTCAGAAGAATAAGTCTCTGTAGGAAATACTGTTCCAGTGAAGGTGAGTTTTCTAAACCTATCAAACTGGAATCACTTACATTTTGTTAAGCATTCAATCACCTCTGTTCAAATGACATCATTTTAGAAATTTGAAGATGGATTTTTAATGGCAAGGTCTCTGAGAAGTAACATTTGTACATAATTGGAATAAGATAAGAAATAAATAAATAACTCATAGAAAGTTACAAACATATTAAAATACTGGAAGAAAAAATACACACAGGAGCGTTTTACAGGGATAAAGGGAATTTTTCACTGTCATGCCTGTGTTTGTGTATGCAAAAAAGATTGCAATTATTTTCCATTATTGAAAAATAAAAATGCAACTTTTGTATTAAAATGTTTTAAAAAAGATTGACAGATTGTGTCAGTACAGCTTGTCTGGGAAGCAGATACTAAGACAAAGCTAGGAGGGCAGAAGTTTTCTTGAGGGGTAACACCTGTGAAAGATAAAAGGGGAAGGGACAGGATGGAGCAGAAAGAACCTTTAGACTGGGATGCTGATCTGACACTAATGAAAGGAAAGTTGAGAGGAAGCCGACTTAAGTAGAGAGATGCTATGATGGAAATCTGCTAACCCAATGGGGCGCAAAAGTCAGCTATTGGAACAGTACGATGTTGGGCATAGATAGTCCTGTCCTAATGGGTCCACTGAGCTGTCTGTCATTGGCTGGGGGCAGCCCTAGAAGAATAGGACTTTGGTGGAACACTGAATCAGATTGGGAAAGGTGCTGTAGCTGGAAGCCATCCCGTCCCGTGCACCCCTTTCAGCTGAAGGTAAGTTCTTCTTGAAGGGAGATCAAACGGCACACCTCCACGAATGCCAGTCAGAGAAGTGGAATTTATCAGTGTCTTTTCAGAAGTTCTGTTACAAATATCAGAAATACTAGTATAGTCTAACCAATTGATTATGACTGTTGGCATAAATCCTCAGTTTTGTCCTGGTATGATGACACGAATCTCTCTCACCCTTTTTTTTTTTTTTTTTTTTTTGTGGGAGGAGGGGAGGTAACAGCCCATGGCCACATTGACCTTGGCTTTGGTAATAGTCTTCCAGAAGATAGAACTGGATGGACAGGGAAAGACAGGAGTACTCGAACAGTTGGGCACAGGACAGGAGAAGAGAGTAAAAGAGAAGTTATAAAAGATGGAGAACAGAAACCAAACAACTTGTCCCTGCAGGAAACCCAGGTTGGAGAGGAAGGGAGAACACAGTATAGAATTTTCTGAAATCGAACTGTCTTGTTTATAGTTGTTAGCTGTGCATTAGAATCGCCTAGAGACTCCAACCCAGATAATTATACCAGACTCCCTGGGCATAGAGCCCAGGCATCAGTCTTTTTCAAAGGCTCCCTTGGTGGTTCTGACAGCACAGCTAAGACTGAGAAACACGGATCTGTGGCAGCTGCGTGGCTGCTAGCAGAGGCACCCCCCAGGAAATGTCATACATGTAAGTACCACCAATCTGTCTCCCCTACTCCCTAGGAGCCCCATCCTTTAGCACCAAAGAGAGACAGTGGGGATTAGTAGTCCCTTGTCCCCTGTACTCTCACAAATCACCAGAGCCCAACATGTGTGGCTTTGAACTCAAGGAGACAGGAGGATCCTCCCCTCCTTAGAAAAGCACCTGGGCAAAGCAGGGCACAGTGTGGGCTGACTGCAGTTTAAGCCAATTCTCCCACCCACAGTCATACATAGTGAACATGAATGGCAGGGTCTGGAGCCACTGAATTCTTAAGCCCACCAGTGTTCTAAGACTTGTCATTAATAACATTCCTACAGCTTTCTGTGAATGCGGACGTGAATGCAAAAATTCTGCCTTTATAATTTAATCTCTCTTTGCAACTATTTATCGTCCTTTCCTGAATTAAAGAAAGGAAGGAAGGAAGGAAAGGAGAAAGAGCACAAAAATTAAAACTCTCACAAAGATTCCTGCTAAACCAGTGGAAGAGAACATCACGGTGAAATTGGTCATGCGGGCAGAGAGCCAAACTGGGATGGGCAGACAGACCTGGTCATTTGCTTTATATGACGTGATTATTCAGAGAGGAGCGGATGAAGAGGAATTACAGAAAGAAAGACAATAACCATTAGAAACTGGGATGTACTGTTTATACACACTTATTTCCAGAATCCCTCCCAGTTTTTACTCAGGGAAAACTCTCAAGATTTTTATTTGACCCTTCATTTAGGGAAAGACAAGTGCTTTGTGTTCACTCAGTAAAATGACAGGGTAAACTCACTCCTGTTAGCGATTACCCAGTGGTCCACAGATCATCTTCATATTCCCCAGGAGATAACAGAAGAGGCCCTGGGGATTAGTAAGCTCCTGGGGTGGAGTGGGGAGGCATTAAAACTCTCCATTTCCCTGTTGTGTGGTTCTTCCTCCAATGTACAAAGCGCATGCTTCAGCAAGTCAAATTTCCGGTTCAGTAAGTTAGCAATTATTGTTCAAAACTGATCTGCAAGTAAAAATTGTACCTAATTTATTCATTGAGAGCTTCCACCTATTTATTATGACCCCATAGATTATACTGTAGCTCAAGAAACATCTTGGCATTGAAATCTTAATTAAACGTAAGGATTCTCCAAAGCAACTCTTTTTCCTTTTCTCATCTCTATCTACTAATTGGAAAGCCTCTTCTCCAAACAGAGTTTTGGTGATTGACAGTTTTTTTTTCTTAATTAGTGAACTTCTCTATTTGAGAGAGTGGATGGATGTTAGCAATATGCGTATAGCGTAAAGAAGACGTCTGCTGCTCAACAGTCACATTTCTGTATGGCTTTTGTTTTGTATCAAGATGAAAAAAAATTAAAACATGCTATGAAATGACCAAATAATGAATTAACTTTCCATATATGTAGAAAGTTTTTTCAGCAAGTATTGTTTAATAAAATCAAAGGACAAGGATATGACAATTAGAGAAGGGGAGAAAGAGAGGAAAGGTGGGAGCCCAGTTCTAGCCACCAGTAAAGAGCAGTTTCTTTTTTCGCATTCTGTGAGGCTAAAGTCGCTGAAGATGAAACGTCCTCACATATTCTGTCAATGTCAGAATGCAAACATCACTAAATAAACCCTTGTGTCAAAATGTCACTTAGTGATTATTTATGCTTCTTGACAGCACCAATGAATGACAAGTCCGCCTCTATGGCTGGGAAAGGTTGCATACCAATTGTTAGAGGTAACATAGGCGAAGGACGACATAGTCAGCAGAATTCATTTACCCTGTGCCATTAAGTTACATACATTACCAGTGGCCAACACAATAAATGTTTCTGTGATTCTCCTGAAAGAAAGAAATTGACTAAACAACTGAATACAAAGCGTTTAATAATTAAAATGTCTTTCTGACTCCCTGCTATCAAGTAGATAGTCAAACTGAGAGAGAAGTGTCATTTATTTTTCTTCTTTATTTGCTCATTATTTCAAAGTATTTCTTCGTCTGGAATTGAATTTGAAGTCCACATATTTAGAGGAGACAGCAATTACTAATGAAGTTTGGATAACAAAGAGCAAACCCAAATGACACAATGATTAAGTCTTTGCAACATACACACAAAGTGACTGAAGATATCCAGCCCCTTAGTTGTTCCTGAATCTCATATTGCCCCCTGTTCCAGCTCAACCAGGAGAGAGATCAAAGGCCTAGCATTGGTCAGTGGGACAAAATATGGATTGTGAAAACATTATACAATTATATAATAATCATAAATCTGTTATAATACATTTTAAATATTAAGGAATAATTAAAAGGCATTGTTTTATTAAGGATAACATTCTAATGCCATTCCCCCCACTCACCACACTGACACATACTGATAATTCCATGTTCAAAACATAATTCAAAGTTACCTAAATCACGAGGCCCTTTAGGATCTTGACTAAGACCTCTGATACTGCCCCTAATTGCTGGACTATGATCCTTGCTTTGAAATTTCTGGCTTTGTGACTTAGGGAAGTTATTAACCTCTCTATTCTTAGCTTTTTTCATTGTTACAATGACATAGAAATAGCTTCTATTTCTCTGAGGTAGTATGATGTGAGAATTAAGTGACATTCTACATAAAGCATAGAGCCTAATGTCTGACACAAAATATTTTCAAATTCAGTGAAAAAAAATAAATTCAAAATTTTTCCTTAAAAGAAAAAAAAATCTAGAGAACTTCTAATTTGCTATTAGCCTATAGATGATTTTATAGCTACAGAAATATAATGAAATTAAAGCAATAACTAAACTCAAAAGATTTCTAATATATTCACCCTTCTGTATAACATTGTAAGGTTCTGTTTTCTCAACTCAGCAGAAGTGAGTGTGCCTGCTCTCGTCCCTGACATGCTCCCATTGTCCTGCTTCTGCTGCCACGTTGGCTGTGCAAATCTGAAGTCACCCTATACTGGGTCTGCTCTGTGTGGTCTACTGGGCACTTTCATTCACTCTCATTCAGGATATTTTTGCCTATTGATGGACTGAGGAGAGGAGAAATCCACCTGCCATCCCATCCCATCCCATTCCACCACCACCACCACCACCCAAGTCCTTGCCATTATATGAGAAAAAGAATTGGCTTCTTAACCATCCAACAAAAAGATAGCCCCCACTCACTCTCCACAATAACAAAACTACTGCTAGGAGCAAATCAAAACAAAAGCTTCCTTAAATTTTCCTGTAACAAAATGGTGAAAGAATTATTCACCAGAATGCTTTTTGTGAAGTGTAAGTGGGCGGATGCTGAGACACTGAAAGTGGATGGAGCTATTTCGAGGTCAAACCTCAAGAGATGCTTGTTCGTCCTGAGAGGGAGGAAGGAGGACAAGAAGAGGAGAGAAAGAGCTGAGAGCAGCATCAGTGCTGTGATGGGACACCTGTCGCTCTGGGAGGTGATGCCTCCCCATGACAGTCTTCAAAATTCACAAAGTTAATGGGTCTGATGGTTGTTTTTGAAGCCAATGAGGTGCCTGGAATTTACACTCACCTTGATATAAGGCAAAGCCAAGGTGGTACTTGCAGGTGCAGGAGCTGAACGGTGAAGAGATGCGGGAAGAAATAACCCCTAAAAACAGAGAAATCTCTTCGAGAGCTTTGGATTGGATAAAGCCATAAAGTTAAAATCAAGTTGGAATAGTTCTGTGAAGGGCAATGAGGCTCCAAGATGATCCTCGGTTTATAATCCTGATTTTGTTTTTTGAGTTTACTTAAAGACATTTTCCTCACTAAGGCACAGAGACCAGGGAAATCAGTTTTTTTCACCATTAACCTTTCATTGTGTTCTGTGTGAGTTACAAAATGAATGACACAAGTAAGAAAAGAGCATTTTTGAAATTCAGAGATAGGGATGGGCTAGGCTATAGACTGCAAACAACAATCTAGAAACATTAGCAGAGTATTTCAAATAATGCCTTTAGAAAGTAAAGCCACCTAACGTAATAATGAACATTTGAATTGGTGCTATTTAAAGGCAAAATAGCTGTACTACAAAAAGTGACACTGATAGTTCAATTCTACATGCCCTTCAAACAGTATGAAAAGCTGGAACTTCAGGGTCTATCTCAAGTAAAAGCAAATACTTGTAGCACTGATTATATACGTATGTATTATATGGATATATGTAATTTCCTGAGAAGCATCTTAAGACACACATTCTAGAGCAAGAGAATTTCCTTTTCAAAAGCCAGGACACCTATAAGTAACAGATTAGTTTTATGAGGCTGACACACTGAGAGTGTGGAAAGAAGAATTATTTATATATTGTTGTTCAGAATTGTATATTATTCATCATCGATTTGCAATACGTTATGATTGGCTGCACTAATACCAGGGTTACTTTTCATTCTTGCCAAAGCTAAATAACTCACGACCCCACGCACCTTCTAGAACTGTAACTGAACGTAGAGAAGAATAAAATTCTTAGAACTCCTTAAAAGAAAACTTATGAGGAAGGAAAAATAAATCGGATAAAAGCAGAGCTATTCCTGACGAAGCTGAGTCGGGGCACAGAACTTATCAACCTAGACCTTTCCTCCTTTCTGATGGTGGTTCCCGGAAAAGCTGAGACACCACAGGGCTCTGAGGGACACGGTCCATCCTCCGTGACTCTGGAACTTAACAGATGGGATGGAAGGGAGGTGGGGTGAGGGCAAGATGCCAACTTCCTCCCAAACTGTGTCCACTTCAGAGCTTCTCTGACATTTTTGGAATGACGGGGCCGAGCTGATGAAAGTGAATTCCTTGAAGGACTTAAAAAGCTCATGAAAGAAAAGTCATTCCTTCCAAGGGCAGAAGGATTGAGGCTGAGAAGCCAAGTAACAAAGCCTTAGTCATAGAGGGATGAGCAATTCTGCCATGGATTACCTGTCACACAAAATGTCTCTCCTCCAGGCACTTATGGTCTAATATATGGCATGAATCTTACAAATGTGTGGTGTGGAAGAGGATTGATAGGTTTCTAAATTTAAAAAAGAATAGGCTGTTTCATTAAGAATTCTGTGGGAAAAAATGTTGAGTGTAAACAGTATGCTTTGGTACGGTTGTGTAGCAATATTAACACCACAGGACAGAGCTATTTTGAAAAAGCTTGGTTCCTAAGCATTGGAGTATCCAAAGGATGCTTGGCCTGGCTGCTGTGGGATGAATTCATCTTGATTCCAGTCTCAGAAGAAGGATGGAGGCTGTCCACAGCTGGAGAGTAAAACGTCCAGGAGATGCAGCTCCATATGGAGTTCCTCAGGCGGGAGTCAAGAAGTGACAGTTAGCAGCATACAGAGAGGTTCCTTCTCTATGTGGTACCTTCCGTTCTCTGAGAGGAGGGTGAGCAGGAAAAAGAGACCTGTTACTTGACCAGACCTTGACTTATACATCAACAATACTGAGTGACCACCAAAAGGTTCCCTCCAAAGTGTGATGGATGGTGGAACCTGCATTAACTGAAAAAGAAAATGCTAGGATCCAGTGGCAACAAGAATAAGGTTAACCACATAGAATGAGATGGCATAACCTTTACTCTTTTGACTTTAAAGAAAATAATTGTGGGGTGGATGGGTATAGATCAGCAGTAGAGCACATGTTTAGTTTGCACGAGGTCCTGGGTTCAAGTCCCAGTACTTCCATTTAAAAAAAAGAAGAATTGGCCAAATTCCTTCACCGCTCATGTACACACTCTGTCTTTGTTCCTCCTAGAGTATTCCAGTCATTCTGAGCTGTGCTAAGTAGAGATCCATGGCCCTCTGGAGCTCACGTGGAGTAGGGACATTTCCAGCTTGGTTGCCTTACAAGAGATGAGATGTGTGGATTTCCCTTCTTTCTTCTTTAGTGTGAAAAGCTGGTGCTACAATACGAGACAAACAAGGACGGAAAGCTACTGTGGAATCACGGAGGACAGCATTGTTGAGGAAGGTAATCCTTCTTGGCGTCACTGGGAATGGCTTCCCGGAAGCACAGAGGAGGCCAGTCTTCGTTTGGTAAAGGCAGTGGCCCCGAGGGGCTGAGAGAATGCAATGTCCATGAAGTGGCAGGGAGCTGTTGTCTAACCTGTCCCGATGCTCATGGCACTAGATTTGTCTTCCTGGGAGGCAGCCATGTATAAGATTAGAAAATCTTAGTCACCAGAACGGGAACCTTCGGTAGAGAAAACAGACTCCCAGGTGTGCTCCAGAGGCAACTACCGGGTGCTGATTCAGGCAGTGCCTCGCCCTGAGCCCCTTCCTCCACCTCAGCAGCTCCTGGCATTCACAGTCGTCCGAGCCTCATGGTCTCCTGTTCACGCAGTGACAAGGAATTAAAAGGACTTGACTCTCAGGGCATGTGCCTCTTTGATTGAAGATTTCCTCTTTTAAAGATGCTTTAAGTGTTCTTTCTGAGAACCCTCAGAATTTCCCTGCTGCCACCCTCCAATTGCAAATGGACCGTGCTGGCTGCCTATAATTCCTCCCTCAGCTTCCTGCCAGGGTGGACCTCTCTTTTCTCCCTTGCTTCCCTGGCAGGAGCAGCTCTGGAGGCCTTTCCAAAATGGCGCACGGCCGACTCCACTCCCCGCAGACACTTTGCCCACCAAGTGCAGCTCGCTCACAGTCAAGGCCTCCGACCTGCAGCAGCCTTGGCTGCTCTGTCCAGGCGTCACTCCTCCTTCCACTTTCCAGGTGTGGTTCAGGTTCTTGTTCCAGGGGCCTTCAAGCTCCGGGGAATCTATGTCAAGCTTTCCAAAATATCCTTTTGCAATTCCTTACAGCTGGCTTCATCTTTCACTCTCTCATGGGAAACTGTGAGGAGGACACACAATAATCTGTCAACTCTTCACAAAGCAGTCTCACTACAGACTTTTAAGTGGCAGGTGAAATACTGTTGACTAAACCAATTTCATAATCTCTGAGCATCTCTCAAAGAGGTCCAGCACTTCGTTTCAGAAACATAGGGATGTGGAAACTATTGTGTTGTTCATGACTTTTAAGGCCCCTGACGAATGACATACAACTATAACTTTGATAACAAGACCCATGGATCACGTGGCACCATGATCAGATTACACATTACATATTGATAACATTATGCATTAACAGAAAGAAGGATATTTTGAAAATAGAGGATAATGTGAAGATAATTGGTAAATCTCATCCTAAAATGTGTTCTAAAACTAATAAATAAGCTAAGTAAGTATCAGCTGAACAGATTATACACCCAGAAACCCACCTAATAACCTATGGTATCGTAAAAGAATTCCAAACCAGTGAAGCAAGAATGGGTTATTAATAAATGTTGTTGGCGTCATTGTTGAGAAATGTCAGCTTTGGATCCCTGGAAAGCAGATCCTGAGGCAATGGTGTGTAAAATACACCTATATTAGGGAATCTAATCCCAGACAGCAAGAGTGAAGGAATGGAGAAGGAGGTGAGGAGGGGGAAAGCCAATGGAGGATACAAGGATTGAGTTGAATGACTGCCCTGCCTTGAGACTGTCTTCTAAGAGGCAGTATGGACAATTATTTCTCATAAGGCAGGAAAGTTGATCTCCAGCTGCCCCCCTCCCATCTGTCATTGGTTAGTCAAGGATGTGCCCCAAGGAAATTAATTACTACAGCTCCCCCAGCACGTGCACACACACACAAACACACATCCTGCTTACATGTATTTTGACATCAAATAGAAATGCATCTACATCACTGCTCGGCATCAGTAAGGAAGCTTAGGGCAGGAGGCAGGAGGTCTGTGTTGTGAAGTTGGTCACGGTTCACCCCCAGTTAGTCCTGGCTGTAGTTACTGGTGCTGGAGCAAGTGAACCAGATGAGACAGAAGGGTGAAGGCAGAAGCATTTTGATGCGGTATATATCTCAGGCAAAAAAATTAACTTTTGTGTGGAAGACAGGCATCAGCTTAACACTATATGCCATATTTCACCCCCAAATAAATGCCAGTAGATTGGAGAACAGAGAAAATGAAACTATCAGATAGAAAGTCATGTTGATGTATATTCATCTTAAAGAAGAGTTTCTAAGCCCACTGGCAATGGAGGAGACTGCAAAGGAAGATAGAGTGTTAAGAGAAAGAAAATGGTAAGTGAAGCCTGAATTCTGTGCATCATGGAGGGATGATGCTCTGATGCACTTCTTGAGGCTCTTTCCTTCCCTATCATCCAGAACACTACCCTCTCCTTGTTCCATTTCAGTGTCATTGAACTGCACTCTCTTGGTCTTCTCCAAGAGTGCTCTCCCGTTAGTCTGCACTATACGCGTTAGTCTTAGCCAGAGCCCTGTCTTGTTTCTGTTTCCTCCTCGCTCCGCGCTCTCTGAATATTCTTGTCGACGTTCTCAAATTCAGTTATCTATAGGTTGATGAATTCCAAGTCCACTTTGTCAACCCTGACCTCTTTTGAGTTCCACATCAGTATTTCCAATTGGGTATGCCCATGTGGTTACTTCACAGGTGTATCAAACTTCGTGAGTTCAGATCTGAAATCAGTGCCCCCTTCCCCAGAACACAGCACCTTCTTCTGTCTTACAGTGCTATTGGAATTAGCACCCATGCCACACCCTAAGATGGAAATCTTAGAGTCATCATTGACTCCTTTCTTCCCCATATTCGAAGCATCCGCTTCTCTTGTCAGTTCTTTCTCAGAATGTCTCTCAAGTCTGGCTTGTCTTCTCTAATTCCACTGCAACTGCTTTAATTCAGAAACTCAGGATCACTCATCTGAAATATTGCAGTAGCTTCCCATCTGTTCCTTCTCTCACCAGGCTCTCCTACTATAGTCCCTCCACCAAATTCCTGCCAAGTGATCTTCCTGAAAGCATTTTTAATTGATCATGTCCCTATCCTGTTTTAAAACCTCCCTTTTTCTCATTTCTCATAGCAAAATTATGTTTTTTTTAAACAATGTTATTTTTTTTAACCTCAAGTTTACCTAGAAGACAAATATATAATCCTCTCCTTGTATCCTACTGTTCAGGCATCTATTAAACATCTAGATCCTGGCTTTGCAATTTATCCATTTGTGTTTCTGGAAATTTCAAACTGTGCCTTCCTTCGGAATAGAAGGTCTATATCATTCATACCTGTATGTCCCAGAGCATAATATATTACCTAGTACAGAGTAGAATCTCAAACATGGTTGTTATTGAATGTGTACTTAAAGATGGGAACTGCTAAATTAGCACCTTCCAAAATACGTTCAGAAGCATGTTCAATAGTATTATGTATAAATATGGTTTTGTAGATAAACCAGTTTGGGACATTTTAGAAAAATAAATGAAATATTTTTTTAACTGGAGTATTATTCAAGAATCACTGATATTCTTTAACACACATCATGACTCTTTACAAAAGCAATGCTAGTATAAAACATTCACTGAACTTTCTGAATACCAAACCAATTTTTCAAATGAGTTGCATTTTAAGGAAGTTATTTTGGAAATGCTTTTATATGCAAATTCACTGTAAAAGATAATAAAGACAACTTCCTCTCCTGTATATCTTTATTCGTCAGGAGAATACATATTGTGACCCAAAGTTCAGACAGTTTTCTTATAATTAAATTTAGACTATTTTGTAAGGCAGGCGAAAGCAACTTAGGGCAATGTTACTTTTCCAATATCATTCCAAGCAAATATTATGGATAATGCCCTGTTCCCCTAACAACAACAATAATGAATGAAAGATCATATGTTATTTTTCTGGATTGTATTCATATTCTTCATAAAATTGTTGGCTCAAGCCCTTGAGAACTCAGGGCAATGCTGACAATGGAAAAGCAAACACACCGATTATTACTGTGAATGTAGCAAAGCAAACAATCCAACAAAATAATAATAACCGCTATATGATTAGGGTATTCAGAAGAAACATAAATTATTCTCAAATTTTACCAGGGATAAAATGATTTGCTGAGTTATTAAAAGAGGCAAGTTCTGATTCCATCAATCTGTATTGGGACTCAAGAATCTGTCCTTTAACACGTTTTCCCCATAATTCTTATGCAAAGAGTCCAGAATTAACAGATAACACTTCTACATATCCTGCCTTTGCTTAAAACAGTCTATTAAACGGCTGCACAAAAGAAAGTGAACAAACAGGGTGTGATGGCTAATTTTATGTGTCAATGTGGCTGGGCCATGGTGCCTGGAGAGTTGGTCCAACATCATTCCAGATGTCTCTGTGAGGATGTTTTTGAATGAGATTTACATTTAAATCAGTGGAC
Organism: Camelus dromedarius; assembly: GCF_036321535.1. Taxonomy (NCBI): domain Eukaryota; kingdom Metazoa; phylum Chordata; class Mammalia; order Artiodactyla; family Camelidae; genus Camelus; species Camelus dromedarius. The sequence goes on along the minus strand of NC_087439.1, from coordinate 33,429,883 downwards.
TTTGAGTAAAGCAGATTGCCCACTATAGTGTAGGTGACTTTATTCAGTCAGTTGAAGACTTGAATAGAACAAAAGGCTGACCTCCCCACTCTCAACTGAGCAAGAGGAAATGCCCCAGGACACTGCCTTTAGACTTCCTCTGCAACAGCACCTCGTTGCTCGCCAGAAGACTGCTTTACTATAATTCTCCTGAGTCTCTAACCTGTTAGCCTCTTCCATTAAATTTTGGACTCAAGTCTCTACAATCACAGGAGCTAATTCGAAGGATAAATGGAGAGACAGACAGACAGATAGAGCGCTACAGAGATCCATCTTATTGGTTCTGTTTCTCGGGAGAACTCTGACTAATACACAGGGGAAACCACGACAGTAATTGTGCACTCTACTCCCGGCATTTTCCAAGCTGGGTTATGGAATTCCTATTGATTGGTTTGCCAGGACTCTGTAATCTTTGGGAAGCTTCCATCCCATTCATTCCTCTACCTGTCCACTCCACCCTGCACGTCTGGTTTAACCAATCAGACTCTGTCCCTGGAACATCAGAAACAAAACTGAGAAAGTGAAGTCAATCTCCCTTGGGGTACCTGAAATATTCTTAAAGAATCCATCCCAGATATAATAATATGAAGGCAGGGCTAAGAACCACTGCCATAGGTCCTTACGTACAATGTCAAGGCCAGTGGTTTTGTTTGTTTTTAAGTCTGGGCATCATGGAAGCCACTGAAAGCTCTTAAATAAAACAGTGTCCTTATCAAGTTTGAGGGTCTTTATATGCTCATTCTGATAGCTGGGAGAAAATGAATTGCGTAGAGAGAGAAAAAGTGTGACTAGAAGAAGATTAAGTGACTTGGATGAAGGAAATAGCAGTGAAGAAGAAAAAGTTGATGGATTTAAGATACATTAAGAGATAAAACTGACAGGAAATTATCCACTGATTGGGTGCGGGCGAAGAGGAGGGAGTAAGAGGTGACTCCTGGGTTTCTACAAGCAATAAATGGCATCGAGATTCTGCGAGTTACTGAGCAGGAAACAATGCAAGAGGATCAAGTTTTTAAGTCCATCTCGGGCATTTGAATTTGAAATGCAAGAAGCTGAGTATGTATTTCAGTATTTGAGAATATAAATTCTGGAGTAATTGTTACACTGACAAGCTCAGTACTCTCTCTTTGGTAACACACTGGTTCTAGGGACTATGAATTATTACAGAGATGAGAAACAGGCTGATTTTTTTTTTTTAAGTGTAAAATGTTGCCCTAGGAACTTTTAAAAACTTATTCAAAGTATGGTCAAGATGTGCTTCTTTTAACTCTGCCTAAGATACTTCATTGCTTGGTCTGAGGAGGGGAGAAGAAAAAAAGAGATCAATGGTTTCTAAAGAATCCTTCAAAGCAATTTTTTTTCTTATCTCTTTCACTTAGAACTTGAGGGAGGTCACAGTTAAGAAGCAGTTTTTAGTAGCAGTGAAAGTCAACAATAATCCAGTTCTCATCATTTCAATAAAAGTTTACTATTTTTTAATTTAAGCTATTAATAGCTCTACACATGACAATGCGATTTATTCTTGATGTTAGAGAAGTATGTCTAAACGTTGTCTGACCTACGAGGGGGACTGATTTTCTTGACTCCAGGGTTTTACTTCCATGGTGAATTGGCAATGAACTATGACTTCAGAAAACTAGAAGTGACTAGAGAAAAATGGTCACTAATTTTTTTTCCCAGAAGTTAGCAGTGACTCCCAGAGAAAAACTGAGGTTCCCCACAAAATGATCCTTCTCTTACAGCCTGGCAGAGTGCGGGTCCTGTAATCATTCATCTCTGAACAACAATTGGTGGATGGCCGTCAAAGACGTGCTGGCTTGCTTTCAGCAAACATTTTCTCCCAAAAGATAAAATAAAATATTCTGACAGGTTATTGACACAGGGGCAACAGGTGAAAAACAAGATAAAACAAAAAGTTGGTTCTGACTGTAGGATAAGTAATTTATAATTAGGAGATTTATTTATTTGTTCTTCTTGATCATAAAGCTTAAGTATGTTTGATACACCATCTATTTAAAAGACAGCAACTGTCCACAAAACCAAGTTTGTTTTTTGAAAACAACTCTAAATTTTACCAATAATCTTTGCCAGTAAATCATGAAAATTAAGGGAGAACAAAATCATGATGTGAAACTGCACAGTTCTGTAAATGCTGTAGAAATATTAAAAACAAGATTGTGTGCATTTTGACAATAAACTTGATCTTTGACACAAATTTGTTTTTAATTTTTTTTAATAAAAATAAAAGACAGCAACTTATATTTACTTATTATGATAGAAAAGTTCAGACCGATAACAAAAGACCAACAGTGATAGAGATGGAAGAGACCTCAAACTCACAAATATCAAGACATTTGACATCCATTTTTACCACTAGAGTTGCGTTTTCTGAGTAATAAATCTTTCTTACATATTCAAAAGTCATTTAACTACTCAACGGGTCCCTGTGGAAGGATCTAATCAGGCTATCATTTAATCAGGACACATAGATTAGGGACATTCACTGGCAACCCATCTTCTTGGCTGGAGGCGCTGTGATTGGCAGAAGCCCATGACATAGCAGCTGTTAATATTTTGAATATCTCTCCCGGGCCTACCTGAAGCCATTATTGGCTAAAACCCGGAGGACTAGTTACACCTGATCAAAGAGATATGGTTAATCCAAAATGATACATGGTGTGAAAAGCATTCATATTTGGCTTTGAAATGTATTTTTGTACTAGCATTTGAATGTGTGTCTGATGTTCTGAGAAATGACTTCAAAGGGATTAATGAAACCATACTGCGCAGACCTGACTCAGGAGGGCTGGGAAATGGTCCAGCTTTCTCTTCATTCCGCTTCCCTGCCGAACTCCTCTTTGACTCCCACTCTCTGACACCACAAGGAATAGCTCAAATGTCTTTTAGAATCACATCAGTCCATATAGAAAGGAGAAAAGAGCGCATGAGTACCACAGACCTTTTCTGCAGCAGGCAATGCAGATTTAAAAAAAATAACTGTGTTTGTGGATTATACCTTCAGTACATATTTTCCTGTCATCCTATCCTTTCCCAAGAGTCCCTGGTTTTTATTTAGAGATCCCAGTGCTTCCAGGAAAACTGGCTCCCCTCCCAGCCTCAGGTCCGGGTGACGTGACCTGGGCATCCTCCAAGCTTCCAGGGAGGAATGTGACCTTGATTCAGCACATCCCATTTCCTTCACCACAGACATGGGGGTCAGACCTGAACATTCACTTGAAGCTGACCCAGTAACTGTAAACTTCAGGATCGCTGAAGTGTTGCAACTGGACTCCCTTCCTTAGGTGACATCGTGGACATCTCTGAGGCCTAAATCTGCTGCAGTCATTTTAATAAAGTCATCGTGAGGAAAAGCCAGTGTATGAAGATGGACAGAGCTGAGGGACACAGAGCTGGATCCCTTATGAGATTATAAACCTCAGCATGAAGCCATGCCTCACCCTACCTTTCCCCTTCCACCAATAAATGTACTCAGTGAAAATTGTCCTCTATTTTTTAAGCCAATTAAAGTGGAGCTTTTAGTTATTTACAATTCCAGGCCTACTAATTACAACAGTAAGTCAACAAACAGGTAATTAAGCTGACTAGAAACTGTCAATTATGTTAAAATAGAAATGTTGCCAATTAATATAAAACAGAATTTCACCACAGATAATCCCAAGTTGAAACACACATTCACTTCTCTCTTTCACACACAAACACACACAAACCACCAGTCTATGCTGCCTGCTACACTTCAATTCAGTGCAGTTTATATTTTCACGGAACGCATGACAAGAAGACAAAAGTGCTGCCTGTGTTATGAGTTAAGATTCACTTGATCCTGGAGAGCAGCCTGCACAATTATTGGAATGTTCGGCCTCAAAAGTTCTAGGAGATCAAGCTTTTAATCAGAGGTAAATTAAATCTTTTTGTACAAAGAGGTATACAAATTTTGATTAGAATAAGGATAACCAGAAATGACACCAGCAATGAATGAGAATAACAAAGCAAATGCTGTAACCTAGGCTTTTATCTTTATGTAACCATGACACCCATACAGGCAGGCCATCATTGTCAATACTTCGAACAACAGTTTGATTTTCAGAAGAGTCTTATGTTCTTTATAAGTATTTCCTTTGTTATATTATTTAAGTAATAACAGTTTTCTTATATATGTAAGAACCAAAGGCAAAAAGAAGGGAAGTCAGCAGTCAGCAAAGTTAATGAAGTGAAAAAAAAAATGATTTGTCATCTTTTGGAATATGATGGTGAGTATAAATACATGGTGAATCTTTCCTCCTAAATTTTACTAAAACCGTTTCTTTGACATATGATCTAGGGGTGGCAGAAAAACAAATTCAGTAGATAAAATGTTGCCAGTATCACTGAGTATCTGCATAGAAGTAACTAAATATTCATGAAAAAGTGTCATAATCAAAGGTCAAGTTGTTGTTATTTGAGACCCACATCTAGGGAATTGCTTTTGCTACGAAAAATTCTTAGAGCTGTTTCATTAGCCTTGTCCTGTAGTCAGAACAGCCGCAGTGAGGCTGTTCCTAAAAGTGCTCATACGTGCTGCCAGGGGAAGGGCTGCGGGGCGCTCTGCTCTCTGCTGCAGAGACGCTTGGGACCGACTGACAGGCTCGTCATCAGCGACAGCTGGGAAACAGGGATTACCATCCAGCGCAGCCACAGCAGCCAGAGGGAGAGGCAGAGAAAGTTCAACGATGGTTCAAGCAGTTTCGGTGGCTTCAGCAGCAGATGTGTAAGATTGAGTTAGCAACTGAATTCTGAAAATCAGCAGAATCTTAGTGTTTCAAGGAAAGTCACAACCAAATCAAAAGTTGGTGTTTGGTATGAAAGAGTCCTAAAGAGAGAAGCTGTGCTTACTCTATAGTTAGGCAAGGAAATAGATGGTCTTACCTGCAGAACCCCGACTTCCTGTAATTTAAAAAAAAATAAAGGAGGAGCTTATTATACTGTATTCTATCCTATCATATCAATTGTATATTAACAATCAAAGAAATCGTACATTATTCACGTTTTTTCTTCCTTTTTAGTATATGAAAGCAATGTGAGGTGTCTCCCTCTTCACCCTAGCCATGAACTTACAAATTTTAAAAAATTGTGATTATTGAGTTACACCATAGATGCAATTTATAGAGAACTAAAGCAGAATAACAACAAAGCAGTTTTACAACATCTTTTCAGCCTCAACATCATCGTCACTATCATTGCAACCTTCATCACAAGACAAAATGACTGTCAGCTGAACTATATTCTGTAAGTTGTAAATATTATCACACCTAATGTGGGACTGTGTTATCAAGAGGCAGATTTCTTTGCTGTGAAGACAGAAGAAAAATAAGCCCAAATGGGCAATTGTTGACATGCCAACAGCGCTCTATAAATAGGATCACAGGTTCTATACATGTAACAGATACATCCAAGAGTAGGGATGGCTGTGTTCTATTCGTGGCTCAATAACACTGGCCATAGAAATATTGTAACTAACACTCTGTTTCTTTTCTTTTTTTTTTTAAATGGAGGTATGAACCCAGGACTTCGCGCATGCTAAGGATGCACTCTACCACTGAGCTATACCCTACTCGCTAACTCTCCATTTTCTAACTTCATGGTCACCCAGTAATTTTTATAACAATTTGGTTTCTCATGTAAAATTTCTTGTAGGAGTGAATATGATTATTATTCCCATTGAGTATTAGTTACTTGACATTCAGGTTTTTGTGCATCAGCTCCTTTTAGTGTATTTAACAGAAACCTGTCCCCCAGAATCCTGTGATCTCTAAATTTAATTTAATTTCTACTCCTGAGAGGAGGGACAGACCTGGAAATGAGGACACCCAACTAGCAGCAAGACATCCTTCTCAGGTAGCATCCTATTCTCTTCCTCTGTGCCTCTGGTTTTCTGGCTTTCTTTATTTACTCTTACCTCCCATTTACCACAGGAAAAATGATCATTAAGAATGGTTTTGTCCTGTTTGCTAATTCTCAATAATGTTTCTAAAAAGATTTAGTATGTAAGAAAAATTTTAATTATTTTTTAGCAAGATGTGAGAAAAAAGCAAAGGAGACTAAGAAAGTGCAGATAATGATTCAAAGGAAGGTAGTTCTTTGATAAGGAAAAATTTCCATAGTCATAATAGTAATTTGAAAAATTATAAAAATTCACAAAATATATGTTAATATAAATCTTTTGGAAACCAATATATGAGTAGATTTCAAGTATTGTAAGGATGGCCACAGACTTTGGACTGGGATTCAGTTACTCAGATAGCATTCCAAGGAATAATTCTACATGCAGAAATGAGGTTCCTATACAAAAATGTTCATTGCTTGCATTGCTTAAAACCTAACAAAATTGGTCAAACTCAATGACGTATGATAAGAAAATATTTAAGTAAACAATGATGTATCTATTGCATGGATGGTGTTAACTAAGATATTGGAATAACTTTGAAAAATATCTAATTAGTTTTGTTCAATGAGTAAGAGAACAAGAAATATACTACTAATAATACTTGTCTTTGGATGATATGATTATGGGTGTTTCTTAACATTTATTTTTTCTTTTTCATATTTTCAAAATTTTTATTAATAAACTTGCACTGGTTTCATAATGAAAAATTGTTTCCTATTGATTCAATATTTAAAAACACTGGTTGGTAGAAGAAATGGAAATTGTCACTCTAGACAAACAGATTTATGTATAAAAAAAATCTCTCTTGGGTATTTATTTTAAGCCTTTTCCATCTTTGAATCAAACACTGACCCTCCTTTGGTTTGTTCACGTATCCAATGGATATTTATAGAGCACTTACTGCATATCTGATGCAATGATATGCTCTGAGATGCAGTGAAAACTAGACCTTATTCTACTTCTCAGGATATTTCTAGTTTATATCACAGTTGCTATTGTAATATCCAATTAAAATAGAGTGTGACTTGGACTTGGAAACATGGAAATACATGGAGGGCAGCTACTCCAGTCAGGGACACTTCCCCAAAGGAGGACAGCCTGTGCTAAATCCTGATAACTACACTTTTTGAATGCTTATAATGAATGAGTCAAATAATGTTCTTTTTCATGTAATAACATATTTATTAAGTATAACAACCTTAGGATGTTAATTTTGATATGAATTTTAACATGCTTACATACAGATGAGAAAACTGAAGCAGAGAGGCCATACAGGTAATTAATGACACAACTGGGATTTGAACCTACAAAGCCTAGCACCAGAGTCCCTAATCTTAGCCATACAGTCATTTGTTAAACATGGTGTGGCTGACAAAGAGTAACCAAAGAGAGAAGCAGGTGAAATGGCAAACAGGTGAGAAAACTCAGGAATACAGCAGGTCGGGGAGCTGGACCCCACAGTATTAGTTAAGGGTAATGGGATGGAGGTTGGAAACGTAGCAGCCATCAGGTAACCATATGTCCTTTGTGCCATGCTCAAGAGGTTGAAATTTATCTTTATTTGATGGGGAAACAATGAAAAAGTGTTTTCCAAAAAGTGGCATGATCAAATGCATTTTGGAAAGGTCATTCTTGAGTGAGAAGAGTGGATTGGAGGAAATGTAGATGAAGAGAGGAGGTGAGATGGAAGAAGATTTTACGATCTAACTATTTAGATTGACTCATTATCAGGTAATTGTTTTCTGTGTTCGATGATTGTACATGATTAGAATTGGGAATCTAATATAATGGCATCTCACTTAGACAATCAGTAAATGAGTATAATGATTATGATTATCCTCTCTGAAACTGGACAGAAAAATAGTAATAGAATATTCATTGCATAGATTCAGGGCACTTGTTAAATTGCAATCTCTCCATAGGGCTTAAACACTTGTCTAGTAAGTCACTGAGTGAGAGAAGGAAGAGAAGTAAGCGGTCAGTTTGCTCTGTTCAAATGAATTCTGTTCTTCTTACACATCCAGATGTATTTATACAACCAAGAATCTTAATAAACCCTCTATTAGTTTTCTAGGGTCACTGTCACAAATTACTACAGAGTGGGTGGCTTAAGCAACGTTCTTTTTTTCTCACAGTTCTGGACGCTGGAAGTCCAAGATCAAATGCCAGTGGGGTTGGTTTCTCTTGAGGCCTCTCTCCTTGCTCTGCGGGTGGTTGGCTCCTTCCTGTGCCTTGTATGAACTCTTCTCTGCACCAGCACACACCCGTGGAGTCTCCAAATGCAGTCACTTTCTAAGATACTGTTGCTTAGAGCTTCAACATACGAATTTTGGGGGTTTAGAATTCAGTCTTTGATGATAATAGTTCTAATAAATTGTATGAATTGTAAGTTTCAAGAGATGTTAATTATGTATTTCAGTTTCCTGAAATCAAGGCAAATAACTTACAAAGAAATACCACTTGGTCAGGAGAACATATATAAGTACAGAAACCAAACGTAGTATTTCTATATAGTGCTGTAATTTACATAGGGGTGCATGTATCTTTTCAGATTAATGTTTTTGTATTCTTTGGATAAATACCCAGAAGTGGAATAGCTATATCACATGATACTTTTATTTTTAATTTTTTGAGGAATCTCCCTAGAAATTTTATAGCAGATGCACCAATTTACATTTCCTCCAGCAATGTGTAAGAGTTCTCTTTTCTCCATATCCTTCTCACTATATGATTTCATTCATGTGTGGAATATAAAAAACAAACAAAATAAATAAATAAACAAACCAAACTGAGCAAAAACAAACACGAGATACTAAGAACAAAGTCGTGGTTACCAGAGGGGAAGGGGTGGGGCTGGGGAAGGCAGAACAAGTGGTGGGGATCAGTCGTATGATGAGCAGGGAAACACCACTTTTTGTGGTGAGCCTGATGTAGTATACCAAAGTAGAAATACAATGTTGTACACATGAAATTTATATAATGTTGTAAACCAATGTTACCTTAATAAAAAAAACTAATTCATTAAAAGAGGTCTACTGTCTTAGCAAGTCATGTGATATTTTGAATACCAAGTACGAAATGCCAGGTGAAAGCTGTTAAAATGGGTTTTTGTCAGGTAGAAAAATTACTTTGAAATCACATCTAAAATAAATTGATCAGATTTGGAACTAGAGAAAAATCTGTTGTAAAGTACCAGATGATGACATCTCATGAAGGCAAAACAAAAACCAAAAAACTATTAAGAGCCAATCATTTTTATTTCTTAGCAACTAGTTGGAAGACTAGAAAATAGGTTAATATTAATGCATACATTCAAATTCATAATAATTTAAACACCTAAATTATGGGATGGGGGAGCTTTTATAATTTTTGAAGGAAAAGGCCATTGGCATCATCTGTTTCACCAATATAAATGCTGTAGTGTCCACTTAGGGGAAAATATAATCATTGACCATAAAGTTAGTTGAAAAAAAAAATTCTTAGTCATATTTGTATATCTAAATAAGAGGTACTTCAATTTTGAGTTTACTGAAATACACAGCATTTATTTTTGCTGCTGTTCACAGTTCCAAGAAAAATACAAACAGAAGAGAGAATAGGGCTAATTTATTCCATAATATCACATCCTTAGTTCTCTTAAAGTATCATTTCCTTGCAGAGTTAAAGAAAGAGAAAGAAGAGACTTTGGGACCAAGAAGGGCGTTGACCACAGCTTTTGAAGGACCTAGTCGTCCAGGTCAAGCTTCTCTATTAAATTGGAATAAAAATAGTACTTACTTTAAACAAGTAGTTTTAAAGATTAAATAAGATAATACTTAAGTGCTTAATTCAGTGCTTATAACTGAATAAAAGGAAGAATTTTGTCTCCTTCAATTTCTTCACATCCTCTTTTTTTTAATCCAAACACTAAGGAAGGAGTAGTATTAGAGTTTTGGGAACCAGAAATGAATGACTTCACATCCAAATCCAAAATATAATTATTTTTATTATTTTGGTTTATGTGCTTTTTCTTTATGTCAGAGCAGCCTCAATATTTCCTGTCAGTTAAAAAGTTTGTCTCTAATGCAAAATTTGTAGATAAGTACCAAGAAAGTTCTCTTTCAAAAAATTTCTACTCTTCAAGCCTGTTGTATTATTTCCTTGAAATTTCACATTGAATGATTCATCTGTTTATGTCAAGTGTTGCTCTGTCTTGTTAACAATAAAAATATTCTTACAACAGCAGGTTTCAAACCTTTCTCTTTGGTAGTCCAATGCATTATTAAAACAAGCATTAACAGAATTTGAAATACAAAACAAGTGAAACAGAGCTATTCTTGTTGAAGGAGACTCAGAAAGCTAGGAGCCCAAAATACTAAGCTAAAAGTACAAATTTGGAATACCATTATCTTATAGAATGTAATGTTTCCCAGTGAAAAAGTTTTGCCATTCATTTTCTGCAAAGGCACAAAAATGGTAAGTGTAACTAAATTAGAAACGCAACAGAAAAGGAGATGTCTTATGATTTGAGGCTAGTACTAATTGGCCCTCTCTGAATTTTTTTCTAAGGATGCTTTTTTTTCCCCCACTATGGCTCAGCTACAGTTACAGAAAATATATGAACAGAACTTACTCATTTTCCCACTCATCTGCTTTTCCTAGAATCATTTTATCCATGTGCCCACTTGTTCACCCAACCATTTAGTTGTTTATCTGTAAGTACATTTTCATATACAGACTTTTAAAAATTATATAATGTTATAACTTGCACAAATAAGTGTTTGTTTCAAAGAAGTCTAGTGCTTGTTGAATGCCTAGGTGGTACTGCAGTGTGTACTTGTACTAAGAAATTAACAGCCACCACTTCATTGACTGGTTTGGAAATTATCTACTCAGTTGTAAGTCTTGTAGCCATTCCCCAGATGTTCATTAGTTATTGCTTATTCAGAGGATTGGCTATATTGGTCCTCATATATTTTTAGGTTTATTAGAGTGTGAAGATATACTGTAATTACATGATGCAAATGAACAACCATCTGCAGATATTTCTCCTCCTCTCAAGGACTTTCAGATCAAACTGAGTCATATTCCACTGATGAGTTTCCCCTGGATTAAAGCTTTACAGCACTGTAAATGACAATAATTATGGAGCTAAAAAAATATAATGTTTCTTTGGACTAGAAAGTTCCTTTTCTGTCCTTTCATGCATTTAAAATAACTTCTAAAATAAACTACATCTTGTGTGATATGTTAATAAGCCCTTTCGGTCAACATTATTAGATATGTTTTAAATAGACTGTTATTGATAAGGGAGCGATTTATTTTTAGGTCACAATTTAAAGACCAAAACAGCAACTTAAATATTCAATGATAATTTTTCAAGATACATCATCATTCATCACCTCAACACATCTTCCTTTTTAGTGCAAAGACTCATCCTATCTCAGTTGTGCTGTGTGGTTTATGAGTATTTTGAGAAAATACTTATTGGGAATGCCGACAGGAGAGAGGTTCTCTGGAAGCTGCTTGGGAATTCCTGCCATAGCCTAATGTCACCAATGGGACATTCCAATTCTATCAACAAATTTTGCTCATAAAAAATGAATTTTCAGAGTTGATTTGAAACAGGGGTACTTTAAAAATTGCATTTTCCTTTCTCTTGTGGATTACCCACTCAGAAATATATTATTTTAATATTATGGAGCAAAAGATGATGACTTTGTATGGTCCCTTGGAGAACACTAGCTTTGTTTTTGAATTATAACAAATGAATAGGCTTTGGAAAGTTAATGCACAGGTCTGTAAAACTAGTATATCCAGTTTGAAAGATTTCTTCTCAATCTCCATGTTACATTATTCAACACACATTTATTGCATGTCTGAAATGGGCAAAGCTCTATTCTATATTTGGTGGATCCAGATAAAAAACAACAACATGGTTTTTGATGTCCTGCTTATTAACTAATGGGAGCAGTTAGACAAAAAAATGTCCAACTCTAATAACAAGAATTAACTAGAAATTGACACAACATTGTAAACAGACTATAACTCAATAAAAAAAAATAGAATTAAGTTGGCGCCAGAATATAGCCTCAAGCAATGTTCTGGAAGAAAATAGATGAATAGAAAGGGTTCATTCTGGTTGGGATTTCCCAGCTTCCTGTCAGCCAAGTATTCTTCTTGTCTTTTAGCTCAGCTCTTTAAGTATTTATATTCTTTTCTGTCATCCTGATGAATTATATGTAAGGGGTGGAAGACCCCAGTTTAGATTCAGTCTTGAAATCAGAAGGCCAACAAACAAATGACAAGCTACTTGGCATATGCATGGAGTTGCAAATTAAAGCAAAAATAATACACACCAAAAAAAAGAAAATAGAAAAAGAAAAAGGTTGATAAGTTTGCATGATGATGTGGAGAAACTGGTAGTCTCAAAAACTGCTGGTATGAAGGAGTCAACATTTATTTTTTCCATACGAATATCCAATGATTTAGCCCATCACAGCACTGCATTTTCATAAATCAGGTAATTGTACACAACGGTGTCTTTCTAGATTCTATTTTGTTCTATTGGCCATTACTGACCCCTACACACTTGCACCAAAACCACAGTTACTTAAAGTCTATACAATGTGTCTTTGATCCTGGTTGTGTGAGTCTTCCAGGTTTGTTCGGCAGAATTGCCTTAGCTCTTTTTGATCTTTGGATTTTCTTATGAATTTTAGACTCTCCATAAAAATACATGGTGCAATTTCTATTGGGATAGCATTAAATATATTGATAATTTAGGAAGATTTGATTTTTTCAAAATAGAGTCTTCCAATCCATGAAAAAAAAGTATACCCTTCCCCTACTTAGGTCTTCTACAATTTCTCTCAATATATTTGACAGATTTTAGTATAAAGATCTTTCACATCTTTTGTTATGGCTATTCCTAGGTGTTTATGTTTTGGTTTCTATTGTAAATTTACTGCTATGTATTTGTTTGAGGCTGGCATATACAAATTTAAATGATCTTTGCACATTGACCTTGTATCCAGCAAACTTACTAATTTCACTCAATATTTCTTATAGTTTATTAGCAACTATATATACATGCATGCCATGTGAAACTAATGCTAGTTTTATTCCTTACTTTCTAACTCATGTGTTATTTCTTTCTTTTCCTAGGCTTTTTGCACTGACTAAAGAGAAAATTTAAAACTTTAGCCTATATGCCCAGCTGAATTCCTTTCTTCTTAAAAGGATGTAGCTGCAATCCACCCTGAAATGAGATCACATGAGCATTTTAAATGGGTGGCTGAATCAACAGACCGATGGGAGCACAGGGTGTGGATATGGGAGGAGTAGGTCATGTTTTTGAAATTTAACTTTAAAAGTACTCAAAACTTCTTTAAAAAATCGAAAATAAACTGTATTGTAGGGTCAAAAGACCCTTAAGTTATTCTCATCCACCCACTCTTTTGTCCAACTCTTCATTTCAATGTTCCTGACAAGGAATCAACCTTTCCCTTGAATGCCTCTAATCACAGGGAACTCACTGCCCACTGGGACATTTTGAACATCTCACTTTCTGAATTCTTTAATGGGTAGAAAATTCTTCTTGATCTAAGAGCTTAAACTTGGACCATATAACTCGGTCCCAGTGTTGCCCTTTGAAGTCATACACGCACACGCACACACACACACACAGAGCCCAATCTCTTTTCCCCACGACATCTCTCTCCTGGGTCTCCTTTCCATGCAATGAGTTTTAAGTGCCTTCACCAATCTGCCTACTGCATTATGGAAAATATAGAGTTTGCTAATAACATCTTCAAAATGTGGTTCCCATACTGAGAGATGTAAAACCTCTGCCACATCTGTTCCCAATGTGAAAACACACATGCACGTGTTCGCACATGCACACGGAAATAAAGTTCCTCTAACTGCATTTTCATCCATTCCACATTTCACATCATATTGTCAAATGAATGGCTGAAATTCAGTGTATTATATGCATAGCATGGTTTTTATCTATCACCATGTTGACTCTATCAAGAAAAAAGAAACTTAGAAATAAGGAAAGGTGCCCAGAAATGGACCGAGCCCCGCCATGGGTGGTCTGAAAACACAGGAATGGGCAGGACCTCCACTTTCCTTGTTCTGGACCCTACTTTCCTATTAATTCCACTTTGGATTACATTAATCTTCATGGAAGTCAGAGCTCATTATTGACTCAAACTAGCTCTGGGCCAGGTCATAGGCTCAAACTGTTGTTTCTGTGCTTTAATACAGGAATATCAGAAGAATTAGTAAGATAATGTATGAAGTATTTTGCCACCCAACTCTAGGATAGGCCAGCACTGGGCTTCAAAAGTCCCGCTGAGCGGGATTTTTGTTTAAAGGTCCTACAAGGGGTGTAGAAGGAGGCAAATGCTTTGGTTAGGGGAGATGGACAAGGTAGATCGTGGAGAGAATGAGTGCTTCCCCAAGACCGGGCAGAAACGGGGATGGAATGGCCGCAGGCCCCTGGAGCTTGTTAGCAAGGAGGGCTGCTGTCGGAGTATTTTTAACCATTCTACAGGAGAGTGTGTCCAAGAAACAAGGGTGGACTGCAGGGCTGAACCTCAGAATGAAGTAGAAGAGAAGTGACTTTATAGGTAAAAACCAAATGGAGCAAGGACCCAGCTAACATCTTTGAGTTCTGCCCCACAGAGACCAGGAAGTCCTGGGTGATCATAGAGGGATGGAGACACGCCCAAGAGGTGAGGAGATTGAATTTCCAGCCACCCCACTGGGGAGTAGAGTAAATCTGTCTCACAGAAATGAAGATGTATGATGTTGAATAAAGAATGAATGAATGGATGGAAGGAAGGGAAAGGAAAAGAAAAGAAAACAATTGCAATGAAAATAAAATCCCTGTGTCAAATGTGGAATTAGGTTGAATATCAAAGTCTGCTTAGAATTTACTTTGCAAAAGAAGTTTGGAATTAGGTATAAATGACTCTATTCTACCAGAAAGGGAGAAAAGAAATAGGTAGCTAGAATAAAACATGAAACTGTTTCAGAGTTCAAGTTATTTAGATTAGTCTCTTGAATTCTTTGGTCACATATTAATCTAATTCCTAATCACTTCAAATATCATCTAATGCAATGGTCTGAGTTCTTGTGTGAATGTAGTTTTTGCTAAATGTCACAAAATATATGCAAACGTATATACGTGACATCTTTACTCCACTCTGCAGAACTTTCCCAATGACCTCTCAAATCAATTCAAATCCTACCTACTGCCTTCAAGGCTTATCAGTTTTCAGTTACCTTCCCAAAAGTGTTGATCGCCCTCCACAATACGTTTCATCCTTTCTTGGGAATGTTGGAATACTCAGAGCTATTGCTGAGTTGTATATATGATCATTTTAGGAGGAGTGCATGAACGTGAGAAAGGGAGGTGGTAGATTGCTGAGGTTGGGAAGAGCACTGGCTTGCTGAGAATGATAAACAAGTAGGATTTGACACAAATGAGTGGCTTTTCATCCTCCAATTTTGGTTCTATGGAGTTGCCAAGAAAAAAAAAATGCAATGGGACCAGAAGCATTATCTCAGACACAGTGTTTAATAGATCAAAAGAAGAAAAATGTTCTTAGGGTGAACATGAGCAAAGAATAAAGGACAGGAGTCGAAGTCTTGGGTTCAGCAATCAGTTAGACATGAGAATAGAGCAAAGACAGAAGTAAAGCAAAGGGACTTCAGCAATAAGCAGATCTGTGATCCTCAGAGCTTGTTTTTGGTGGGAGTTGTACCATGTTGTGTAATTGTGTTTTTCATTTATAGCATTAGAGCGGATGGCCAGTACCTTGATGTTGGATTTGCCCTCCATTAGTTCTTCCTCATTATAGAAATCTTCAGAGAAGATAGGACCAAATCCAGAGGGGTGTCTGGTTAATAAGGCTCAACTGATATCTCTATTGTCTGCTCAAGACATTGCTATTCTTTTCTCCCAGTTAGCCTATTAGACCTTTGAAACTAAATGTTCTCATAAAACTTCTAATGTATCATTGCATTGTAAAAAAATTTTAGAATGTCTCCTTTGTCTTTTTCTTTTAGTTGAAATCTTGAAATCTTACACCACAAATCAAAGAGTCTGACTTCTGCCTCTTGATTTGATTCACTCTGTTAGTAAATTTAAGAGTTATTCAAGCCAGTAACTTTTGTCTTTTTTCTACTCTTGCCCATCTTGGCAATTTCCTAGCAATATTCATATTAATATTCACAAGCAGGTACATAAAATTTGAAATTCAGATCAAATATATGTGTTGCATTATAGCAGAGCTAGTAAAAGTTTATGTGTAAAAGAAGGTTTTTACATGACTTAAATAGAGGCATTGGAATTTCCAGAAATTATTTTCTCATTTGTTATAATTTTGTTTCATTTTGCCAAAGACATTCAAATGTAAAACTCATGACATTAATATTTGCTAAGTTTTTCTCTTAAACCCGTTAGTCTTCATATTTGCATTCTCATTATGATGAATGCAATATATTGAATATAGTAGGAGCCCATTAAATATTTGTTAATCTAATGAGTGGCAAATGAATGTGTATTCAGATTGAATCTGCCCCAAAATGACTATAAATCTACCAACATTCTAAAATATTAACTGGTTAACTGCAATGAAAAAAACTGCATCTGATTTAATATCTGTTTTATCCTCTCTGACAAACTTTATAGGTATGGTTGTATCCAAGACCACTGTCTTGGTCCATTTGGGCTGCTATAATAAAATACCATAAACTGGATAGATTATACACAACAGAAATGTATTTCTCACAGTTCTGGAGGTTGGGAGGTTCAACATCGAGGCACCTGCGGATTCAGCGTTTGGTGACAGCCTGCTTCCTAGAAGTCTCCCTGGGATCTGCCATGGTGAAGGGGCAAAGGGGCTCTCTTGGGTCTCTTTTATAAAGGAACTAATTCCTATCATGAAGACTCTGATCTCAGAACTTAATCACCTCCCAAAGAATCTACCTCCTGATATTATCAACTTGGGGGTTAAGATTTCAACATATTAATTTTGGTGGGGGGACATAAACATTCAATCTTTAGCAACCACCATGTTATGCTCATTTTAAATGTAATATGTAACATTTGAAATGGGGAATACTATACATTCCTCGCAACAAAGAGTTTGTATCTGGAAAATTAGTGGTATGGTA
This sequence comes from Camelus dromedarius, assembly GCF_036321535.1. Taxonomy (NCBI): domain Eukaryota; kingdom Metazoa; phylum Chordata; class Mammalia; order Artiodactyla; family Camelidae; genus Camelus; species Camelus dromedarius. The sequence continues at coordinate 33,412,731 of NC_087439.1, read as the reverse complement.
AAAATCTTAATTCTATAGCAAGCCAGAAGGCAAAGCCTTAGGACCCTCAAACTCGGAATTAAATACAAAAGTACTAAACACCTAAGGATCTTCTAGGAATGTCCCAGAAACAAAGGAGATTATCAGACAGATTCTCTCATTCATCCCTTCCACTCTTCTCTTTATCCTGGGAACTGGAATAAAACCATGTTACCCAGAGTGGTGAAAAGAGAAAATGTTATTTATCCAAGTGTGTATTTTAATGGGTAAGTGTGTGCGCTCTGGAATATGGCAGAGAGGAACTTGGAGCCCTGGGTCTGCTACTTACTAGCATATACACTTGCCCTAGCTGAGCCTGCTGTAAAAAACACTACAGGGTGGGTGACTTAAGTAACAGAGTTGTATTTCTCACAGTTCTGAAGACTAGACTTCCAAGATCAAGAAGACCTGGTGTCAGGTGGGGGGTGTCTTTACCTGGATTGGGGATGGCTCCCTTCTCACTGTGTCCTCACATGGCTTGTCCTCAGGATGTGCTCCTGGGGAGAGAGCTCTTGTGTCTCGTTCTTTACTTATCAGGGCACTAATCGCATCATGAGCTTCCCACCCTCATCACTTCATTTGAACCTAATTACCTCCTAAATGCTCCACCTCCAATACCATCACATTGAGGATTAGGGCTTTAACACATTAATTTGCAGGGACACAAATATTCAGCTCATAATAAAACTTGAGCAGTGTAGTTAATCCTTACAAGTTTTAGTTGTCTTATCTGAAAATCAGGACGATGATAGTACCTAATATATGACTTCTATATTAAATAATATATGTAAAGTATTATCATCTCCCTATATTTTGGCACAATCTATATAGTAGCTATCATTTATTAGATTGTCTTTTTCCTTCTGTTAGACCACTGTTCAGCTGGTATCCTTTTAATGTTATCTTCAGCTGTAGTAAATGGTTTTATTTCACCCATGTGTGAAATAGGACAGTGTCTCTCTGTATATATGCCTGTTCATTTCTCTAGCTAGGTAGATGATAGATGGATAGATAGAAAGCATTTCTCTATTAAAAATAGTTTTAAAATATCATTTAAGATCAACATGTAAAATGTCCTTCTCTTATTTTTACTCCAGTAGTCAAAAAGTACCAAGTACCAAGAAAAATGTACGTGTATCATTGTGGTTTGAACATTGGCTTTGGCCAGTCTTCTTACTTGCATTTCTTGACTCTCTGAAAAATAGCTTTTGCTTCACCTTTCAATCTCAAAAGAATATTTTGCTCCCAGAATACTAACAATGGGAGAGGGGCCAATAATGAGTGGCAAGTGCTTGTTTGAGTGTAATTTTCAAAGCCAATAAACCAATCTCATTTTTTTTTTCAATCTCAACTTTTTTATGTCTGTTACAATTATATGATGGGTTCAGTGTATCAGAGTAATCTAAATCCCATACATTCCTGGATGAAAACTAGCCCAGAGGTAAGCCACACTAAAACTTACATTTGGAATATAGAGGCAATTTGGGGAATTACCGGACCAAGTAAAACATTGGCTTGCTCAAACATGTCAACAAGGGTTGAATAGTTGATGAGAAAGCATCTTCAGAAAAATAGTCCTTAGAGGAAGAAAGATGAATTTCAAAAATTATGCCCAAGGCACAGTTGTCATTTTGCATTCCAGTTTTCTTGTGAAGGCAAAAGAAAGCTTTTTAAGTATTATCCAGTTTTGTTTCAGGGCTCCTGGATCTGTTGGCCTAAACATCCTTCACTGTCAAATACTATGTCACCATCACATTGTGACTGAAGGGGCCAAATTCAGAACTATATTGAAAAAAAGAACAATCAAACAATGTTATAACTACTCAAGTCACATCTCTCAGCACTTTTTTTGTATCATATAAAAAATTAATCAACGGTGAATTACTTCCTCTTCAAGTTAATTGTTTTTGAAAAATTGTGACGAATTTTTCAAAGTCACACACATTGAAGGTTGAAATATCAACCCAAAAAAATCGCAATAAATTTGCTTTTAATCTTTCCTATTTTAAACTACAACTCCTGAGGAAGAAATTCTACAAATCTACATATCTTTACCGCAAAACTTACTGAGTACTAAGCCTGGTACCATGTCAAATTCAAGTTACAAAGTCAAAAAAACTATATATAATCAACCCACCTAATTCACAGAAGTATTGCCGTAATCAATTTTGAGTCTATGTGCAAATATATTTTGTGTCACTATAACACATTAACTATTACTTCATATTGTAATTATTTAGAAGAGTGTCAGATAGGTTAAGTATATACAGTTTCCAAAGGCTTTACAGCAGGAATGTCTTACGTGAACTCTGGTTTTGTACATAACTGATTTGACCATCTGGTAACTTACTGCTGTAGCAGCAACACAGTAAAGCGGGAAATGCCACAACTATAGAAGAATTAAGACTTACTCATGCTAAAAATTGCAGCTCCAAAGCATTGTACGGCTCCAAGCAAACTGTATAATTCTTTAGTCTTAGTTTCTTTATCTAAATAATAGATATAATAACATTCACCCATAGGATTAAGTATACCTACAGAAATGCCTAGTTTACCACAAAGCAAACGCTTAATAAACACTGGTTGTATCCAATGGTCTATTAAATAAAGCATTAGTTGCTTTGTGAAAACACATAAAAGTCTCTCTCTTGGCTAACTTGATCATTCTTCTTCCAACTTCTAAATAGGGGAGCAAATTAGGGGAAAAAAGCTTAGAAAAAATAAACACTTCACACCTGGTAATTCTAGCATGAGGCTGACAATAATGGCCTTTTATTCTTTCACTTCAACTGTGAAATAAAGCCTTTTACCTTAAGATACTAACAATTAGAGAATACAGTTTTACAACTTTACCTTTTCTCCAGTTTTATCTTTATATGTTTGAGGAAGGAAAAATAATTCAAAGTCTCTAAGTATGACTTAAGAATCATAGAATTTCGGCAAGAAGTAAAATCACCATTCTGAGTACTATTTTGTATATACTCAAGTTAATTAACTTTAAATGTTTAAATCTATAAAAATGGGTAACTAAAATGCCCTTTTTTTTTATAAAACTATCAACACACTAAACTGCTACACACTGTGTTTATAAAATAAGTATTTTTAGTTCAAATACTGCTGTATTTTAGGATATTCCAAAATAAAAATCAGTTAAAGATAAACTACCAAAAGCTGAAAATACTTCAGATCCACATTTATGACCACTTTTTTGCAATTTAGTAATCTTTGGACCTCTGTATAACAGTGTTTGCAAAAGAAAACCCCACTAGAAAGATAACTATGATTACAAAGCTGTGTTTTCTATTACTCAGAGCTCTCCAAAAATTCTCCTGCTGAAATGACACAGTTACTGTACCAAAAAGCATTTCTCCTTTCAAAAGCTCAAAAAAAAAAAAACTAAATATATTTTTATAGGTCCAAAAATGAAGATAATGAAAAACCTCTTCACCTATAAATTGTAAGCTTGTAACTCATATCCTAATACGAACATCATACATAATTAATAAGAAGAAATGCTTTTAAAATATTTCAATTGCATATCTAAGTTTAGTTTTGAATTTAAATTAAATTTTAAAACAGAGCAATGTATTTGGCCAATAGCATTCACTGAAATAGCTTATGTAATTAATATTATAAACCACATTAAAATTAGAATCCTAAAATGAATAAAAAGTAGCCATACAATTTTATGTAAATGCTCTATTATTTACTTAAGATTAAGCTCAGAAGAAATTAGATGTGTACACTCATAAATATGCAGTTTGATTAGCCTTGTTTTAAAGCTCCTCTCACAAGAGTGAAGGGATGTTTCCCTGAAAATATATTAGAATTACAGGTACAGTTTCAGAAGGCAGAACTGGGATTGACTGATGCCCATGACTGGGCAACAGAGTTAAGCTCAGTACAAGGAGACATTTTCTAACGATTAGAACTCTGCCCCAGGATGTAGAGACTTGGAAGAATTCACCCGGAGACTGAACTATCTTTTAAGAATGATCAGTAGAGGATCAGTGCAGGTAACTGTGCCAGTCCTCTAAGAGGATTTTCTGTGCACATTTTCACTGACCAAATTGAAAATAAAGTTGGGCCAGACTAATTGTTAGGAGAGGAAGATTAGCTTAAAAGCAAGAAAATACTCCTTTTCAAAATTAACACAATAATGTTTTAAAAATAATGATATTATTAGGAAAAAATCATGAAAACACAAGTATTTTGGCTGTTTCAAATAGCTATGTAATCCTTTCCCACTTGCTAACAATGTATAGAGTTGCATTAAGTATACTACACTTTGATTTTTCTCAGTTAATATGAACATTTTTTAAGATTTTATCTACTCATTACAAAAGTTGACATGCAATGATAATAAAAAATTATGATCATTAAGAAGGGGAAGATGACTGAATACATCAATTGAGTGCTTCTTATATACCAAGTACTCTTGGAAGCCTTTGGGGTGGATTATTTTATTTAATCCTCACAACCCACTTACAGATAGGGTTATTTAGGCAGAGGATTTAAATGTTTTCTCAACCATAGAACTATTATGTGGTGTAATCAGGTCTTTATGCCATAGGCTGTTATATCATACTTTTAAAGTGCCTAGATGGACCTGGAACTTTTTCCAGAGTAGAAGGAATAGTACTATGTGTCATACAATTTTTAAAAAAAATTTTTTTACAAGAATATGGCTAGATTCTGCACTGAAAACTACAAAGGTAAATATCCCTGAAGGTGCAAAGTGTGGTGCAATGGAGAGCTTAGTTCTTATTTGTCTCCAGATGGTACAAATTACAGGTTCCAAGTTGGTTTTGTTTTATTATTATGGCAGTGAAAGGGACTACACTAGAATAAAAGTTTCCAGACGTTGCAGTGGAAGAAATTTTGGAGAATTTACCGAAGTTTCAGCACTTGCTCCAATGTAGCTATTAGGCGTTTGGAGGTTATATCTGCAATGTTTTTCTTTATCTTCACTAGGATACACTGGGAATTCCAAGTACCAAAACTAAAGAAGAGGATTCTTCCTAATTAGTTGGTTTGTTAAAAGAGTAGGAAAGAAAAAGGAAATTTGTTTGCAAACAATTAGAACCACTTTAATTTTACTTAAGTCTATTCATTATCTTCCTAATGCATTTAAACTATTCATATCCTGGAATAATGCCTGGCCTGGAAGATTTCAGTAATTTGCTTCCACTGAGAGAAAATGTCTAGAGAGCTTTCTTTCTCAGGCCAGAATTTCTCCAGTTTCAAGATTTCTTCTCTACCATCTCCTTTCTTGCATGTGGCCTCACCATTGGCCTTGAATTAAATCCACAACTCCAAAGTTAATCCCCAGCCTCTGGGTTGCAACCATTACATTGACTTGTTCTGACCCACCCTCCTGTGGATGCCTGCTTTGCCTTGAGAAGAAATCACGAGACGGGAAGAGGTCAGGAGGAGAGTGAGTGTAGATAGCAGAGGGGCCACTGAACTCTGATAAAGTCCTTGGTCTAGGACCTGAGGAAAGAGCAAAGCAGACTGTTGAAAGTCAAGAAGGGGGTCTAGATGTAATAAACAAGAAAGAAAGGAGATATTGTTCTGAGGTTGAAACACTTATTAATAACGACAAGGTCTAGATGAGATATAACCATGAGAGTAAGCAGCAGATTCCTAGTGGAAGACAAAATCACTGGCAGAAACAAGATGAAGCATCTGAGAAGTCAGTGTAATGCAAGAACCATGTATATGAATTTGGAAGTACAAGAATCAATGACAGCAAACTAGAGAATTTTCAAAGAACAAAGGAAACTGACAATGGATAACTACAAATAAGAATACCAGAGAGGAGATACTTGTGCAAAGAGCTCCAGAAATTTGCGTTAGGGTCTGTATTTATTTTCTATGTTGCATAATAAATTACCACAAACCTACTGAGTTAAAACTATATGCAGTTATTTTCTCACAGCTTCTGTAGGTAAGAAGTTCAGACACAACTTAGCTAGGTTCCCTGCTTCATAGTGTCACCAGCTGCAATCCAGGTGTCTACTGGGGCTGTGATCTCATCAGAGTCTTACCTGGGGAAAGATCTGCTTTAAATCTTCCTCAGTTTGTTAGCAGAATTTATTTCCTTTTGGCTGTAGAACTGAGGGCCCTAGTTTCTCAATGGATGATAGCTAGAGGGTGCCCTCTGGTCCTAGAAGCCACCTTCAATTTCCAGCCACATGGCTTTTTTCAAAGGCAATTCACAGAATTTTTTTTTAAGAAGAGTGAGTCCTCTAGTCTGCTTAGAGGGTATTTTGTATAATATAAAATTTATAGGGGTGATCTTACAAACCCCAGCATCTTTGCCATATTCTATCGGCTAAAAGTAAGTCACATATCCTGCCCACACTCAAGGAGAGGGGATTACATGTGGCATGCCATTAAGTGGTAGAGATCAAGGAGGGCCCAAGGTGTTCTAGAGTCTGTGGATGAATGTTAATTTGTGCATGCACAAAGCGAAAGCCCATAAGGCAGAGGAGGAACAACTTCAAAGGAAAGAAAAATTATCAGGCTGTTGTAAGTCAAGTAGTTTCAAGAGCTCATACAGTCAGGAGTCATTTGAGTCCCCACAAGTCAGAGTAGAGACACATGTTGAACACAAGGAGCATTCAGTAGAGATCCAACATAGGTCATGCTTTGACAGTGAATTGAAACCAGCCTTAAAGTAAGAGTTACTACAGACCCCTTTTAAAAAGCCTAAAAACAAGCCTGGACACTGTAACAAGGAACCCAATCTGAAAGGCCATATACGTGACTAGACTCAGGTCTTTCCAGGGCCTCTGATTGCTTCAGCATTTTGAAGTTTATTTGGGTAATAATAACGACATATTGATTTTTGTCTCCAGTTTGCTTCATTTTAAATAATGAACTAGCATTAATTACTGTGATCTGCTGGAAATTGGTGCTTAGTTGAAGAGTATGCCGCTGAAAAGAGAGTATCATTTTAGGAGTGATACAAGCAAGGCTCAAGAAATCACTTAATAAATGTAAATGATTCTGCCAGGATGAGGAAAATGAATTGTTTCTATGCTCCAACGGAATTAAAAAGGACATTAACATTATCATCAAATCATCTTCCCTCTACTATAACCAATTTGCCATGTTCTTTTACCTTTCTTTTCTATTTCTTGTTCCTCACTGCAAAAACAAAATTCTATTAGCTACTTCTTTAAAATAAAAGCTTAAAATGGAAGTCTAAGAAGTGATAAAAGTTCAGGGGAAAAATGTATTGTGACACCATCATTTAGCAATGAAATATTAAAGCCACAGAGATTCTCTGAGTATGAGTAATTCAATAATCATTATAAGGGGGAAATCTCAGAAATAAATATGTATGTGACATTATTCTTCATAGAGATTATCTCTGATATTATTAAATGTATATCTTCATGTGTTCCAAAACAAACTTTTGAGAGTTTAGAAACACACTGAATGCATATATCCTTTGACCCAGTGAAACTATATCTAAGAATTTACAGAAATAGACATATATTCTCACACATATGTGAAATGACATTAATGCATTGTCTATAATAGTAAAATATTGGAAACCATCCAAATTTCTTAAATAAGTTACGTGCAGTCATTAATGAAATACTATGGAATGCTGTGCAGCAACAAAACAACGTAACAGTAGAAAACGCCATCGTAATTTCAGAAGACTCCCGAACAACCACCATGAATATTATTATTACTCCTGTTACACTGGCAAGGAAATGTACACAGACACTAAGCAACATGTTCAGTGAGGTTACAGAACTGGGAAGAGTTGGAGCAGAATTTTAGCTGAAGTATTCTTTGCAAATACCTTTGCCACCTAGGGTGAACTTATGTCCCAATTTGTCTATAGTAATTATTACTAGCACTCCCATTCATACTCAAATGTGTCCTCATTTGCAGGACAATTTTATGATAACCCTATATATGAGATGGAATCTATGCCTACAAGAGAAAAAATGACAGAAATGAACACTCTGCAATCATGTAGTACTGGTTTTCATTTTAATAACTCTAATTTTTCTCATTACTATCTTTCTGCCATCCTGAAATTATATTTTCATTTTCCACCATTACATTTCAATAACCATCCATTTATTTGGATCTTCTGGGGAACATTTTAGATTTTCCACATTTGCCAAGGTTGGTAGCTTTGGCTCATACAGTCATCTCACGTGTGTTTAGAGTCCATTTCTAGGTATTAGTGTGCCCCTTCCCTTGTGTTCTTTGATAGCCACGCTGAATTTCATACTCTAGAACTTTGAGAATGTGCATCTTGCATGAAACAAGATGCAAAGCTAAATTCATTCATTTGGCCTTTGGAGCCTATTCTGAAATCTGAAGTTAGTCTCTTCTGATGCACACATTGTGATCTTTTTTAACTTATTAGGAATACTGTATTATGATCTTAAACTGATATTAATCATATTTTACCACTCCATGCATATTATTACATGAATGCAAACATTAGGTACAACAATTTAAAGATATCCAATGCTGAGACATTTTGGTCATTCAAAGACAAAATCTAGACACTAGGGTTTCTTAAGGAAATCACCAAACAAAGAGCAAAGCATGCATGGTTATTAGAATTATATTGTCAATACTGAAGTCAATTCAAAGACATCTTCACTCTTGGCTCTGACACAGTCATCCATGTGTTCTAACTATTATACCAAAATACTGACTTCTGAAATTCAGTGCATCAGTTAGTTACATGAAATTAGTTACATAAAAATTAGTAATTGTGAGACACCTACATTAATCAAGCCTTCCTTATAAATCATGGTGCATTGTGTACACTTCTCTTCTGCATCTGAATAACAAATGTGACCTTCCTCAGTCATCTTTGCATTGCTAACTTTTAACATTTTTCATCTACATTGTGTCTGCAGGTGACAGACTAATGATTTATGTGATACAAAATAATGCAATTTCCCCGCTTTCTATTATTTAAATCCATGTCAAAATGCATCTTTTGGCTCAGAACTTTTACTGAGAAATGTCATATTCAAGACTCCTAGGTCCAACCACATAGAATGAAAAAGTGCTAATTTCTCAGAGCACCTCAGAAAGGATTTACTATCTTTTATAGCTTCTCTGTTTTCTTTATTCTTGCCATTTATAAGACATTTAAAATTAGAATAAAATAATACTGTAGTTACTTAACCTTGCCTGCCAAATCACAAAGATAAACATTTGTTTAATATTTTCTAACAGAGGTCAAGAAAAGGAACAATTTTCACTTTTATTTTAATATGATATAATCATTGCTAATTATGATGAATAACACATCTGAAAAACAATGTATATACATGTATCTCCATATATATAATGAATAACTGAAGGGTGGAGGCCCAGATCCCCAGAGAGCAAATTATAAGACTCTGAGAGGGATAAACTAATAACCTTGGTGTTGTAACACTTTTTTCTCACAGCTTTAAGGAACAGAAGCACAAGGTGGAACATACTTCAATCATGGAAGATAACATGGGCAAAAAAGGGATCTTGAAAGAATTAGCCCACAAAATTGATGTGTGTGTTGTGAAATGAAGTAGGCCTATTGAACATGTATAATGGTGTTATGTTCCTTCTTTCCAAACTGGTTTTGACTACATCTTCTTACATATCTAGCTTACTGAGTAATATAATTTTATAAAGTATTTGATTTTTTTTTTTAACCTCCCTATACATAATGGGAAGCTGGGAGAGGAAAGTTACTAAAAGGGTTAAGATTCAGACACTTACCTCGTTTAACAGACAGGAACCCAAATCAAGCAAAATCCACTGCATGAACAAAATTTCCATTCTATAAAAGTATTATTTCTCTAAAATGTTTCACAAAAATTGGCCTCCTGATAGTATCAGAATTCCGGAAGAGCTGGCTACTGCAGCCTGAGCTGCAATTTTACTTCTGTCAAGCCAGAAGTAATAGAGATAAATTTGTAACCAAATTAGTGACATCAATTCAGATTGACAGATTGAAAATATAAAAGTAGTTGGAGGAAATGTATCTTTTTTCTTTATGTCCCATAGATGGGGTCTAGAGTTTGTAGCTTGCCTTGACTTTAAAATTTCTTAACTGATAGAGATATCAGTAGTCATGATTCTTCAACAGTACAAGCTAGGCTGAATTTGTGTTGGTTCTGCAAATTGCATAAGTACTTGATTTTCAACTATGTAAATTATAGACTGAGTGCAAGTAAGGTCTGAATTCCTTTCCAAAGTTGTCATAGTTTATTTTCTGGATTTGATTTAAAAGTTAATTCAATTCTATGCAAATAAATAAATAAATAATAAGTTTTCTTTAAAATCAGTGCTATAGAAACTTTTTGGATGACAGAAATATTTGAGAATCTGCTTAAAGCTACTGAGGCAGTGGAACTGACAGTGACATGTGTTCTCACTCAGTGTCCACCTGTGAGGCAGGACAGTTTATTTATTATCAGATACCTCAGGGTCAATTGCCCACTAGGATAGGATGGCTGTCAGAGGTATTAAACATAGCAGGTGTTTAACTCTGTTCACCCAGGGCAAGTTGAAATAGCAGGAGTCAGGGTTCAAGTTCTTAAGGAGAGTGATTAGTGAGACCAGGAAGAAGTCTGTTCTGAAAGGCAGATTGAGAAACACTGCAAATTTTTGGAAGAGGACTTTAAAACAGGGTCTGAACTAGAGGACGCAGGAAAATTCAAGCTAGGGAACATGGCACGGGGATACAAAATATCAGAAAAGGCTTTCTCTGAAGGCAATGGAGCAACTAAGGGACTCAGCAGACAGCATTAGGATGTGAAACTCCAAGTAGGAACTACACCAAGATGAAACCTGACTTACACTGTGGGACCCAAACAGTGCTGAGGAATAATCCTTAAGGCTTAGCAAAAGTGAGGGAATCAAGAGGCTAAGAAAACAAACAGTTAGTGCTTAGAAAGGTTTGATTTGGCATGCATTTAAGTGTGTTTGGTGAGGTTTTAGTAAACTTTCCTCTAAAGGAGAGGATGGATCCTGGTGGTGGTCAACTAGCCAGTGTTGGAGACGTGTAGCAACTAGTGAACTGATCAGTATCAACAAAACCCACCTTCCTTATACCTCTTTAACCATAGGTGTTTATGTTCATTGCACAAAAATTCTGTACAAGTTTGCGAGCCAGTGCAACTCACATAGGAACTTTTATCCTTCAACAGAGAGATTTAGCATTAGTCTTAGCAGATATTGGTCTCAAATAAGGGGCTAAGCCATGGGAACCTCTATGCTGAACAAGCAATAGCTTTCTCCTACCCTCAGCCTTCTTGGCCTTTTCTGGTTTCGTCAGCTTAGAGTTCAGTCCAAACTACCTTGAACTCCAATGTTTACAGCGCCTGACAACTCACATAGGTTTCAAACCCCTGTTTCATTTGCCTTTCTTTGATGGATGAGGGTGGCTTGTGATGATAGCGGTGTCAGAGGTGGAAATAGACCCTGATTTTTTTTGATCTGTAGAATCGTAAGGACTGAGTTTGAACAGTGATTCTACCATATACTGGTGATATGATCCTTGCAGGGTTGAGTATTTATTTCATTGCAGTGTTGGGAAGATTAATTGAGATAATTCATATAAAGAATTTAGTAGAATACTTAGGACTGAGAAAGTATGTAACAAATGTTAGATACCAAGTACTGTCTGAGATTCTATGCTTAGAAAAACTAACCCAGCGCTCTGATGTTATTGCCCTAAAGATTGTCCTATTTCCTTCCTTTCTGCCCTAAAACAACAACAAAAATGATCATTCCTTAGGAAAATATCTAATCACGTGTGTGTGTGTGTATCTCACACACACACACACACACATATATATATATAGTGTACACTAATATGCCTGAATTTTAATAATTGTCAGTACGTGTCCATTGCCACATTTTGTCCTTTTGAATACCAGTATGGTAGAGACTGTTGTTTGCTTATCTAGAAGCCATTCTGTTTACTACTCCTTCCTAATATAATCACCATTTTGTCCAGATGTCTACCCCTCCCAGTTCAGCCCATGTTGACTCAAGGGAAGCTGACGGCATTTTCAGCTCCAGAGCATGTCTTACTCAGTAGGTCTTCATTATTCCCAGCCAGAAACGGCAATCCTATACCACATGTCTCTGAGCCAGAATGGCCTTTCCCTGGTGACTGTTATCTGACCAGGGCAGAGGCTTTACTTGGTTCTCTCATCCTGAAGGGAACGGCTTTTAGTTCCATGGTTAAGAGAGAATTTTTCCCTGTCTCTCTATCCAAACATATAACCTCCATGGCTTCTAGCAGCCATTGGGTGTTGATGAGTGAAGCCAGCCTGAGGAGGAATTTAAAGCTAAAAAATCATCTGACCATGTTTATAAAGTCCAGGGAATGGATTTCCTCCCACTTGAGATAATTCCTCTCCTTATTAAGCCAGTCCAAATCAGTTTTTTTGTTGTTGTTGTTACTGTTGCTCAGTGCATCCAAAAGCATCTGAACTGACAAAAACCATTCTCTGCACTTCTTTTTCTTTTCTTCTAATCATCTGATCATATCTGATCAGGTCAGATTTTTCTGATCACAGTCCTCTTTCTTTATTTTGATCTCTGTTTCCTGGGTTGATTTCATCCATTCTCGTGGTTCCAGTGACCTTCTATGTATGGACATATACAAGTCAGACCTCACTACTGAGCACCAAACTCATATTTCCCAATGTCATTACTTAGCTCCCTCCTAAGTCACCCACAAGCTTCTCAAAATCAACATTCTAATATTGTAATTCTCATCTTGTGTAGTACTGCCCCTTCCTCCACCTGTATTCTCATTATCTGTTGTATTGTCATCCACCTAAATTGAAACTTCAAGGTTTTATTCTCTTCTCTTTCCAAATCTGATTCAATCAGCAGTGCACATTTGCCTTTTTGACTCCCTGAAATATCCCCGAATCTGGTTCCTCTGTGCCCTCACTGTGCAGCTCTGTAGGCCAGGTTCTTGCTCATCTCTCACGTAGAGTGCTGCAATCTCCTCTTGTTTGAATTCCCAGCCATGAATCTCTCCTCTTCCTATCCATCCTAGAGACACAAATGCCAGAATTATCTTTCTAAATCAAGAAGTAATTCACCTTGTTTTTCCTGCAGGGAAATCACACTGCCCAGCATGCCTTCCACAGCTCTTCACAATCAGACCCTGCTTCACCTCTCTGGGCTGATTTTCTTCTAGTACCATCTTTTCCCACTGTTCCAGGCTCCATTTCCTAGAAATGTCCAATGAGGATGTCTCACTTGTCTTCAAGCATGCCTTGTTTCCTCTTGACTCCATGTAATTATACGTGTTTCCTCCTCTGCCTGGAAAACTATTACTGATGCTCGAACATCCAACACAATAATTTCCTGAAAACATACGCTTAGCAGCAACCTTAGCTCTCAACTGAATTAATCAATTAATGTCTTCTCACCCTGATTCAAAGCATGTTATACAGAACTTCTCACATGGTGTCCCCACCTCACACTATGATTTGTAGTTCGTGAATCTAGATCTGCCCTTAAACCATTAGCACTTTAACAAAGAAAAAAAATGTGTGGTTCACTGGGGGAATCTCTCAGGCCAGTCAACACAGTGTCTGGCATAGAATAATGTTTCAATACAAGTCCACAGGAAAAAGAAGCTACAGGACCTCTCAGGGCACCACTCAGTGGAAAATGCAGGCTTTCTCAGGAAGGGTTTAGATTTTGTATCAGTTGTAGTTTGGGCTAACTACACTCATACTCTGTCATCTCTCTATCTGAATTTCACTTCACTTTCTAGGTTATCCTCAAGGGCAAATAACTTGGAAACTCCTCTCCCAGCCAAAAGCTGAAGATGTACATAGCTAATGTCCTGAATCCAAATGGTATCATGAATTCATTTCTAATAAACAACCCTTCACATCCTAAGGCTCTTAGGAGTGAAAAATTCATGGTATCTGCGTCTACAAAATGCAATGAGGTTCGAATAAAACCAACTGAGAAGCATAAATTGATATAACGATTTTTATGTCCTACTGTTACAGCTGTATTGGGATCTTTTTTTCCCAGAGTAAAATCCTTTTAAGATAAAGGGGGCCTCTTGCCAAGAGCAGGACAGAAAATGCAGAGCCAAACTTAATTTGACCCAAACACAGATCTTGTCTCAGGAGTCTTCATAAAGAGCAGTTCACCATATGTGCTACAACGCCTGTGGGACACAGTGAGCTTCTGTTTCCCAGCTTCCTAAAAGAGATGATGGTCTGCAGCCAAATAGTATGGACTATGTTTCTAAGTAGCTGTGCAATGGTGCTAAATTCTTTTAAAGTGTTGCTTTGCCCTTTCTTGCATGAAGGTCTTGGCACACGAAGCGGGAGGCTTTGAATGGTTTACAAGAATGTAATTTCCGAGTTTCATGTAGGTCTGGCACACTCATGAAAATAATGAAATTAATTAGATCGAAATGGAACCCAAATTGTCATCATGAGGCAGTTCTGAATAAGACATGTTCCCTGATGAATCTCTGCTGGAATAAAGCTGTAAAAGAACACAGTTCAGGCGTGGCATATTTCTGTATTGTAGCCACATTCCAAACTTGTTTAATAGGAAGAGCAGTTGGGGAAATCTAGAATAAATGGTTCTGGGCTCATCACCATTCTAATTTCTTGAGAGCATCCTGTGCATCAAGTGCTATACCGTTTTAAGCACTTTGAAGATACTTACGCATTTAAATATCCTAAGAATCTTATAAAGCAAGAAACTGCTATTATACCCATTTTAGAGAAACTGAATGACAGGGTCTTGTTGGTGTACAAACTGGCCTCCCCATACATGAAAGGAAAGAAGACACCAAAGAAAGAGGCAGATCATTCCAGATTGGTAAGTGGCAGATTTAATAAGATAAGGAACTTCCATACAATTGTGTTGGGTGGCCGTAAGTCAAGTAGATCTCTGCACCTGCCTGCCAGAACCTGAAAAAAAATGTATATAGAGGCCTTAACTGGGTTCTGTCATGTATCCCTTCCAAGTGATCTCAACAACTCCTTACTTTCCCAAGGCTGCATCCTTGAAAACGGCCCCTGCTGTGGAAATGATGGGCAGGGCACACATTCCAAGAACAGGAGCAGGGACAGGGAGCCTCCAGCCGCCCCGCCCAGGTCCAGCTTGAGGGTCAGTTGGTGGTCATGTCCTCCCGATTTCCTCCTCCAGCAGGTTTAAAAATAAGTTGCCCAAGAGCACACAGCTAGGAAGTGGCAGCACTAGCAGTAGAATCCAAACTGGCTTCACAGCGTACAGATGTTATCACCATGCAAACCGTCTCCCTGTTGGAGTGTCGTCCAAGGAGAACAACTGACCTTCTGTAAAAGGTGAAAATTGGCCTTGCACATTGCTGAGGTCAAGATATCGGGCCAATTATAAAGTTTACTTTATTTTAGACTTTAAGCATGCCATTTGCACTTGTGCCTATCCAAGCCTTGGATATTCAGGAGTCATTTACATGTAAATTATCTTTACCCAACTTCTGCTAATTTAACATGATTTAATCATTGAATTGTGTGTTTGAAAAGAATTCATCAAATACACAAGAGAAAACAAAGCCAGGTTGTTTCAAATAGCTAATTTGAATACATCCCCCAAAAACAAATAAGCAAGTTATTCAAGGTTATTTTGAAGTCCAACAGAAACCTAACTTAGTCAGTAAGTGGTGGTCAGGTAGACAGTATTTCACGGTACATATAAGACTGCAAGGAACAGCTTTCAGAGAAGAGAGGAGTGGGCTAAACAGTCACCCCCCAAATCAAGTCTTCAACCCCTTATGCACAATAGTCATCTAATTAAAATTATAATTAATGGATTTCAAAGACCAGCTTATCTCTATTATTACAAGCAGTGAAAAAGGAACTCTGAAAAAGAGAGTTTCAGCTTAGAAGATATGAATTAAAACACTGCTAGGATATCTGCATATCAAGTGGGGGAGACCCTTGCCAACTCACTAGGAGAGGAAACACTCTCCAGCTTTCAACTTCCTACAGGAGCTGAAAAGTAGAATATGTTCAGAAAGCAGAATGGAATCGATCTCATAGCAACCAAATGAACCTTCCATTAGCAAATAAAAACCACAAATCCTCATGCAATCTCAGAAGGTAAGGAGTAAAAATCCCAGGAGCTCAAGATAGAAAACATACCAATAAAGCTTGAAAAATCCCATTTATCAGTAAAAACAAGCTCAGAAAGCCAACCCTTAATGCTATCCTTTCATAATTTATCAAGTACAATTTCCACCTTCAGCTAATACATCGGGTAGGGAAAAACTCTTTATATGAGTCATGCTGAGGAAGAAAATGAAATGTTTATACAGTAGAAAGCTCAGTGCAAGGAGAAGAGGTTAGAAATGGAATTTCCATGTCAGTACTGCGTGGAAGGGGAGAAGGGACTCTGCCACAGAAACTCTCAGAGATGATTGAGGGAAATAGAGACAAATTTCAGACCTGTTTAATGCATTTGTAATCCTTCCACTTCGATTTAGCTAAACCACCAAAGGAAGCAATCTAGGCTTTTTCAAAAGGAGGGCAAAGGGAAAGAAAAAAAAATATATAAATATATATACATATACATATGCAATATATATACATACACAGTATATATACATTATCTAAATAACATATTTAAAATAAAAAGAAACACGAGTGTATAGAGTCTTAACTAGCATTTTGGATGTCATGTAAAGATCCCCAACTTGTTAAGCAATGGTTTTCAAGTTTTATAGGTCCATCACCATAAATGCTAAAATCAAGGTTAAATTGGTTTATGCAATAAGAGAAAGTAGTAGGAGGCTCTCAGCTGTGAAAGATTGCAGAAGACAAGAGTCAAGTGTGACCTAGTAAATAGAAATTCTGCACCCCGATGTTTTACAGGTTTGCTTATTTTGTTAACCAACGTTCCGTTGATATAATTCATCCACAGACTTCTCACACACTACCTGCCCCATGGTTGAGAAAGCACTGGAATTAGAATCAGAAAACATGGGCTGAAGCCTGGCCTTGCCACATGCTATCATTTAGCAACAGTAATTTCACTTCTAAAACTGGGGAAAGTAAAACCAAAAGAATGTGTTTGTGATGAGGAGTAAGTGAGAGTGCATGTGCAAAACCAACTTGTAACCATACTTGTTACTACATTTGTAAACTATAAAATGCTAGGCAAATAATAGCAATCATAGTAAAAATTACTTTTGGTTATCAGTTGTCAGTATTAAATTATAATCCATCATTTTCTGGATCTAAGGAATGGATTTTGCAACATTGAACTTACAATCAGAAGACACAAATTAACTTGCTACGTATGGTGAAACTGTATACAGAAATATAGGACTTCCTGGTTAATACAGTAACAAGAATTTCCAGCTTTAACACTTGTCCTGTATACTTTCTATTCAAATGTCTATCCATCTAGTCAAAAAAAAAAAAACAAACAAAACAAAAAAAAAACAACAAAGAGTAGCACTGGAACCAAAGATAAAATTAAAACCATAGCAGAGAAAAGTTCATGAACTTTATTACTGGTAGTAATTTATAGAGAAGCAGAGGCCTGAGTTATACTTCTGTGTTTTACCATTGGGAAATGAACAAAAACAAAACACAAAAACAAAACAAAACAAAAAGCATACTCCAGAGGTTTCTCAGAGTGTGGTCCTAGGACCACGGACCAACATCCCATTACCTGGGAGTTTGTTAGAAACGTAAGTACAGCAAATTCACAGGCCCAGACCTCAAATCCACTGAACAGGAAACTCTGTGGGTGGGGCCCAGGAATCAGTGTGGTCTACCAAGCTCTCCAGGTGATTTTCATACCCACTGAAATTTAAGAACCACTGGCACAAACACAAAGAAGATAGAGGAAAATTTTTTGATTCATGCTCACCCTATGAATTAATTCCAAAAAAAGAATTTGCAATGGCCCCAAGCAGGTACATATTATTATTCCCACTTTCAAGTGAGAAAATTAAGAAACAGGAATTATGAGACTGAACTAGCTCAGCACAATCAGAAAGAATCACAGTTAATGTGCTAATTATTCTGCCTTGAAGACTATCTCTTTCTTAATCATTGCTAGATGAAGTGTCCCCAGTATTGAGGAGTAGTTTGAAAACTATTTTCTTAAGTACATAGAACAAAAAATTGGAAAATTTCTGTCTGAAGTCTTCAAAAACATTGTAAAGGACATAATGCAGATGTCTGTAAGATATAAACAAAGTTAAAAGGATGGTTGAAGAAGTAAAAGAGTGTGAGAAATCTCAAGACAGTGGTAGAATCAAATCTACATTAATAAGGGTGGAATAAAAGCAAAGTGGGGAGACAACAGTACAGAAAGTAAAAGACATATTGTGGGAACCATGACAGAGAAGATAAAAGATATGGAATTCTGAGAACTGAGACCTAAATAAGAACGACATTTGTTTCTAAGTGAGAAATATAAAACCAGGAAGAGAAGCAAGAATATATGATACAATATGGAAAAAAAAGTATCTGGCAATGAGAAAAAGACTGAGTGCACTTACTGATAGTAATCACAGAATTCCACACAAAACTAAGGATAGAAACCAGTCTACAACTGGGCATAGTATGATAATTTTATATTATTTTAATTTCAGAAGGAGAAACAAAAATCCACAAAGTATCCAGGTTCAAAAACATGTCACCTTGGAAATAAATGAAGACTACCAAAATGAGAACAAACAGACGCTATTTACTCTGAGCTTACTGTAGCAAGGGAGTCACCCACAACCACTTGCATTTGCCAGAGACCTAAAAGCAGGCAAGAAAAAGCTTTATACTGAAAAGGAAAAGAAAAAGAAGAGGAATGCTTCAGGTAAGCATTGATTGGATGCTGCTGGCACGAGAAGGCGGGCTAACTACAAGTGGGGCATCTTATGTGCTTGTTGAGGGGAATGTATTTGGCTTCTTCTGACTGGTCCTGAGTTGGAAGCGAAGGCAAAAATTAGAGAAGCTGGAAGTCATTTACTAAGGCTTGACCGTTCTAAGTGGAGACTACCGAGGTTGTGCTTTGGCTTCCCTGCTGGGGAAGGCCTGTTGCTGCAGAAGCCATAGGTTAGAGCTCTATTACCGTTCATATGATGAATTAAACTTCTCAATTCTCTTCTAACTGTAACAGCTTGGAGGCAATAAAAATCCACTTGGTCATAGCCAGTTCTGTATTAATTGGACTCATACAGATTAAATGTATTAAAAGGTATTTGCAGGGAGTAATGTCAGTATCACGGTAGAATGAGACACCCGTTTTGTCTCTCCCCTTCAATCTACAGCCAGTGAAAGATCCACAGCTCTACAAAGGTGCCTCTGCTCAATACACCAATACACCGGAGAATTCCACACATCTGCACATCTAAAGGTGGGTGGACTGGACCCCATCGTGAAAGTAGAACCAAGGGACGGGGGAACCAGCGAGGCTGCAATCCTAGACCCTTAGCAGCAGTGGCTGAGCCTGTGGCCCCAGAGAACCCCAAAGCATCAGGGGAGGCAGCACAGACAGTTCCAGCCTCTCTGCCACCCTGATGCCTGTGGCCACAGGGAACCAACCACAGCAGCAGTGGCAACGGGGACTGTGACCCCATCCCTTTAATCATGGAGGTGCTCATGACTCTGACCCTCTACCCCTGCCAACAGCATGGAACTCGCAAACCCAATAATCCAGATATGACAGAGGCACCCATGACCCTGACTCCCACCTAACTTTCACCCTCCTGCCAAGGCAGAACTTGCAACTCAAGAGACTGCAGATGTGGCATAAGGACCTGCCATCCTGGTGACCCAAGTGGTGATGACAGTAACACTAGCCACAGGAAGGTATCCATGACCCGAGAGGCACAAGCAGGGACAATGAGAGCACCAGGCAACACCTATGAGAGAGGTGGTGGAGGGTGCAAAATGCTAACTCTCAAATACAAACAGTGGCAGCTCAGGTAAGGGAAACCAAAAGTTTGTGCTATAGCGCCACCTACTGGAAACTCATAGAAAGGTCTTTAATTTCTAACCTGTTGAATAGTTAAAATCAAGTTAAAAAAAAAGTTTGCTACTTCAAATGTATTAGCAGAGCAACAACTCATCAAGTACTACGAAGAACCATTGTAACAGTGTCACAAAAATAAAATGACAATTCTCAAGAAACAACTAAACAAAGACAATCTAACTGATAAAGAATTCAAAACAGCTATCATGAAGAAAATGAGTTGCAAGAAAAATTAGAAAGGCCATTCAATGCACTTAAAAATAAAACTCATGAACAGGAGGAATGCTTTACCAAAGAGATTTAAACTCTAAAAAAGAACCAAACAGAAATTCTAGAGCTAAGGAACTCAAAAAATGAGGTAAAGAATGCATTAGAAAGCATTTAAAATAGAGCAGACCATGTGAAAGAGAGAATTAGCAAATCTGAAGACAGAAATCTAGGAATGATACAGGTTTGAGAGGAGAGAAAATTAAGGTCTAAAAAAAATCAATATTCCTCAAAATATGAAGAGTAGAACTACCAAATGATCCAGCTATTCCACCTCTGGGTATTTATCTAAAGATTATGAAACCATTAATTCAAAAAGATATGTGCAACCCTATGTTTATCACAGTATTGTTTAAAATAGCCAATAAATGGAAGCAACCTATGTGCCCATCAATGAATGAGTGGGTAAAGAAGATGTTATATACACAAATCAGCCATTAAAAAAAAAAAAAAAAAAAAGATAAAATCTTGCCATTTGCTACA
The DNA here is from genome assembly GCF_036321535.1 of Camelus dromedarius. NCBI lineage: Eukaryota > Metazoa > Chordata > Mammalia > Artiodactyla > Camelidae > Camelus > Camelus dromedarius. Next base: position 33,391,944 of record NC_087439.1, on the reverse strand, counting down.
GCATGGATGGACCTCGAGGGTATTCCAAGTGAAATACGTCAGATGGAGAAAGACAAATACCATATGATTTCACTTGTATGTGGAATCTAATAAAACAAACAAAACAAAACAAAAAATAAACTAAATAAACCAAACCAAAACAAACACAAATATACAGACAACAGTATAGGGGTTACCAGAGGAGAATGAGGGGAGGGCATAATGAGTAAGCAGGGTCAACTATACGGTAATGGATGGAAACAAAACTTCTGGTAGTGAGCATGCTGTAGTGTGCACAAAAGTCAAAATATATTGCACACATGAAACTTAAATAATGTAATAAGCCAATGTTACTTCAATAAATTTTTAAAGTCAAGTGGATCGATAAGTCATAACGAAACACTAAAAAAAGATACTTGGAGTATTTCAATCATCAAAACCCCCCGCATTTTTAATAGTTTCAACATTTTAAGCCAGTAATACATAGAAAAGTGTACAAGAATATTTACTGACATTTAAATAATGGAAGATTTTCTGACCTTAATAGCAATAGAGGATATCACTAATATCTTATAAGATGAATAGGTTTTACTGCATAAAAACTAAGCATTTATATAAATCAAAGTATAAAGTAAAATATTAAAAATGTGCAAATACAGAAATAATGTTTTATTTTCACTTCACACAACTTTTTAGCTTGTCTTTTTTTACACTTTATCAACAGAATATACCTATTTTTAAAAATCTTCTAGAAAAATAACAGACCCTGCCCCAGCCACCCCACTTCAATTTCTACTCTCCAGAGATAGCCTCTTTTCCTCCTTACCTTTTAGCTATCTAGTCTGGTATTTGCTTCCTAGTTCTAAATAATATGTGCTCTTAGGCTTTAAGTTTCACATAGCATGCACTCTTAAGTATGAATTTCCAACTGATAGGGTATTATGCTGCCACTGTTTACTGTTTTGAACAATTTTAAAGACCATATGGAATTGCTAGTGTTATACTGTCAGGTGAAAATACATAGGATATTAAGTTATACGTACAATACAGTGTTCTCTGGAGAAAGAGGGCAAGGGAGAACAAGCAAGAGAAACATCTGCTCAGAGAATTATGACTTTATCAAATCATTTTTCAAATTTTCCATTTTTTCAAATAGAACAAATAGAAAAAACTCAATAGTAGTTTTTAGAAATATATATAGATAAATATAACATCATATGTAGAGAGAAATAGCATAGGAACAAAAAAATGACATGACTTGTTAAAGTTTTAAAATCATATTATTTCCAAAAGGAAAAAAATGTTTAACTTTAATTTGAATGTTTTTTTCAATTTCAAAACAGACATCATTGCTTTTAGAAATAATTCTGGAAACTGCTTCCAAAATTAGCATGATTAATATTCTCAGTCACTATTCCCTCAGAACACTAAAACAGCTAGTGAATTTGATTTTTTTACGTTGAACATTTCATAATGCTTAACTTGTCCTTTTTTACTTGATGCTATGTTCACATTTGACTCTGCTTGTTGTTATTATTAATTTCAGCATGAAGGATTCAGCTCTAGAGTTATACTGAACCCAGATAAAGTTATATGTTGATGAGAGAGGGTAGAAAAGAACAATATTTAAGGACTGAATCCCTGAATATTCCAGAAATAACTGATCCATGAAAAGCAATGACAAATATTTTTCTCCTTACCTGGACTTCTGCTTGGTAGAAATTGCCCCTCTGAAATGTCATTATCTTTTATGCAGTACAACATTATGAAGTCCCTTCAGAAATTGTCATCTGCCCAACTACTCAGTGAAGGTGTAGATGAAAACTAATTTGAACCTGAAATAAAATAAAAAGGAGTAAGATTTAAATGAATAAAGACATCTTGAAGTATAAAATATAACAGGGATATTCAAAAGGTGAAAATAAATGACACTATATCTGTTCAAATTAAGAAAATCTGTAGACCTAATTCTCAAGATATTTGAGATTTTATTATATTATTACTTAGGTAAAAGACCTGCCATTAAAGGTTAAAAAAATTCTGGGCATTTGAATAAATGTTTTTGTTCTTCTGATTTTGTTATTGTGTATTTCAAAATATCTCTTTGGACATTTTTCTCTCAAAATAAAATTCCTTGGTCTAGAGATGAAAAAGCATTTCTGTTTCATTTTCACTAAAGTAAAATTTTGTAGATTACCTTTGTTATATCCAGGCCTATTTACAGGTAAATCTTCTAAAATTTATTGTTTGTGTACTCCAAATTTTGGCAAGTCATTAGCAAATAAAAGAATCAGGCGAAAAATATGTATATGTTTTCAAAATTTACCATTTTCTTCATTATATGGCTAAGATACTACAGTTTATTACTCAATGTAACATCCTTCAGTCATTCAATTCATATACTAATCCCTTCATTTATCCATCCACCTATCCCAATATTAAGTGCATACTTTAAGCCACATATTATGGTAGGTTCTGGGTATACAGTAGCACAGAAATTAGATGTAGTATAATCTCCTCCCTTGTAGAGTTGACTGAGTAATGAAAATCTTGCTTTCTTTGTGAAGAAGGAATAACTCCTTTTTTTTTCCAGAATAAATGAGTGTATTGACGGTAAGACTTTGCTACTGATTTTCACAGTTTTTGATGGTTTGATCAAAGGGGCAATTGATGCAAAGGACTAGCAGCTTGTCTTGTCCACCTAGTTACCATATCCAAGACAAAGGCCTTCATTCTTCCATGGTTCTCAGATAAAGGTGTATGTTATCTGATTGCAACATCTCTTCCATTTTTATCCATAAGTCTGCCCTTCATAATAAGGAACTGCTTTTTACATAAAAATGGCCTTCCAGCCAAAAAAAAAGAAAAGGTTATTTTAAAAGTAGAACAACCCACTGATGCTAGGAAGAAAAACAGGCACTCATATTCATTATTCATGGAAGTATAAAATTGTACTATTTCTTTGACCCAGTGATGACAGCCAGTTCTAAAAATTTACCCTAATACCTTCTTCTCAACTTGATTTTTCTGTCTACCTGCAGGATATCAGTATGTTATCCTAAGTGTTACAGGAAACTATTTGATAAATAGTCCATTTTCCTGGTTCATGTTTTGAGAAGGGATTAATAGTAAGTTTTAATTTTTTCTTAAATAATTCTGTCACATATGTATATTCAAATTATCAGCACCCTGATCTGATGTGGGAGCATTCATTTTTTGTTGACATCAAAAAAGGTACATTTCTATGAGCATAGACTGACAACTGTGGAACTTTCATATTAGTGAACCCTGTAAAATGCAGCCTTTGTGAACTGGGCTAATGGCTACTCTTGGCTCCTTTGAGTAATTAGGCTGGATTGTGTGATTTCTTGGTGAGTCCAAAGAGTTCACTAAAATTCATATTTTTTAGTGTCTTGTAACTAATTATTTTTCCCTATGTTTTGACTCACCTCCTCAAGAAGCTTATATTCTAATAAATCAGCTAAACTCCATGTGAATGTTGCAGTTAATTATACTTAGTAGCTTTTCTCTTTGAGTTACTTATTAAATGTAAAGTTTAAAAAATGGGAAACCAGTCATTTTAATATTAACTTATATGGCATTTTTAAAAGTATAATTTTAATTGACAATGTAGACTTATACATAAAAACAGAAATTTGATGCATAACTTAAAACTCTGATAGAAGAGATAGGTAGAAAAATAGAGTACAGAAAACCGTAAGTCTTGAGTTTTTAATTGTCTTTATATTGATCTGATAATGAACGTGACATTGAAGAACTGTAAGAGTGATAGTTCTCATCAAAACCTTTATACACCAGAATCCACTTCATTATTATTCATTAAATATAAGTTGCATCAAAGGTTTTGTTTTTCTTGATTTTTTTATTTGTTGTGCTCAATGAAATTAAGTTTAGAAAAAAGTAAATGGCTTGAGTAATTATTTTTAAGAAATACTTAATGAAATAAGAGAAAATTTTTAAGACCCAGTTCTCCTAGGAAAATATATGCCCATTTAGAAATAACGTTCTGATAGAGTTTTTAAACTCTGTTGTATTGGTATTTTTTGTTGCAGAAGAAAAGAGCATAAAAGCAGAGAAAATAACTAGTTAAGGTCTTTAACCTTTTTATTAACATAAAAATAAATTATGATTATTAAGTTGACTTATTTCACAGATTTATTTGAAAATATTGTTAAAATTTTGAATGTTAAAAGTGAGAAATGGGTCACTGTTTTTACAACACATGACAAAACACATGAAAGCAAGTTTGAGTATTTGGTGAAAAGTGTTGCTGATCAGTCTCATGAATTAATTAGTGACCTGGCTCATTTGCACATGATGAAAAATCACACTGACTGTGATAAAATCAAATATAATATTATTACTCATCTTTCTGCCCAGAAAGTAAAAGAAAAAGAGGGGAAGGGGGCTTTGAAACAGTGAAATAGACTAATAAGTAGATCAGAGACTTTCAATCCACTACAAGACCCAAGTTAGACTTCACATCTAACCACGATGAGATTCAACAACATTTCCATAAGTGGACTGAAAGGCCTGCACATTCTCCAACATACCATTTATCTTCACAAACTGTTGTAAAAGAAATAATGCAATATTATTGTCATTTGCACCTACATATATATGTGAGTTTAATTTCTTGGAGTACCAAAATACCAAGAAGAAGACAAAAAATTAGCAGAATATATATAAAATATCCCAGAAGAGACACTTCAGACTGGGCTCATATTCTACTCTCCTCCACCCAGGGCAGAACTTGGAAGAACACTGTCCTTACAAGTGATCATGGTAGCACATAGAGCTGGTTTGCTGATTGATTATGGAATTATTGTCTTAGTGAAAACAAAACAAAAAGCCAAGAAAACAAACACATAAAACAGTGTTAGAGTCTTACAATGTGCTTCGTTGCAGTTTATAACAATTGTTGCAGGGCGAGGGCATGGGACAGCTGTTGTTTGTCTGTTTGTCTACTAACTTGCAAAGAGTAGTAAATAAGCCCTAGAGATTTAATGCATAGTACAGTGAATATAGACAATAATATTGTATTATAATCATTAAACTTGCTGAGAGACTAGAACTCAATTTTTCCAAACACTGAAAAGAAAATTATGTAACAAGTTAGAGGTGCTAATTATTGCTACAATAGCAATCACATTACAATATATATTAAAGTATCACAACAGCATGTTGATACACCTTAAATTTGCAGTTTTATGTCAAACATATTGGAATTAAAAATTGTTGCAGTAGATTTTTGTAATGACATGGAGCTATAGACAATTTGTTGAATTTGTATGTTGACTCTAGCAGGCTATAAACAGTATATACTGCACTAATGCATTTTTATAAAATTGTGTTTCATGGGTGTGGAGGCTCTGCACCACTATGTCGAGACTTGTTATCTACAATGCAGCAGATATTACCAGCATTTACAACACATAGTTCTCCTCTAATTTTAAATACACTTAATAGTTGGTGACATGATGATGAACGAAATGGACAGAGTTCATCCTTCATAGAGCTTCCTGCCTAATGGAAGAGACAGATATTTATGACTAATATAATATTTAGAACTTTCATGAGTGCTAGCAGGTCAAAATATCACATAATATATACAGTGCATAATACTATCTTGGTCTAGTACAGAGTCTCAAAGTAGTTTTGCCTAGTTAAGCATTCCTGGAGTGACTAACAGAAAAAGGAGTAGAAGTTGAGTAGTGAAAGTGAAGTGCCATGGAGTAATGTGGTCTAGACAGAAGGGAGAGAATATTAAAAGCCTTGAGACATAAGGAAACATTGTATGTTTGAAGAACCAAAACACTCAATATGGCAATATTGAAGAGAAAAGGGGAGAGAGAAGGTGGTAAATACAACAAGATGGAAGTAGAGAAAGAGATGAGAGTCAGATAAATCATGGCCTTGAATGACCATTGGGAATAAAATGGTATGTTTTAAGCAGAAAATGATATTGGCATATTAAAGATTTTAAAGGGCCTCTCTGAGTGCCATGTAAGAAGAGGCTGAAATAGGATAAGGAAAGATTTAGGGAGAATCCTTAGGAAGCTATTGCAATTCTCCAAGCAAAAGATGATCATAAATTTAATTATTATAGTGAAATGATTAGGACTCATTTGTAATATGTTGAGAAGTTGATGACATATTAAAGAAGCAGAAAGAGAGAGAGGTTCCAAGGAATACTCTGTGCCTGATCTGTGAAATAATAAGAATAGTGGGGACAATTAATAAACTAGGGAACAATGGAAGAAGATTACAAGTCAAATTGAGAGATGGTTGTGAGTTTCACATGAATACATACTTAGAAAATTAAAGTGTAAAAACAGATTCACAAATCATTTAGTTAAATCCCTCATTTTTGCAGGTGAGTAAAGTGAGAACCAGAAAAATTAAGAAGGGGGAGGGGAGAGCTCAGTGGTAGAGCTTGTGCTTCACATTCACAAGGTCCTGGGTTCAATACCTAGTACCTCCACTAAAAATAAATAAATAAACCTAAGTACCTCCCCCACCAAAACAAAGACCAGCTCGCAAAAATAAATAAGTAAATAAGGAAAAAAATCTAAAATGAATAAATAAAATCAGAAAGGTTAAGAGTACAAGATTTTTTAGCATTATATAAAATGTATATACTTTGCAAAAATCCTGCACTATGTTGCCAAATTGTCTATTCTGCTATGCTCTGTACATGTAATCCATCATTCTGAAGTATTTGAAGATTTATAGTCAAAGAAGCAACATGAGAGTTTGTATAATTTCCCATGGGAAAAAAGTATAATTGAGAAGCATTCATCACAACCCCAAATTGGACAATTAATTACTGAAAAATGAATGAAGGAAAAATAGTTTGAATCATAAAACTCTTTTCTCTATTGGCTGCGTATTGCTAGCACATTTTGCAGTGCAGTTGGTTAAGATGTCCAGCACACCAAGAATACTACAGTGTAAGATATATCTGAACATGTACTAAATCTTTATGTGATGGTTAATTTCTTGTGCCAGCTTAACTGAGCCATGGGTTGCCCAGAGAGCTGGTTAAACATCATTTCTGGGTGTGTCTGTGAGTGTTTCCAAAAGTGATTAGCATTTGAAATGGTGAATTGGGTAAAGCAGATGGCCCTCTCCCACGTGGGTGGGTGTCATCCAATTCATGGAAGGCCTGAATAGAACAAAAAGACTGAGGAAGTTTAGATTCACTGTGTCAGACTGCGAGCTGGGACATCAATTATCTGCCTTTGACACTCCTGATTCTCAGGCCTTCAGATGGGGATTGGAATCTACACCATCTACTCTCCACCTCCCAAGCCTTTGAACTACACCACCAGCTTTCCTGGCTCTCCAGTTTACAGACAGCAGATTGTAAGACTTCTCAGCCTCCAGAATCATGTGAGCCAATACCCTATAATAAAGCTCTTTATATATATTTTTATATATACATGAATATTATGTAATATTAATATATATTATATCAAATTGTATGTTCTATTAATATATTAATATATTAAATCATACATATATTATATCCATTTGGTTATTATAGTATATATATAAAAAATGTATACACTGCCTTGGTTTAATGTAGAGGAGAGGATTCAAAGGCTTAGGGAGATTGGAATGTTAGAGTATATTGGTCATTTAAGCCTTACCCACAGTGGGAGAGTCCATATCAACACTGTAAGAAGTAAATTTGCGAGAGAGCCCTGGCATGCTTGAAGAGCTCTGTGAAGGTTCTTATCTGGAAGCCATATGTTACAGCTACAGTGGGATCCACTTGACACTCATTTGCAAAACCTAAATGTAATGGGAATAATTGGTTCCCTGGGTCAGAGGCCACGGGGTGGCATTCAACTGCCAAAGGCAGGTGGGCATGGTGACTGTTGACTGTAAAGGGCAGCAGAGTCAAAGCAGAAATCAGAACAGTCTGACTCACACAGGCCTATGACATTGGCTAGTTGATCATGGTATTTCTACAAATGAAATAGACAGGACACCTTATAGATTCTTACCTGATCTGTAAAGGCAGAAAAATTCTAGGTCAAGTGAACGAAAGTCTAACCTGAGTCTTAAAAACAGACATGGTTCCTCAGTCAAATCTCAGATTTGAGCCAGTTGATAGTCCCAGAGCTCCTTGAATGAAGGGGAGGCCAGATCCCCTTGAGGAATGACCCTGGAATCCTACCAATAGTTTATACCATTAATCTTTCTTCCAACCTTCTCCAGAGGTCCTGTAGCTTTTTATTAGGGTAACTGTGCATTGAAGAAATGGAACTAATCAGACTGGACACTGCCTTTGAAATGACACCAATTTTAGGAGACTCACAACATCACTGTGGACCACTAGTCAGAGTAGGGGTTACTGGAGGTCAGGTGATTAGTGGAGTTTTAGCTCAGGACCATCTGACAGTGGGCTCAGTGGATCCCTGAATCCATCCTGCGGTTATTTCCCCAGTGTTAGAACTCATAATTAGAACTGATACACTCAGCAGCTGGCAAAATCTCCACATTGATTCCCACACCAATCCGTCAATCCTCTGAGGGCCTGAATAGAACAAAAAAGGCAGAGGAAGTTTGAATTTGCTCTCTGCCTAACCACTGGGCTGGGACATGGATTTTCTCCTGCCCTCTGCCCTCCTGGTTCTCAGGCCTTTAGCCCCAAGCCTGGAGTCCACACTGTCAGCTCCTTGCCTCTCAAGCTTTCCAATTACACAACTGATCTTCCTGGGTCTCCTGCTTGCAGATGGCAGATTGTGGGACTGCTCAGCATCCATAATCTAGTGAGCCAATCCCTCATGGTAAATCATTTGCTGCTGTTTTTCTGGAGAACTGCAGCTACTATATCTTTCAAAAATAGTAATTGTATTGTTCTGACATTGATGAATTTCATAGGAAAATGGTTAAATCCAGAATTTTAAATGGCCAATTAAGTTTAAAATATCAATATGATTTTTTTTAATATTTGGGATAGTTTCAAGTTACATTTTACATAAAACTCAATTAATTGAGTAAATAAATTTCTGAAGTAACTATGTATACTAAAATTAAAATGTTAACAATAACCTTAATTCTTTGAAGACTGAAAATTCTTTTATACCAGATATATTCAACAGGGTAATAGCCTTACTCTTTAGAATTTGTGAAATATTCCTTGAAGACCCAAACTGCTCTACAACATTTCAGATAGTGGCAGGTATCTATGTGTTGTGGGGCATATGTAAAGTTGGTACATCATTCATTATATTCTCAACAAATAATTTGCGAGGTGTCTTTAATGTGCCAGACTCCATGCTGAGGAATAGAAAAATGAGCCAGCTATAACTCCTGCTTCCAGGAATTATCAGTCCTGTGAGCCTAAAATAGTGAGAATTAAAAGATACAGATTCAAAAATTGTGGATTGTGAAGGGTGGATGAGAATCATGGAAAAGAAACCGTGAAGAAGACTTTCTCTCCGAGAGCAATGCAGAAACATCTTCATGTGCTCCACCATTGTCTGGAGAGGGTTGTGTGTGTGTGTGTGTGTGTGTGTGTGTGTGTGTGTGTGTGTGTGTACACGCACACACACATGCTCACAGGCACCGCTGGTTGTACAAGAAAATGCCTCCTCATGAGTAGAAGCTATAAAGGCAAAGGAACAAAGGACACAACCAAAGGGTATACTTCACTTCCAGTATTCCTTATCTCTTGATACCCATTTGAGAGTCACATTTAGAAATCACAGCTTTTCCATAACGTGCTGAGTTCATGACACTCTGGGACACGACAGATGCATCTAACAGAGGACCCAATCCATCTTCTAGAGAGAGGAGTTTTGTTTTTGCAAAGAGTAATTCAGACCATGAAAAGGCAAATTATGAGTTAATACTTATTGAGAACCAAAGAGGCTAAGGAGAGGCACTTATTATAACACACATTGAGAATACACTCGAGAACAATTGCACCAGATGCCAAGTTGCAGTGTGCTCTAGGGGAGAGGAGGAGGAAGTGGAAACGGCTTTCCAAACCCAAGGTAAAAATGAGTACAAAGAGTAATAACACTAATAATACTTGTAAATGAGGAACTCAATTACAGAATATTTTTACACTCTGAGTCCTGGTGCTTCTTAATTTTGAGATATAAATTTGGTTAAATTTCTTCTATTTTAAAAATGATTCCCTCTGCTATAATCTTCTTTAATATATAGCAATAGAACAGCTCGGGAACTTCCTCACAGAAGGTTGCCACAGCAACATCCCTTCAATACACATGCGTAGAACTAGGGGGCCAGGGAGAGGAAGGGAGGGGGAAATAAGATGAAATGTGGTGGACTGTGGAATGTGATATGGTTGATTTTCGGGAGAAGGAAGAAATCAAAGAGAAATGGAGGAAAGGGAAGAAATCAGGCTGTGGAATATGCAGATTACTTTAGCATTGGTCATCTTGGGTCTTGTATAACTCAGAATATCCCTTCAGAAAGCTGAAAACAGAGAAATGCTGCTCCTGAAAGATAGGCAAGGAGAATGGACACAGAGCATCCTCAAAGCTGGAGCAGGGGAACAGACTGTCTCCCAAGGCTGGCCCACAGCCAACTGAGCTACAGAGAAATCACCGCACCAAGAAGGATGCTCAGCACCTTGACTCCCAGCTGCCTCTGATACCAAGTGTTCATATGTCTTTGCCAATTTTTTTCTGCTTGGTACACTCTAAAGAAAAATTGACTTGAACAAAGTTCAGCCTTGAGTTTAGCTAGTTCATTTTTTTCTTGAACATTTTGATCCTAGTGAAAGAAGAAGTTCCTGGCTGAATCAAGCCAGGAACATGTATAAACAATGCAGTGCTTGACTTCAGTATCACTTCCCTGCTTCTTTCGGTGACCTCTCCTTTCTCTCCTTCTTTCCTACCTCTATTCTCAGGTGCCTAATAGTCATGGACATGTTGGGTGGCCTCCAAAATTCAATACCTACCATTTATCTCTTCCTCCCTATGTAATCTTCCCTTTTTCTTTATTTCCACTTAAGTTCACATTAACCTGTCCCTTTTCCTCAGGGCCATGGTAAATAATCTCAATCAATCTAACAGGAAGGGCTAACATTTACTAACGTACTACTGGCCTGTTGATGCTAAGCCATTCATAGGCGTGATCTCCTTCAATGCTTACCACCATACTATGAAATATGATTTTCGTTTTTAGGGTGAGGAGTGTCCAAAGTGTTCCATCACTTGAATAAAGTCATTACTAGTACATGACAGAGCCAGAATTTGGACCTGGCTTAGTCGGAGTGTGATCTCAAGGCTCATGCTCTTAAGAATCACATTCACCTCCCAACTAAGGCAACCTTTGTGAAGACGTCTAGGAGCTGTAATGCCCTAGAGTGTTTTTGTTTTCTTCTGAAAACTATTTTCTTTTCTCAAAGGAATCTTTAATGTATCCGTAAAATAACAGATTATGAAAGCTAGTAAGTTTGAGAAATGTTTGACATGATCTCGCCAATTCTACCACACAGGTGACTGTCCTTTCTATTTTCACTAGCATTTTTGTTTGAGCCTCTGCTCTGTCTCTGTCAAGGATAACTTCATGTTGAAACTCGGGCATCTGCCTACCTCACTGAGTCCAATACTCAGGTAATGTAGGTGGCTGAGGCTTTTCTGGGTGATGCACCACTCCCTCTGCTGGATTGTGGGGGAAAGAGAGAAAAGTGTCTTTAAATCCTAAAATTTGACAATGGCATCCAATTTTATTTACATTTATTGAGAAACTAGGAGAAGAAAATAACGATCACAAAAAATTCAAGGGCACGATGGTCCAACAAACCTGAGGAATAATAAGGGATTCCAATGAAGCTTGTCCCTAGCAGAGCTGTGCCTTCTGTGACTAAGTTTTATTTTTTTATTTTGGGGGCACAGCAAAGACGTGTTTTCACACCAACAGGAGAAACTTACAATTGTCATTGTGATCTGTTTTAAAGATAGAGCTGCTATCGCTCTTAAATTTCCATTACTTGTGAACCATTCATGGTGTGTAGACTGAACATGCTTTACCCTTCTGGAAATATTGTACAATCTAGAAAAATATCAGTATGGAAGACTACTCACTTACAAGGTAGAGCAATTTTAGCAAAGACAATCTAAGTTAACCACAAGATAGACATGATTCTGAATTCCATGTAGGGCAAAAATATGGACAGAGCAGTAGTTGAGTCATTTCAAAATTCAAAAGACAAGCTAAGTTTGTATAAATCCAAGTAACATGGCAAGATTCATGGTTCGTTAACCTTATTTATCCATCCATTCATTCAACAGTCACTTATAATTCTGTCTGTGTGAGTTAGAACTCAGAGTTAGATGCATCTCAGAGTCAGATGCAAGGAAAAATTATGTTCCTCCCAAAAGCAAACTCTGAGACAAGGATTTGGTTGTAAGGTGTTTCTGTGGGAAGTGATCTCAAGAAGCACCTGGGTCTGAGAGGAGGGAAGTGAGAGGGACGAGACAGTAGCTGATGGAGTTTGCATGATTAAGTGCGTTACTACTCTGAGTCGCTAGAATTTAAACCTGCTGATAAACTCTGGAAGGCAGTGCAGAGCAGGCGCCCCATAGTTTTCCCACCTGGGGGGCAAGAGGGCTGGATATTTATATATTAGCTTTCTTAAGTCATCAGTTGAGGGCTGAATCCAGGTCAGAGGAAGGGGTGATTAGTTCTCTAAGACCTCCCCATGAGCTGCATGTGAGCAGAGCAGCACGGCCACTAAGGAAAGCACAGTCAGAGAGATGCAGGGGGTAGTGCCTTAAAAGAGTAAGGCCCAGGGGGTAGGGGGGTCACCACACCTGCTTCAGAACACCAGGCGTGTGAGGTGCAGGGACGGCTCACAGTCTAGTTGACACAGAGGTCAGGGACACATGGGGTTAATCTGAGTTAGTCTGAATTGACCTGAAAACAGAAAAATGCCCTGTATTATTGGTGATTAGAGGCAAGGAGATAGAGAAAATTGAGAAATAGCTAACTCTGTCATTAGAAGTAGAAACAGTTGATAAATTAAAGAATACCCGCCTCATCTGATGATGTAGGACCTGGATAATCCCTGAGAATCGAAAGAGAGAGAGTTCAGCTAGAGACGTCAGGGAATTGGAAAGGGAGACAATCAAGGACTTTTTAAATTTAATCACATATAAGGTTGAAAGATAGAAGAGAACAGAAAAGCAATTTATAAATATTTTCATCACCAAACATAAGTTTGGGAGTCTCTTGGACCACATGTATAGAAGTGGGGAGATATTTTAATGAAGAGAAAATCATGGATACACTGTTCGACTTTCCTAGTATCGTATCAGTTCATGGTCCCTTGATCTCTAAAGAATATGGTTTTGCTATCAGTCAGCACTGAAAACACCGGTGTTACTAACCCACATCGAATCACCCACTCAAGATCTCAGCTTATGGAAGTAATATTCGTGGGAAGTTGTTTAACCAAAATGGTTTCCATCATCCATCCACTTCTATAAGTATTTTCTTATTTGGATCTGGTTCTTATTTGGACCACTAGAAAAATGCATGCCTGGTTCACATTTTCTTAGTGCCTCTTAGGGTAACTTTCACTGAATTATGAATATTTATTATATTTTAAGACTGTTCAAGATCTGAAATAGTCATATTGCATTTGCTTCTGTACTTGTCAAGAATTTATCAATGATATTGCCCATAATATTATCCAATGTCTGTTCTGAAGGCTCATGTGAAAATTTTTCTTACTTCAACTGAAGAAATGATATGCACCCTCTCCTCTGATGATAAAATGCTATAACTTGTTTTGCAAATGTTACCCTGCCAGAGCTTGGAAACAAACATGAGACCTGAATTCTTTTTTTTTTTTTTTTTTTTTTTGCATTTACCATATTGGCCATTTGCTATATTATTCAATTATGATTTTTCTAACTCTATTTTTGTGATCATTTTCATTGGGAATTTTGTGTGTGTGGCTGAAAGGCTCATTATAGAAACCTAAGAATAAATAAATGTCAAAGTGAAAATAATTTTTGGAGCTATGTAATCTTTTTTTAATTCCAAAATATGATTATCCAAAGGGCACATGACTATATATAGAATGGAGCCGTTAGTCCTATTTGCATTAACCCCAGGCATCAATATCACTGCTCTTTGCCACCACACATCTCTTTATGCTGATGTGATTTACAGTCTACAGGAAGTCTAGAATATAAATGTATCTGCGTTAGAGCAGCAGGAAGCAGGTCACTTGCCACACCTACACCTAGAAAGGGGACCCAGATTCAGTGAGATTCCATTTGTCACTTTAAGATGATGAATGTATCACATTCTCAGAAAAATCTCATGAGGTAGGACCCCAATTCACACAGGCTAAGTAAACTTGCTGGTAACACAAGGCGTCAGGAATCAAACATAGGTCTGTCTGAATTTAGAATATTCTTTCCACTGAAACACTTTATTGTGACTTATACTTTCCAACTACACAGACAATAATATGTAAAGAAGGAAAGAGAGTATGGTATTAACACCTATCCAATGCTTGGTGACTCTAGAAGTATGAGAAGCCTCACTGTGGTAGCTCTAGCCCAGACCATCACTTGCATCACAGCATTGACTAGTTTCGTCATGTAATATGACATTTTGTTCTTGTGTGTTTTTAAAGAACAGTTCATACATTTCTATGGGGCTTTTTAAAAAGCCGTGTCTTAGGGAATCATTAAACCTGTGCATGTCTGTTTTCTGTGGGAAAAGGTGATGGCTCCAATAGCGAGGCCGAGGCACCTGAGGAGGAGGGTCACTGAGACCCTGCTGGCAGAATTGAAAGGAGGAAGGTGGATGACAATAAAAATTACAGTGTTAGTAGCATTAAGTGGCCTCAGGAAAACAGCCATGTAAGAAATAGAGTCAGAGCATTTCTCCTCTGAAGCTTGGGTGTAAAAGGATGCTGGCTTTTGGTCTTCTCTAATTTGCACATGTGATGTGAATGAATCAGTACACTGCCATTTACGCTGAGATAACAAACGCAACCACTGACAGATTATCGCATCATGAGAAAGTGCTGGTGGCTAAAGGTAAGGGGTTTCTCCTTTCTGTGTTCACTTGATTTCCTCCATCCTTTCGCTGACAGTAATAGCAGCTTCACAGGTCAGGGGTAGCGCAAAGACGGATCACTTAAAGTACTTGGCTGTCACTATTTGGGCAAAGACGCCTGAGGAGCATGCTACCTGCTGTTACAGTCAAAATCCTGTTAACAAGGTGGGTTTTTGCCAAGAGTGAGGCGGAAGTTAAAGCTACATCTCAGGTAACGGGTCGCCCACCCAATTATCATTACCAATGGAGTTGTGAAAAATAAGGGGAAATGTCTGATTTGGCACCTTTTACGCTATGGCTTGAGCTTCTACAGCAGAATCTCCTAATGGTGTTTTTTGGTTTTTTGTTGTTGTTCTTGTTGTTGTTGTTGTTCTTGTTCTTGTTCTTGTTTTTAAAACCTAACAAATAAGAATCTCTGGAAGTGGAACCCAGAAATCTGCATTTTTGACAAGCAGATCAAACCTACTAATATTGAAGTTGATCTCTATTCCCTCTAGTAATGTATCAATATAACTACTCCAGCTTGTTGAAATACTTTTCCCTTATTATTTATCATCAAGTGAAATTGTCACTATGATAAGGATTGTGTTTAATGAATACTTCATTTTAAGTGGTCAAAATTTTGAAAAATTCTGAAGCCCAGATCTCAGAACATAGGCTGATTCTCCTACTCTCATATTTAAAATACAAGAATTTAAATAGTTTATATCAAAGTGATAATTATTGAATGCTTTTAAGAATTATTACAAACATTTTAGAAATACAATGACTAAATCCCTACATTTTTTTAGGCTAGAGCTATCATTTTAACAAATTATCCTTGCCTCTCTATAAAGAGGGTTTTGGTAATTTTTGTGATTGGTTTATCAGAGGACTAACAAGAAGACTTTGCCAACTGATTAACATGGTTATGAATAAACCATATCCTCTAATTGTGGTTTCCTGGTTGGCCAGTCCCGTCACTTGTTATTTATAAAGCTCATATAAAAGGAAAACAACCGTATATTATATAACGTAGTTTTCTTATGAGATTCTGAGTAAATACGTATGGCCCAAACTAAGTAAGATAAACTACAGGTAGAATAGATAACAATTAGAGATTGGTAAGTACTAAGGGGGAAGAGTAAAACAAAAAAATAAAAAGTTAATGAAGTCTTAGTTTCTTGCAACCTGAGATCATTTTATTATGAAATTGTTTTAACATCTATATCTAATGAATGGGGTTTGATTCAATAGTGCTACATAAGGATTTCAATATTGTTTTCTCACCTGAGAGCTATAAATTATGGATCCATTTTTTTAACAAGCAAGACAAAATTAAATGAACAGATCCTGATAAGACTTCTAGTGTTTTGCTACCTAATGACCAATCAAGTTCTTCATGTTCCCATCAAATAGCTATTTAATAGTGCATTAGTACCGGAAGTAAAAAAAAAAAAAAAAGTGTTAGTATCACAGCATCAGCTTCAGAAATTGTATATTTACTACAATTTACAGTTATTACCTCTCTCCCAAGCTACTACAATGGAAATGTAACACTAAATCAAAGCTAGAAATTGTTTTTTTACTTGAATTTTCATCTAATTTATTAATTATCTAATAATGTGGAGTTTTACGTAGACACTCTGAGTTGAAGAAACAACTATTTGATATACATCATGTATATGAATTAGTGAGAGTCTACATTTGGAAGAATGATACTTATGTTTAATTTTACATTTGCATAGTGCTTACAAATACAAATTCGTAATCCTCATGACAGTCCTATGAGGTACGCATAACTATTATCATCTCTATTTTTCATATAAGCAAAATTATGGCACAGAAAAGTTAAGGAGTTTGCCCAGGGTTACACAGATGGTAAGTCACCATGTAGCAAGACTCAAACTCAGTCTAAAGTCCATGTTCTTAACAGCTATGCTATGCTGACCCTCACACAAGGCCACTATTAAGAGATAAAGATGCAATCTACTTCTAAATCATTTTCTTATTATGCTCTTTAGTCTATATCTATTTTTTAATCTGGGAGAATTACAGACATTTTGAGACACCTTCCTACCTACTAAAATGATGTTATGGCATTTGCATAAATGCTTTTTAAAAGTCTCCACTTTTTAAAAGTTTCCAGAAAATAAAATATAATTTTTATTTTATAATTTATGTTTTATCTTCTCTATAAAATATCCTCATTGGTGACTATAGGTAGTAAAGGTTATACTACTTATAATTTATAGAAATCACAGTAGAACTTAGAATGCTCTAGAGCTAAAGAGGATACTGTAATGATTATTCTGAATAACTGATTCTGAAGATAAAGTTCTGAGAAATTAATGTTTCGTGCTTGTTTGCTGTGCAGTGGACATTAGTTAAGTCTTGTCTGCCAAGGATCCTTGCCTCCTTCCTCACAGCATCTACATTTCCTCTTGGGGGATTACTTCTCCCCAGTTTTGGTCATCTTGGAGGGATTGGACAATTGATGTTATGGCCACATCTTGCCTCATGTTGCCCAACTACACCTGGGCATATGTATGTCACATCCTGGTCAATTCTCCCTTTAGAGGCAATGGCTCCTGAGCATCTGGGGCAAGAGCAGGGGGACATTTAGAAGTGACTCACCCCAGCGGAGATGATGGCAGTAGCTGATGATATTCTTTGTCTTATACCTGTAGCTCTCCCAGATTTGAAACAATTTCTGATTTTTTTTGGTTTCTGGCAGGACAGGCATTCATTTCAACCTATCCTCAGTCTCGCAGCCTTATATAAACCTTTTCCCCAAAAAATCAGGTTTCACTTAATTAGCTAGAGTTACTTTCTGTTCCTTACAACCATGAATCCAAACATATATACCTTGTCTATTCCTTTGCTCATGGTCACACAAATAGTAAATGGCAGATGAGGGACTTGAATGAACCCAGCTCTCCTTACTTTAATTCTCATACCCTTTTCACTAAGGAGTTCTGCTTCCCCAAGTATACATAGTACCTTCCCCCTCCTTTACATTCAAACCCTTGCTGTCTGAACTCTTGATATCCCAAATCCCAGAATTGAATAGAGTTAGTGATACCCCTTTTTACCTAAATTGTTTATGTGAGTGATTGTTACTCAAAATGAAGAGACAAATTGATTAGGGTTGAAAGGAATACATTATGGGCAAAGCACCTGCTCTACAGCATCACTCAGGGTGGGTAGCAAGTGGACAGTTACCAAATATATTTTCTGTACAAGGAGCAAAATTTTATATTAAGACTCAGACTGCAATTGTGGAATTAAAGACCTTGAGAAACAGAGTGGAAAGATAGGGCCCTATCCTTTCAAATAGCTTGCATTTCTTTAAAAGGTAATCGACTATTTTCTAAAAACATTGAATGCAACTGCCCCCATCCTAAACTCTCCTGGGGAATTTTCTGACTCATTATAGCAAACTGCCTAAAAGGTCTGTATGCTACAATAAGGCTCTCCTGAACCATATTACAAACTGTGCTTTAGAAGCTGTTCTCAGGTAAGAAGAAAACTAAAATTTTATTTCCTACAGATTAAGATAAACACACATACCCTAAAGAAAACATCTGTTATATGAATAATCAGAGATTGTTTGACCTGAAAGGGATCATAGTGATTATCTAGCTCAAAATTCATCTATTTATAAATGTGGAAACAGAAGATCAGGCTGACAAAATGGAGTGTATAAGACTAGAGAGCTTGTTAGTTAGAGCTTTCCTGACTCCAGGTCTAGTATCTGTCCTATCACACTCTACATATGGTTGACAAAGGAATGAAACTTTTATTTCATTTAGTTCTTGGTCATTCTAACATGTACTTCTCCAAGCACATTGATTAAATTTTACACTTTTTAATTCACAGTCATATTTTATTAGGCTCTCTATACCATCTGTTATTACATCATCATGTTTTCAGATGCTCGGGGCTTTGGAATGTTCTATTTCACTGGCTAACAAGGCCAAATTACAAAGAAACAGTGTGGGCTTACAGAGTCATGAAGCAAAGAAGACTGATGTAAGAAGCAGTGCAGACACAAAGTAAAATAGAAAAATACTCCAAGCAAAAAACAACTCATTGGGCTTACATCTAAAAAAAAAAAATAATGTGGGATTCTATTTGACAGCAAGAGGAAATGCTCAGTAGGAAACATTAAAAAAGGAAATGATTCACGGCACTTCACTTGAGTCTTTATACATAAAGGACATCATTTGTGTTCAGACAGGCAGAGAAAGTCACAGAGTGGGGAGAAAGGCAGGAAGTTGTTCTGAAATAGTGACGAAGAAAATGCCTACATGAACTTTTGATCCCTGCAGGAGCTATATATTAATAATTTAAGTCATTTTTCAAGACCCCATCAAGTTAACATGAATTATTTTTGACATTCAGAGAAGAAAGATAGTTGGATGTGAAATCTGGAAAAACTGAAGGAGGAAAAAACGATGAAAGAAATGGAAACTTTTGAACCCTCCTCTTCTACCATCAAAACCTTTTAAATAAAGTTTTCTTGTTTTAGATACTCAGGACTTCGAAGACCCACCTTCTTTTGGATTTCAGAAAATATATACATTGCAAAGCCATACATTTATGACACTAGTGTGGGATTTCATCACAATTTCCTTATGCCTCTACATATATACAGAGCTGGTTCTCTCTAGGTGTTTGTAAGCATGTATGTATGTATGTATATATGTATGTATTTTTATTTTCTAAGTATAGTCAGTTTACAATGTTGTGTCAATTTCTGGTGTACAGCATAATGGTTCAGTCATACATATGCATACACATATTCGTTTTCATAGTCTTTTTCATTATACGTTACTATAAGATATTAAGTATAGTTCTCTGTGCTATACGATATAAACATGTTGTCTAGTTGTTTTAATGCCACATTTCTACATGAAGAAATGACACATGGCATAATTATTATAATATTTATTTTATGACTGGTGTCACTCTACCACGGCTGCTGAATAATTACAGAAATTAAAGAGATTATTCTCAGATAGCTGGACATCAAGCATTAACAGTTTATAAAAATCCTTGGCTTCCCAGAGATATGAGGTGGGTAATCAGTCCATTATCCAGAGGTTTCGGACAGCTGTAGGTATAAGACAGAGATTTTGTCTTTTGTTCTTTTGAATACTGAAGCTACTACTGCCTGGAGCTCCATTCATCACAGTCTTGGGCTTTTAAACTGTACCTTTTGCCCCAGGTCCCAAGAAATTTTTTTTTTTTTTTGGAAGACACTGTGAGGCAATATCTCACAATGACAGCACCCTCTCAAACTTACTATTTCACCTGGGCTTTACAGAGAAGGAGGTAGGAAGGTTTACTTCTGATATGTGAGATAAGAGTGCATGGTCAAATGTCAAATGCCAAGCAGGCAGCAGACTAGAAAATTCTGCCCCTATGAGTGCCCTCTTTGGGATAATCTTTAGAATCTTCATCACTTTGTCAGAATATACTTCTATTGCTTGAGAGGTGTCATTATTTTTTTTAATCTACTAGTCCCTGTGAAGGCAAAGATAAAGTTTAGTTTCTTAGATTAATCAGAAATGGTTCAGAAGATACAAGATAGGTACAGTCTGATGAAAGAGAAGCTTGAAAAATAAAGCTACTAATTAGAGAAAATACTTAGATGGGAAAAAATTCAGGAATACTGACCACAGTAATGAATGCTATCGGTTTCCTCCCTGTAAGACCATCCTCCACACTCCTTCATCTTTACAGACAGAGCCCTGATTTTGTTCAAGTAACAGACAATCACCTGTTTCAGAGGAAATGAGTCTAAGCCAATCATGGTGGTCTCATTATTTTTGCCATTATACTCAATTGGTTTAGACAGAGCAAGGGTTTCAATTCCAGCCAATGAGATGTGACTAGATGTCTGATTGATACCACCTAGTAAAGTTTCCTAACTCTTATATAAAGGGACATAATATCATCATGGAAAACTATCAGTTTTCCTGTGACATCTGGAACTGAGAATCATCTTGTGACTATAAGGGTAGCTAGTCCAAAAAGACAACTCAGTGAGAAGGATTGAAAGAAACTGTATTCTTGGTATTTAGCTGCTTAATTAATCAACCTAGTAGTTGCCCTATATTTTGAATTTATCAGATAAAAATCTGTCATTAAAAAAAAAAAGGTTGTAGTTTTTTGTTGTTGTTATTTGTAGCTGAGCACACCTTAACTTTATATAGTAGGCAATTTATATCCTGATATGGAATTGCAACTCCATACCTTCTTTAGATTGGAGAATTGAGTTAGCTGGAAGATAACTAAATTCATAAGCATAAAATACAAATCAGCAATAAGTAAAAACTACAGCTGCTTTATGAAGCAGAAACTAAAACAAAGGTGAATCTATTACCTATTAGGAGCAATGACTCAATCAAAATGAACTCACCTGTGAAGGAGACAAAAACATTAACTATACTGATGAAGTTAATAGGTGGGAGAAATACTTCCAACTCAAAAAGCAAAGCATATTGCTTAAAGAGAGTCCACATTCATGATGCAAATGGAAGACTCTATGGGAGAAAAGAGATTTAAAGTCAGGATGATTATGAAAAGCTTTGAAGGAATTTCAGGTCTACCAAGTAACTGCAATCCTTCAAAGATCTCTCTGGGTGAGTTAGGTACTAGGTGACTTGACTGCCAGCATCCACATCTAGGAAGAAATATAAGATTGAAGCTTTATATCTCCTTAGCCTCCTTACAGATAAACCTGAGTGAGTCATTAAGCTTGCCATTTCCAACGTGATTCTTGAATTCATCTCTACACTGCCATAGTCCAGGCCATTGACATATCCGACCTACATTAAAAACTTCTAACAGGTCTTCCCAGTGAGACAGGCTGGGATCTGGGACCCTCTGCCAGAGTACTTGCACCTGGACTAACGTCTCCTTGAGCAACAGAATGTGAAGAAACTTTGATTAACTAAAAACAAGCGCACACACGTGCAGCTGGGGCACTCATGAACAATGCAATACAAAAAGGCCACAAAGCAACTGCTATTTCTCACTGCAGCAGAGCCCCAGTAAAGCCTTGCCTGAAATTCTTGTCTGGTCACTTATCAATTTCTATTGATTAAAGAACCCAAGGGGCCTGGTCAGTAACACTAGTGCTAATTTCTACACTCTTTTAGCATGATCTTTTCAACACAGATTTTGTAAAGTAAACCTCATGCTCAAAAGTTATTCACTGGCTCTCCATTAAGGGCCTAAAAATTAACGCTCAACTCTTTATCGTGGCCTCAAGTACGAAGATTTTCAATTTCATTTCCTACCATTGCCAGGTACATAAAAATAGTCACATTTTCTGACGAAGTCATGTGCTTTTCATTCTGTTTTTAAAATCAGATATGTCCATACTTGCATTTACTTCATGATGTTTTCTTCTTGTAATTTAAGAATAATTTCACATTCAAGGTTTCTCTTCCTGGAACTTCTTTAAGTCATCTTTGAACCACCACATCCTCTATGAAAACTTCCCCAAATTCTCCAAGTCAGAAATGTTCTCTTCATTCTTTTGGTCCTGGTAGTAATGCCCTTGTTATGGTCTAGCTCATTTCAGAGTATCTCTTGCAATGTTTTGGTTATAAAAGTGCCTGTCAGCTCTTCGAGGTCACAAATCATATGCCTTTAAATTCCCACCTTGCTGTATGGGATTGATGTTGGAGGAAGAGTAGAGTTTACTAGACACATGGACCAACCGGTCTCTGTGTCATTGAGTGGAAGCTCCTCCTTGCTCAGGCCAGAGAGGCCACAGAACAAGAAAGGACACCTTAGTAAAGTGCAGGTATAAGGGACAAACTTATAGGCCTCTCATGAAACTTTTTTTTACCTTTAATAGGAAAGATTCTACAAAGAATCATGTTACACCCAATGCAGCACATTATCTTTCAAATAGAAGCAGTGCTAGATCCATGCACCTGTGTGAGCCTGTCCCTCCCCATAGGGTTTAATTAGAGCCCATTCTTCATTCATGATCTTTAA
Source organism: Camelus dromedarius (assembly GCF_036321535.1). NCBI lineage: Eukaryota > Metazoa > Chordata > Mammalia > Artiodactyla > Camelidae > Camelus > Camelus dromedarius. The sequence continues at coordinate 33,368,871 of NC_087439.1, read as the reverse complement.
AAATATGATTCAGATCCTATATTTCACATAATAAAAATCCTCACTATAGTATTATTAGAAAAACAACACAACACAAAAAACCCCTCCTTCCTTCCATTGCCTGAATGACTCTTTTCACTCTGGCGGCTGCAGCAGCCGCTTCATTACTTCTGTCTCTTACCTCACACTTCATTCATCAGCCTTCAGAATTCAGCCTTTTTCAGCTCCTCATTAAGCTCATGCGAGTCTCAGAGGTTTAGTTCTTATAGTTTGTTCTGCCCGGAGTCTTCTTACACCAGCCATCTGCACAGTAGGCTCATTTTCTCACTCACGTCTCAGCTTAAACGTGTCCTTGACTTGGTCTTACCAAGTCATCATCACTGATATAGCACCTTGGATTTTTTTTACTAAAATTCTTTGAATAATTAGTCTGTTTTTCGGCTTGCTGTGGGTTTTCCCAATTAGAATATAAACTCCTTGCAGGGAAGACAGACTTTGTCTTGTTTACTGCTGTGTCCCCAACACAGAATATAGAACAAAATTGGAGAGCAATACATACTTGTTGAATGAATGAAAGGAAGAATGAATGAATGAATGATAGCCTCAAAAAAATTTTTGGAAAATGGTTAGAGAAATGGACCTCAGCATTCTAGTGCAAGTGTAGGGCAGAGGGTTTACAGGCAAATTATGATGTGCTGGCCTTTCCAAGCGACCTCCTGAACTAGGAAAATGCTGATTGAGGGCAGTTTAGATAGGAAGTGTAAATACAGTGAATAGATTTTTCCTTTTGGTTTTAGGCAGACTCAGTGCACTCTTTTATGCTCTTTAAAAATAGTATTTCTTTAATTCTAGTGTCTTATTATGAGCTACCTGAGGGCAAGACCATTAAAATCCTCTAAAAAAAAAAACAGTTTTGGTTTCTTAGCTGCAATAATTATCTAAAGGTAAATTATATGCTTGCTTTGTCTTAAAAGACTTTCTTTAGGATTTTAACTTGGAAGTAATGCAAGCAGAACAAAAACTTAAAAAATAAAAAATGGTAGACTTTTCAGTACTTTCACAGAGAATGGCAACCACATTTAACATAGAATAATAGTCCTTTATTCTTAAATATAAAGCTGATATTTTATAATCAATCATGAGTTTTACTTATTTCTAAGCTACTAGGGTGTTTTCTTTTTTTTTTTTTCAGTTTTTTTTTTTAATTCTTTCAGCTGTTGTCACAAATCTGCTTCATCTAATGAATTCCCAGACAAACCTGATATGAGCAGCAACTGGCTTTTCAAATTGTGTTTTTATGGGAAGGAAGATTTTCCTGCAGGAAGTTATGCAAGTGAGGAATCAGAGGTTGGGCTCTCCAAGCTCTCCAGTTCTTACAACGGCTGCGTGGAGCTAATTAAGACACGCTGAATTGGCAGGGAGGGTATAGCTTGGTGGTAAAGCACATGCCTAGCATGCATGAGGTCATGGGTTTGATCCCCAGTACGGCAGTTAAATAAAAACAGTAATAAATAAATAAACTGAATTACCTCTCCACTCCACCCCACAAAACCCAACCAAACAAAAAAAGACATGCTGAGTTGTAACAGGTAAAGCAGGTCCTGGTTTTACTGAAAAACATAATAGGCCTACATCAAAGCTAAAAGGTTAAAAAAATAAAATAAAAAGCAATTTACATACAATTAATTTCAAAACTGCTTCTTTCCCCTCTTTAAACATGTTGACTCAGATGACACAATAACGCAACTGAGTTTCTGAATTATCTGAATAGTTAAAGTGATCACAGCTATTTCTTTAAATTCTAATTTTAATTTTAATTTTCTATTGAAGTACAGTCAGTTACCAGGTGTCAATTTCTAGTGTACAGCACAATGTCCCAGTCATGCATGTATATACATATATTCATTTTCATATTCTTTTTCATTAAAAGGTTATTATAAGATGTTGAATATAGTTCCCTATGCTATACAGAAGAAATTTGGGGTTTTTTAATCTATTTTTACATATAATGGCTAACATTTGCAAATCTCAAATTCCCAAATTTATCCCTTCCCACTCCCTTTCCCCTGGTAACCATAAGATTGTTTACTATGTCTGCAAGTCTGTTTCTGTTTTGTAGATGAGGTTATTAGTATCCTTTTAGATTCCACATATGAATGATATCATATGGTGTTTTTCTTTCTCTTTCTGGCTTACTTCACTTAGAATGATGATCTCTAGGTCCATCCATGTTGCTGCAAATGGCATTATTTCATTCTTTTTATGGCTGAGTAGTATTCCATTGTATAAATATACCACAGCTTCTTGATCTAGTCATCTGTCGATGAATATTTAGGTTGTTTCCATGTCTTGGCTATTGTATATAGTGCTGCTATGAACATAGGGGTGCATGTGTCTTTTCAAATTAGAGTTCCCTCTGGATCTATGCCCAAAAGTGGGATTGCTGGATCATATGGTAAGTTTATTTTTAGTTTTTTTGGGAATCTCCATACTCTTTTCCATAATGGCTGCACCAAAAAAATGGGCAGAAGACCTAAAAAGGCAATTCTCCGATGAAGACATCTAAATAACTAATAGGCACAGGAAAAAATGCTCAATATAGCTAATTATCAGAGAAATGCAAATCAAAACTACCATGAGGTATCACCTCACACCAGTTAGAATGACCATCATTAAAAAGTCCACAAACGATAAATGCTGGAGAGGGTGTGGAGAAAAGGGAACCCCCCCTACACTGTTGGTAGGAATGTAGTTTGGTGCAGCCATTATGGAAAACTACTAGTGTTTTATGTAAAGCCAGATTTACCTATGTATTTAAAAATTGATTTTTTTTTTTTATTAGGAAGAGGAGGATAGCATTATTTTAGGTAAGTCAAATAATAGCACTGCTTGAAGTCACAGTGCCAAGACTTGGACAAAAATACAAACTCAAGGGACAAAAGTGAGATGCTTAAGAATTAAATATTTAATTGCCTAGCCACTGAAACCAAGTAATTTACTGACTTGTTTCTCAAGAATCATTTGGACCTACCGCCTACTTTGACATCATGTTGCTTAAGGACAAAAATAAAGGTCTATGGTCACATAAGCATTTCTGGGTGAGGGGTAGACGTGCTGAAATGGCCACACAGAGCAGGAATCAGCCATTCCATCAATGACACTTGACTATCGCAACTCATGAATGTAGCATAAGGTAAAATTCACTTGGAAATGATAAAAAAAAAAAAACTATTTGTAAATTAAACAGGCAAATGAACTTTAGAGGATTGTAACATTTCTGAAGTAGATAAAGACAGAGAAACAAAGCAATTAAAGGAAAGATATGAAGTTGCCAAACTTTTGTTTCATTAAGTCTGAAAAATAATATAAAGATGGGTTTTGATTGAATTTATCCCATTATAACCAGAATGTATTGGAAGGAATAAAAAACTGTCGATGAAAATAACTGTTGAAGTTTTTCAATGCAGTAAAAATCAAATATCAAATAGACACTTGGCATAGATTTATGACTTAGGAAATACATGTACTATAAAATCTCTGCCTTTCCTAAATTTATATTGGTTAATGCTTTCTAATTATCCCAGAGCTGTCGGTGGAACCATTTTTGAGAATAGAGCTTCTCCCTTTCTTAATGATTCATATTAAGAAGTGAGGTGGCAGTGAAGCCTTTAATGAGAGCTACTTATTTATGTATGCTAGACACATAGAAGAATTTGGGCAGCAGACTCTCTACATATGCAGCTGACTATGGATCATCCTGGGGAAATCTGACAAGACTTTGGGAAGACTGTGAAGTAGAAAAGAAGAAACACAAACACCAAAACATTTTTAAAATATTATCATGGTAAAGATGAAATGAAAGATGAAGAGATTTTGAAGAGACACACATGTATGGTCTTCTGAAAACAATGCCATTCAATTCAAAAGAGCCTTAGGATGCTCATGATATCCGGAAAAGAAAAAGAAAAGCCCACTGTATTTCACTACTTAGGGAGTTTCCATCAGCATTTCTGCGAGTCAGGACATAGGCGATAATATCTGGTGCTTAAAGTGTTCTCAGCAGCTATTTTGTTAGAAGCAATCTCTTTCTAAATGAAATGTAAAATTTTAAAATTTAAAAAAATGAATCAAGTCCTGTCATCTCTCTGTCTATATTGATATCAATGTGTATTTACAAATGTATATTCCATGAAAAGCAATTCATAGACACTGGCAATTAATAAAAAAGTTAGCCTCTCTTATGTGATTATCACAATTCCCACCAATCTAGGTACCAGCAACCTGATACAGTTTATTGCCAGTGATCTGTTTTTACCTTTTATGCCTGGTCCCAAGGATTGGTGCTTAAGACACGTTTATTCGTGAATAAAGAGAAAGAAAGTGTGTAAATGAATAATTGAGTAAATACCAAATCCTTTGGGGATTTTTGGTCATAGAAACAGAATTTTAGTTTCAAGTATTCTCTGAAAATTGTCTACTGAAGCCTAATAATTTGTTTAGCCAGATCTCAATATACTTTCATAAGTCAAGATTCAGTTTTCTAGTTGTTGTTGTTATTTTTGGGACAATTATTCATGTGTTTGGTTTGCAGGCCCAAGGTTTATTCTTTACTCTTCTTAAGTGACAACTAGTTAAGAAATCAGGCTTTTCCTGTTGGTATGGTAATATACTACTGAATTTTAAAATTGCAGTCTGCTTGAGCTCACAAAGGAAATTGTGCCATTGAAATTCACTTCAGTGTAAGCTAGTTTAGTTAAATATCAGATTGCCAATCAATAGGGAAATGGTGGAGACATCAGTGGATAACAATCATTTACTGCATTAGGAGAGATCCTAAATCACCATTTTACACATACTAAAGAGTGCCATTGTATTGACATCTATACAATGAAATAAATATACAGCTTTCCATTAGGCTCTTTCCATTTGCAAGATTTACTTGATTTTATCTGCTATATCCTGGTAAATTTATTTCCACTTTGCTAAATTCTTGATCTATTCTGGTACTGTGTCTTTTCGTCAATAACTACATTGCTTGTTTTATCTTCTGGGGCCTAATTTGCAATCTCTGCAAGTGTATGTGGGATTAAAGGAAACAATTAGTCTGCTGAAGAAATGGAAAGGCATTTTCAAGTAAACTGACACCAGTCTTGCTAGAAACACCATGATTTTGAAAAGGCAGGATGCAGGTTTGAGGGCGAGGTGTAACCCTGCACTTGAGAGAGACATAAATAGTACAGTGAGACAGAACATGAGTGAACACATTGCCTGGGTTTATTTGTTTGAAAACCTGCAGTTGCTCTGACAGCTGTTGTATAAATACAGACAGAAAAATAATTTAATATGGCATACACAAGATTTTCTATTCTCATCAATAATTTTGATATGAACAAAACAGAATTTTTGCCTTCTGCTCTTTAGTCAGTCTTTTCTATTAATTAAAAGCTCTGTGAACTTTACCCCTGTATGACAGAAATGTCCCTTTCCCTTCTCTCACCTCTTTAAATGCAGATGTCACTCGGAAGGTAGACTCTAGAAATCTAAATCTCACCTTTTTCCTGGTAGGTTTCCTTGTTATTATGTAGAATGCAGTGACTACTTGTTTTGATATTTTATTTGCTTTGGAATTTTCCCACTTAAAATGTGAAGTGCTAAGCTAAGCAATGGTTAAAAACAGATACTGAAAGAGAACGTTTTCATTCTCTCCGACCCAGATGGTAATCAGTCCTGAGCTTTGCCTCTTGAATTCTGCAAGAACCATCGTTGCCCCAAGCTCTGCCTACGGTTCTTCAAGCAACCAGCACGGGGAGAACAATTTCATAGGGCAGAGAAACGCCTTTTTCTTCTTTCCTTCTAAATTCTCAACTGGTTCCCTTGTAACAAAAGACAGATTAACGAGAGAAATATATACACATTTATTTAATTTTAGTTTTAAGTGACACGGGACCCTCATAAGGGAATGAAGATTCAATGAAACAGTTAAACCTGGGTGTTTTATGCAAGGTTTGATGAAGAATGTAACGTGGGGCAGAGATGTGATAGAACAAAGGTGGGGCAGGGCCCATGCAAACTCTTCTCTGTGTCCCTTTGTTTCTGGAGATAAGGGTTCTCCTTTCCTTGAGTAAAGAGAGGACATCCCTCACATGAGTGTCTTATGATCTGCTTCAGGGGAAGATCAGAAAGTCCTTCCTGCACATATCATTTCTCAGATTCCTTCAGCTTGTAATGTACACTATGCCAAGGGGCCATAAGCAGGGGAACTGTGTCCTGAACCACATAGACTTCCATCAGTTTATGTTTGAACTGAGAATAAAACTAAACAGCACAAATAACATAGTAAATCTCAAAACAGACAGTCTCAGGTACAGGGCTGGTGGGGTTACATGCAGAGAAGAACACTGGCCAGCCAAGGCTGGACTTACTGCGAATAATCTCATCCCCTGCTATCTCTTACCTTTGTAGTGATTTGGGTGGGATGGGGGAGAATCAATCAAGTTAGAAGATCCAGAAAGCTTTATAACCAAGGTTTTGACCTTGCTACTGTGAGAAACCTGCTATTCTGAGACAGGAGCCTGGGGAATTTGCACAAGAGTGCCTTTGCTACGCTTCCTGCTGAGCTGGCTTGGCCACCTAAGGGGGAACTGCCTGGGACAATCAGTGCACAGTAGGTGTGTTTCTCTGCAGTTGTAAGACTGTGAGCTCTCAGGTGGCTGATAGCTCTGCCCTGCAAAGAAACAAGCAGGTCTTAACCTGTATCATTGTTTTCATAACTATTCATCCCCTCTTTCACCTTAGAGCCTTACTCAGAGCAAAAAAAGTTCAGCGATGAAGGGTTCAAGAATGCTCAAAGAGAGATGTGCTTTGTGTTCGGAGGAAAGTAGAGAGTAACGTTCTTAGAAGGCACTAAGTAAGGAGGCAATCTTGATCGCAAGTGAAATAGCCCGTTGGAATTCTACCCCTCCCCTTCTCTCACTGTAACTCTAAAAGACAATTTTCTGTACAATAGGGAAAATAATGTCTAATTCACAGGGCTGTTATGAAGATTCAGTAAAATATTGTACATGAAGTACCTAGTCCAAAGCTTGGCAAATACTATGGGCTAAATATATGCACATTTTTCCTTCAACTCTAAATGTTCACAGCTCCCTCTACATCCTAAATTACTTCCCCAAATCCAAATTTTACATAAATAAATCTATGGGTTTAAGAGAGCAAATGAATCTCCATGACCCTCCTTGAAATTATCCAGTTAGTCAACATCAAATCTTCAGGCACTATCTAAACCACACCACCTCTCATAGCCACTTTGGAAAGAACACTTGAGTAATATCTCTGTATGTGATTGAAAAAGATGTTATTTCACTTAAGAGAAGAGATGCAATTTGAACCTGAATGGCAGTCTAGGAGTTTTCATTCTCAGTTCAGCAATTTGCTAAGGAATTTTGATGACCTTGAGGATTTCAGAAACTTAAATGAACAAAAAGTACTCCCTTGTAAGCCCCATAACTAATGCAATAAAAATAATTACAGGTAAACTTTTGTTTTATGTTACACAATCTCAAATAATGATGCTAAAAAGGGACTTGTAAACCAGTGTCTAATTGTTTTTTTAGATCTCTGGAAAACATGTGCAGATTAATCACACATAGTTCACTGGCATGAGCAATCAAGAAAGCTAATTAATACTTTACAAAGCAAAAAAAAAAAGTGCACAATTTATACTTTTAGAAATCTTCCATTGAAGGAAGGCCTATTATAATAGCCTTTGAAGAAATAGTTCAAATCACCACATTCATATTTAAATATGGGAAATAAAATTAAACACATTTAGAATTCTATGATGTTCTTCTAATATGTCTTGAACTAAATAGGTGCTTAATAAATATTTATTGTTAGATACACACACTTTGACCTTTGAAAATAGAACATACATTTAATTTCCTGACTTTCAAACACAATGCTTGAGCATAATCATGAATACAGTTATGTTTCTGGGAGATAGTAGCCTGGAAAGGAAGGAAAGACTGTGATAAATTACTCCTCAAATCATAGTCTTTTCAAAGCAATGACGCAGGTTGCAGCACCACACTTTTTATCATGTTAAGTATAATTTTCATACACACACACACACAAATACCCATCAGATTTGTAATCACGGGTATATGAAAGAAAATATCTTAAAGATAGTGTGGTTGCAAACTCAACTAAGTTCTGCACTTGTTCTGAGAAAAGACTGGCTCTGGCTACAATCTGTTGCAGGAACTTTTGGTGTTGTCCTGTCCCCTGCAGTGGATGAATTCAGCCCTTTCCACCATTTGGTCACAGCAAAATGTTTATTCACAAACAGCATACTTACTCCTACAATATCAACAGACATCCAACATAGACTTTCACTTTTGTTTTCCTTTCTCAAAGCCTCTCTGAATTATATCTCCTGTTCGTTAATGATAATCTCCCTGGTAAACGAAAGTATTGTACCAATGGATGTTACTGAGTTACTAATCAACTTTTCTATGTTTGATAAGATATTTCTGGAGATTCACCTCCTTGAAAATTATTTGTGTTGGTGGAATATCAGGAACATAAAATATTGTGTCTGAGCAGACTTGCTCCCTTTTAATCTTTCTAGTAAAAGGTCACCTCAGGACCTGGTGAGTTTACTACAATCAAATTTGTAACTGGAAGAATAGATATTTTCTGATGTTCCCTGAGGAGTTGGTTTGCAGCTTGGCCAAATAATCTGAGAGTAGAAAACTAAACGGATCCAATACCAACTGTGGCTCAGGCTCACTGGCTATTATAATCATTTTTACCCAGAAAAAAAGGAAAATCAAATTAAGGCAAATAAAAAAAAAAACTTATTAGGAAATTTTACAACTGCCCTCAGAACCCTTAAAATGTTCCCGTTCTACATTTTCTAAAAGTACTTCTTGTTTTTGTCATCTTCAATAATTACATTATGGACTAAGCAGAATGTATAAAGCAAAGGAGATTTAGCTTCAAGATATTAAGCAATACTCTTTACTATTGGAAATATCTAAAATATGTTTCTAATAATGACAGACTAGAAAGGATTTTAATCTTAGTTTTTTTGTCATACACTTAAGTATGTTTAACAATTTTTATAATCCATATGTTGCTGAAAAAGTGTTTGGATTTTGGTATGCATATTAAATAAGTTAACACTAGCTATTGTATTGTATAAATCCTGAAATCTCCACCACTTAGTATTATTGAAGTTTATTCCTTGTTTATTTAAAGTTCAACTAGAGGCAAGGGAGGGGATAGGCTCTATTTAGTGGTTCAGGAACTCAGACTGATGGAGGGTCTGCCATCTAGAATACATGTCCCCCAAGGTCACCTTAGACATAGACATCCAACCAGCACACACAGAGAAATAAAGACTGAAGGTTCAAATGTGAGATTTTTATAGGCCAGTGTTGGTAGTTAAATACATCACTGCCACGCACATCCTAGTGGCCATAACTCAGTCACAGTAAAGGTAGGTTTGGAAATAGTCTTAAGAAGAAAAGAAAGAACAGGGAAATAGTTACAGTAAACATTTAATCACTGTCTTTTGTAGTCCTTTATTTCTATTAATATCCCCTTAATTGACATTATAATTTCAATATATGTTCCTTTAAAAATGTTTGATCCCCAGATATAATTTTTAAGCCCATGAAAGAAGCCAAAGAACATTCTTCTCAAATTATGTGTACCTGCAGATAGTGAATTTCTTTTAACTCATTCTGAACAATAAAAGAATATTTTATATATATATATGTAAAATCATGGTTAATAATGAGACAGGTATTTGTTATAAATATCAGTTCATGTAAAAGAGAGCTTGCAAGGGAATAAAGGTGTAACATATGTTGACAGTACCTAACCACATCCACTGGAACCCTGTGTACATGTTCAACATGCCTATCCTTCAACAGCCACAAGAGTTACTCAAGGCTCACACCTGTAACTTCTCCAGTAACTTCTGAGACTTGTCCCTGGGTGATTGAAATCACTTATCTGGGAGTTGCCTTTTACAACCAGATGTTTAATAATTGAAAGACTGGTAGGGATTACAAAAGTTTTTGCTTTCTTGCCTAATACTGGGACAGAATCTGTACTGCAGTGTAAGCTCCAGAGTTCCTTGAGGAATAGTTGGAGGCTGGACATCAGCTGACGCCAGGACCTTGTACTGCTTCTGTCCTTTCTACCTAACTCCCTTACAGGTTTCTCCGAATGCCAGTCCCTCAGCAAGTCTCTTTCAAGACATGTTTTGATCTGTTTCTAGGGAACTGGACTCCATACAGAAGATAAGTCATTTAAAATATGTTTTTAAGTCTCTGGCATCTCTAGACATATTTAGTGCAGGAAGTAAAGCTGCAAAGACTCTGAATTTACATTTTACCTTCTGGAAAATACGTCTGTACTGTCTCAACGAATCAGGCTTTTCTTGTTTTACAACTACACTGAGAATCTTTGGTTTCCTTGATACTCATCAGGAGCACACATGAAAAACTAGGAATAAATATAAGAGAAAAGAATAAAACTTGAGAACCAAGATCCAAGGAAAGAAAGTTGGCCTCAGCAAGTTGATGAATAGAAAAGATGGCAATGCAAAGTAAATTGATTACTGGCAGGAACTATTTCAAGTTAACGTTGAATCAGTAAGTGCATGTGTAATTAGAGTCGGGTATATTTCATGTCCTAAAACAAATTAGGCATGCACTGAATGACTCTGGCTTATACAAGGTTAGCTTCCATTAATAGAATATTTTTAAATAGATGTAATTATTTGGAAAATTTCAATGTACCGTATAAATCTGGCAATAATTGCAGACAAAAATATAAAGGTGTTACATTTGCCAAATTAATATATAGATGTTTTGCAATCAAAAGAAACTTTCAGTAAGTGTGTGTACGTGTGGAAACTGATAAGTTGATAATCATAATTATCTGTAAATGTAAAGGGCAAGAATAACAGATTATAGTGAAGAAGAGCAATTCTTATACTCATCCTACTGGGTATCAAGATCTGTTATAAAAACTAAAAAAGTACGAATGAGGAATAGATGAATGAAACAAAATGGAGTTAAAACACGACATTATACCTCTACCTCAAATACATATCCACATCTTAATTGCTGTAACCATTACCTTAAATGACAAAAAAAACTTTGCAGATATGCTTAGGCACAAACCATCAAAGAGATAAATAATTGAAGGATTTATTTATAATAATAGAGGGTTAAGAATCAAGAGAAACAAGAATGGATATATAAGAAAATCTACCCTTTGGATATATTAGATACCTAAAATATTTTTATTTTAAATTAGCAAAAGAGAAAAATGATCTCTGTGAATAGTCTAAACAATAGACCAGATCACAAGTTTCAGTTAGCCAGAAAGATACAACAATGCTAAGTTTATATATGCCTAGTAAAACAGCTTCAAAATAAATAAAGCAAGTGTTTATAATAATATAAAGCTAAATAAATATTACATATTACAGGCAAAGTTATATATTTTACATACAAAGTTACACAGACAATCAAGTTTTATAAGGCTACAGTTATGTATTTAAAGACAAATCTACAAATCTAGAGAATAAACACACACATATAAATCTCTTGAGTATCCAAATGTCAACAATAGAAAGAGTAGAAAGAGTTGTATATATACATGGTGGAATGCCATTCATTAAAATTTCTTTGAACACAATGAAATTAAGCTAGAAACAATAAGAAAATATGACTAGACAATCCTGTATTTGTAAGTTTACAATACAATTGCAAATAAAGTAGGCCCTCCTAATCTGTGAGTTCTGTATCCACAGATTCAACCAACCACAGATCAAAAATATTTCTCCTCAAAATTCTAGAAAGTTTAAAAAAACAAAACTTGAATTTGCTGCACACTGGCAACTATTTAAATAGCTTTTACGTTGCATTAGATATTACAGGTAGCCCAGAGACAATTAAAGTACATGGGAAGTTGTAAGTTAAATGAAAATACCGCACCATTTTATAAAAAACTTCAGAATCCCCAATTTGCAGTGGGTCCTGGAACCAATTCCCCATGGATACTGAGGGACAACTGTAACAAATGGATCAATAAATAAATGATAATGAGAATTTTAATGTAGTTTAAGATGGATCATATAAAAATACAAGGGATACAGCTAAAAGACTACTTTGAAGAAAATTAAGCCCAATGTACGTATTAAAAGAATAAGGACTTTTGAATTAATAAAGCATTCACTCTAAGAGCTAAAGGGGGGAGGGACCAAAATCAGCAAATAAACCCAAAGAAAGTAAAAGGAAGGAAATAATAAAGATTAAAGTAGGAAATAATAAAATAGAAACAAACATATAATAAAAGATTCACAAAGCTAAAAGTTAATTTTTTGACAATATAAATAAAATGTAAACATCTGTAGTGAAACTGATTAAGAAAGAAGGAAGACACCGTAAAACAATTTCACGAATGGAACGGGTGCATCACTACAGAAACTTCAACATTACAAATATATCCAAATGCTACCATGAACAACATTACACCAAGAAATTTGAAAACGTAGGTAGGATGAAATAGACAAATTCCTGGAAAATTCCAACTTATAAAAGCTAACTCAAGAAGAGACAGAAACAGTGATGGAATCCAGGATTTACAGAACCATGGCTCGTCACAGTTCCAGATATTGAGCCCATGCAGACTATGCAGTACCAGGGAAAGTTTGTTTCTTTTGGGTAAGAGTGATTCTCATCAGTCTGCTTTGACAGTTTCATCCTTTATATAAGCACAGTTTTATTTCCTCTAAAAAAATACTGGATTTAAATTTTATCAAATATTAACAGTAAGTTTTTTGGTGGCTAGTGCTGTATTTGTTATATTGTTGGGGGGATTTTATTTAGTGTTTTAGTTTACAAAATAAAATTTTAAAGTAAGTTTTAGGAAATGTAACATACTTGATAACACTGCATTTTTGCTCGAGTATATTTTATTTAAAACTTATTTAATAGAACGAATACTCTATAAAATTATTTAGCAACTTATGTATTCTTTAGCAACTTGCAAATGTGAAAACTTTTTATGCAGCAAGTTGTTATGAATAATTCTGAAAACCTGAAAGTAAAAGTATATTATAGAAACATTTATTCATAGCTGGTGTTTCTAAAATGTAAAGTGATTTTCAAGAGAAGTTAGTGACATATTTAGAAAGCCATTCTCACATATATTCACTGAACATTGTCAACTGGTCTTCAGTGTTATAATATTAGTCAGGTACCACAGCTAGAGAACCATCTCTTGCACAAATGACTCAATTTTCTAAGGCCAGGAACTATTCTGGGCTTTAAAAATCATTTTAGTTTCTGAAAAATCTACTTCTCATCTCTCTTTTTATTTAGATGTTGTTTTATCTTCTACTTTCAAAAAATTGGAAAGAAAGTCATTTTTATGAAATAATATATGTATATATAGATGTAAATATAGAACTTAGGTCAATTTTTAAATCCTCATTTTAATAAACAGCAATAAATTAATTTTCTTGTATCTGAATTATAAATGTGAGCACTATCTATGATTTGTTCAATATAACTTGATTTTTATCTCTCTGTTCCTTGAAGGATAAGTTAAATTAGAGTACTAAATAATGACTCAAATACAATGCTACACAGTCTTCATATCAAAATATTCTCTAATCATCAGGGAAATGCAAATAAAACCCCAGTGAGATATCACTTCACACCTGTCAGAATGGCTATCATCCAAAAGACAACAAATAACAAATGTTAGTGAAGATGTGGAAAAAAGAAAACCCTCATGCACTGTTAGTGGGAATGTAATTTGGTAAAACCACTATGGAAAACAGTATGGAGTTTCCTCGAAAAATTAAATGTATAACTGCCATATGATCTAGCAATTTCACTCCCAGGTATTTTTCCAAAGGAAACAAAAACACAAATTTGAAAAGATATATGCACCCCTACGTTCACTGCAGCACTACCTAGAAGATATGGAAGCAACCTAAGAATCCAAAGATAATTATTGGATAAAAAACATGGAATATCACATAGAATGAAGAATGAAAAAGAATGAAATCTTGCCGTTTGTGACAACATGGATGGACCTAGAGAGCATTATGCTAAGCAAAATAAGTCAGACAGAGAAAGACAAACACCATATGATTTCAATAATTCATGGAATCTTAAAAACAAAACAAACAAACAAATATAAAACAAAAACAGACTCATGGGTACAAAGAACAAACTGACGGCTGCCAAAGGGGAGAGGGATGCAGGGTGAGTAAAACAGATGAGTGAGAGGGAGATTAAGATTAAGAAGTATGAACACCCAGTTATAAAATAAATAGGTCATGGATGTAATATACAGCATAGGAAATGTAGTTGACAATATTTTATTAACTTTGTTTGATGATAGATGGTACCTGAGCTTACTGTAGTGATCATTTTATACTGTATTAAAAATATCTAATCAATAGACGTATACTTGAAAATAACATAATATTGTAAATCAATTATATCTGAACAAATAAGAGGCATAGAGAGAGAAATGCAACCACATATTTAAAAAATTTCTTAAAAAAGACTAAGAATATTGGCAGCATGGGGGGAACCCCGCTTGTCCCCTTGCTTATGTTTGCATAAATTGCCATAAGCCTTTGAAAGGAAAGTTAGCAGTATCTGTGATATTTAATATTGGCTTCATTTTTATCCCAGAAACTTCATTATTAAGGATTCTATACAGTCACGTGTATACAATAATACAAAAGTGCTCAGAGTCATATTGCTTCTAGTAGCAAAATTACAGTGATAGCCTAAAAGCTTATTAATAAGAGAATGACATTAGATCACGTTACTGTGAAATATTATATGGCCATTCAATAAAATCTTTGTATAGGAATGAAAATATAGCTTGAATACATTGCTATGCTTAAAAACCCTCTTTACCTTTTCTAATCATACATACTGGGGAAACAGATTCACACACTGGTGGTGGAAAGGGAATAGAAAATTATAAGAAGAAAATGCTAATAAAAGAGCAAAGAAGTATATCAATTTTTCAGTTTAAATGTTGGCTCTACCCTTGAAGAAACTAGTTCAAACAAAACATGTCTTATTTTTAACAATTTTCTCTCTGATGAGTCATTTAGGAAAACTACTGTGCCCTGGTGAATTGCCTGATTTACTACTACTGTAACGTATACCACAGATTAATCTCACATCTATTCTATAAACTGCTACCGCATGTATTCATCATTGCTCTCATCATAGTCAAGGTGTTTTATCAAACTTCTGATGGGTCCCCTGCAGCTAAACACTATTATCATTGACGTGTTAATGCAGACTTGAGGACTTGCGATGAAATCTACGTCTACGTTGTACAAGTGAGTCAATCAAAACAACTTTGTCATCCTTCTAAAATGAAAAAATAGAGCACATAGTATAGAGTACATGTTCAGTCTGAAGCAACTGAATAAAAAAATAAATCTTACTCTAGTTTTGCTAGTCATCCCCATTTAGATCTTCAGGGCATTTCTATTCAGATCATGTCAAAAGTCAGTTCTCCCCATTAGTTGGTTGTGACACTAAAAAATGTGTAATTCAAGTTTCTTTTCTCTACAAAGTAATATCTGTAAAGATATTTCATTTGATAAAAAGGTGAAGGGACTGGAATGAGAAGTTTAGACAGATATTTCTAATATATCCATATCTATTTTAGGTCCCCAAATTTCAAACATGAACAACACAATTTCTAATCTCTTCAATTCACAGGCGTCTCTTTTGACAATTTTCAACTCTCTTGAATATCCAAACCCTCAATCATGGAAAATAATTCAATGTTTCTTAAATCACTCATATAATCAAGCTAAGATGATGCATGATTAGTCATTGTTATAATGAAAGGGGAAGATGTAAGTAAATATTTATAAATGATAGTCAAGATGTGATCATTCTGATGAAATTCATTTTTCCACAAAAGCTGATGAAATAATCATTTTAATGTTGACAACCTTTTTTGGACAAAAGACAATTAAAAGTAAGTATTAAACTATCAAGGTTGCAATTTATTCATCTTATGAGCTTAAATTGTTGCTCATAGTACAAAAGTGTTTTCATATAAAAACCTTCATATAAAAATTTCACTTTCTTATAAAAATTCCAAGCTGTTTTAAGTTTTTTATTGAAAAAAAAATTTCTTCTAAATGATGATGTTATTCAGTCCTCAGAAAAATCCCTTAAAGTACAGTATGTAATCTTCTTATTAGAGTGAGAAATCTAAAGTTCAGGCAGTACAGGATACTTACACAAGTTCTACAGCACAGATGAATAAAGCATGGACTTGAGAACTAGACAGTCTGGGTTCAAATTCTCCACTTTTCATTTATTGGTTGACTTTGTGGAAGTTACTCAAAACTCTCTGTACTTCAGTTTCCTTATCTATAAAATGGGGTGATCGAAATGATAGTACCTTTTCCAAACCCTTATTATGCTAAATAAATGAGTTTAAATGCTCCTAAATAGTTCTTGGCACATAAGTACAATATTAAGTATTGGATATTATAATTATAACACTGGTAACTGATGAAGTCTACACTTGAATTTAAATCTTTTGATGCCAACTTTAGACTTTGGAGCAAGACAAACCTGGATTTCATTCTTACTCAATCAGG
This sequence comes from Camelus dromedarius, assembly GCF_036321535.1. Taxonomy (NCBI): domain Eukaryota; kingdom Metazoa; phylum Chordata; class Mammalia; order Artiodactyla; family Camelidae; genus Camelus; species Camelus dromedarius. The sequence continues at coordinate 33,352,196 of NC_087439.1, read as the reverse complement.
CAAAAGCTGTGTGAATTTTGGGTGAGCAATTTTATTCATAGATAGAATAGGAATAAAAATTCCATGTACACATAATAGACTTATTGTGAGGATTACATTTGTCAATATAATACAGAAGCTAAATAGTGCCTCATATAGACCAGCAGTACAGTAAGTGATAATTTCATTTTCAACTCCTAGACAAGTACTTTAATGCCTCTACTTACATATGATATGCTGATCAATTAATATTTACTTAAAACTTAATGCACACACACAGGCTCTGCTGGATTTACTGACTCACTTCTCAAAGGTACTCCATAAGGCATCATCCTCATTTTACAGATGAGGAAACCAAGGCAGAGAAAGATCAGACAATGTATCAAAGATCATTAGACTAAGTGATGGGATCAGAATGAGAATCTGAACAGTGTCGTACCCAATACTGCATTCTGTGGCTTCAGAGCGTATCCATATTCAGATGCAGTTCCTAACATGATAACTTTTTTAAACAGAACACATAAAACTGGTATCTATTCTGGTAACTCAGGAGTCAATACTGCCTAAACATGCTTCCTACTACCAAATATTTAGAAATACTGGAACAAATACAAAAAAAAGTTCCCTCAAATTAAGCAATATGCCCAGAGGTTAGAAATGACAAAAGAGTGGAAACAAGAGTTTTAATCAGTTGTCAGGGGTACGCCAATCTCTACAGCTGAGAGACTTCTGACTTAACAGGTACACAGTGGACAGAAGACTTTGGAATCAAGCAAGGTAGGGGGTTGGCATGCCCCACAAAAGTCAGATCCTTAAAGATCATTTACTGGCCCAAAAGGGGATGGACTGGGAATACATCTATCCTGGCCAAGGCTCTAAGTGGAAGAAAATGTCTCTGAGAATTTACAATCACTGGATTGAGATTCAGTGGTTTGTCCTGCAGTTGAATGAATGTAAGCTCACAATTCACACAGATAGGGAATGAATGTTATGAATGAGAATTGGCAAAAACAACACACTTTAGTCCCATGAGAGTTTTGTGCATTTAAATTATAATATGTGGAATACAAAATTGTATATTAAATAGAAGTTTAATAGTCTATTATAGAGGAAGACAGGATTTTTAAAGTAAATTAATTAATTACAATGATGAAATAAATGCTTAAATTACTAGTAAGAAAAATAAGGACCTGACTAAGGAACATCGATTCCTTCCACAGGACACAATCTTAAAAGTCTAGGCATATTTGAAAGGAAATTAGAGTGTATTTAAGGAAACAAATGCAATCATTAAAATAAAATATAACTCCAAGGACAGATTAAACAGCACACTTGACACTGCTAAAGATAGATTAACAATGTGGAAATATGAATCTGAAGGTACAACCCAAAATGTAAGAGATGGAAAATAAAAAGCTCATGAAATGTGAACGCGTGGAAAGTTCTCACAGAGGTCCAATTTGAGTTCCAACCATCTGATTCACGGTGCATATTGATGCAGCATTCTTAATAACAGCAGAAGACGAAAGAAAGGGAAAAATGTTTTCAAGATGCTGCAAAAAGTCAGAGTTAAAACATACTCAGATTAGACTCTTACTGAAAACCATGGGTGCAATAAAGACATTCATTGTGACGCAAGAATAAAATAAAGCCATTTTCAGACAAATGAAACTTTACCATCAATATTCACTAAAGGAATTTCTGAAGGATGTACTTTAGGAATAAGGAAAATGTAAAAAATGATCATGGAGAAACACCTAACATTCACTACAGCAAGGTGAACAAAGAAATGAGAAAGTAAGTACTAAGATGTAATTGAAGAGTAATTGAATAAAAAAATAATAGTATAACAACCTCTATTTGGGGAATAAAAGTTCAGTGTTTGAGTTCTTTCTGCCAACAATAACATGTAAGTCAGGACTGATAGGTCAGACATAAAATAGTTTTAAGGTTTTATATTATTCAGAAAGTAGAGGTTGATTTGCTTTAGACCTTGTTAAGTATAGAAAAATTTTAAAGTACCCAGAAGAATACATATACAGTATTTAATACCCAAACAGTTATAGGAAACTTAGGTAGTGCAAAAAAAGACAAGAAAGGAGGTTAAAAAAATAGAGAAAGCAGGTCTTATAGAAAGCACAATAATAAGGAATAGATAAATCCAAATATGTCAGTAATCACAAGCAAGGTGAACAGAGTAAGAATGTTTGGTGATCAAAGATTTTCTGGATACAAAAGAAAATTCACTTGGATACTGCTTTACAGATTTACATTAAAGACACAGTTTGAAAGTTAGGGGAAAAAGAAAAGAAAAAATGCCTAGTCAAATCTAAGGAAAAGAACGCTGCTGTTGCTGTATTAATTAGAGGTTAAAATAGTCTTTTAAGACACAAAACACTGTCAGGGACCAAAAAGGTCATTACTAAGGGACAAAATGTTCACTTTTTGTTCTGTTCTAAACTTGAAAGTTTATTAACACAGCCTCATCAAGCAAACATTCTCCATCAAATGGAGATTTTAACTTTCTTACTAAATTGGTAGCTCAAGTTGACACAAATTTATGGAAACCATTTTAACAATTCAGTTTGTCAGTTTGCAATCTCTACTTCCCAAGTTAGAGAATGCATACTTATCAAGCTTATATTAATGCATACACAAAATGTCACATTTTAAGCCATAAAGCCTCAAAAATATTTCATAATTTTCATATAAATGACAATGCCACTAAGTTAGAGATAGATTTCAGAAAATTAGAGTACTCAGAAAAAACCCATATACCTCCAAGTAAAACTAACATACCACCTCAAATTATCTAACTGCCCAAAAAACAAAACAAAAACAAAAAAAATGAGATAAAACAATTACAGTATAAATTGAAAAATAGAAAGAACTGAATGATAAAGAAAATACTACAAATAAAAATACGATGCTTACAGCTGTTGGGAATTTAAAGAAAAACTTTTTTTCTGTAAGTTTTTATACCAGAAGATAACAAGAAAATAATTAATGAGCTAAGCTTTCAGTGTAAGACTTTAGGTAACAAACAACAGAAAAATTAAAATATAAGCAGGAAGTAGTAAAAGGAAAACAAAAAACAAGTCAAATAAGTAAAAAGTTGTGTTTAAGTCAACTAGGCAAATAAAACAGACCCAAACCTCTGATTGGCGTACAAAAAGAAGACAATTATGGACAAAGCATAGGTGAAAGAGAATTTTAAAATTACTTTTATGCCAAAACATAGGTAAAATGGAATGTTTTCAAAAAAATAAAAAATTTAGCAAAACACACCCCAAAAAGTAGAACACTTGAATATACTTATAATTATTTTAGAAATTAAATCAGTCGATGTGAACCTACATATCCACTTCTCAAAATAAAAAAAACAAACCAGAAACAAAGCACAAGAGTATACGGGTTTTCAGGTAAGTTCACTATGTTATCAAAAGAATGGATGATTTCACTGCATTCAAGCTCTTTCAGGAAATATAATATTGCCAACTCATTTCATGACAAATCCAGAAAAAAATTACAAGAGAAACTGAAGTTTAATATTATGAAAATGGTTCAAAAATTATAAACAAAATACTAGTGATCTGAGCCTTTCAACATACAAAAATAGAATTGGTCATGAGAAAGTTCGGTTTTTACCACTTATGCTAGGATGATCTACCAATTAAACATTGGTTAATATAATTTGTCACATTGACATATTAAAAGGCAAAAACATATGAATAGCTCAATAATCACTGAGAAGTATTTTTATAAAATGAAACTCCCACTCAAGAATGACTAGTACATTAGTAACTTAGATGTGATATAAAGTATTGGTGACAGAGATGGTATACTGATCAAACGGTCCATGTTCCCCTACATTTCCCACAACTTGTAGCTAGGCAGAGCCATGTGGCTACTTATGCCCAATGGATTATGAGTAGCTGATGGACAATTTTCCATTTTTCTTTCCCCAACATGGCCATAAATGTGCCACAAGTTGAAAGCAACTTAAATCCCCAAAGGGTTGCCTAGACATGAAGCAGAATTTGTGTCACGCCAGAAACAAACTGCTGGTGCATTAATTCAATGAGATTTTGTAGTTCTTTACTACTGTGTAGCCTCTCCTACCATCAGTAATACAGACAAAGACTTCATAACCATAATTAAGAATGAACAGCTTTACAACTCAGTAGGAAAACTGTAAACTACACAATGAAAAAATTGGCAAAAGACGTGAACAGACATGAACAGACACCACAGAAGGTAAAACTGAAAAAACTAAAAATGAAATAAACATAAAAGATCCTCAACCTCATTATTAAATGGAAAAATGCAAAATAAAACTAAAGGGTTTATAATTCCATACCTATTCTATTGGCAAAACTTTGAATATCTGACAGTGTTAACTGTTAGCTAGAAAGTTGAGCAACAGGAACTCATATATGGCTGGCGGGTGTGAATTGAGACAACCACTTCAGCGAGCAATCTGGTAATATTTTGCAAAATTGAAAGTGCTCTAATTTCAACTTACGCTCAAGTGCTCTGACTTCTATTACCCTTTCCCTGACCCTCCAAACAGTCTGAAGCAAATCTCATATTGGTGCTGAATTACATGAATTTCCATTAGAGTTAAAAGCAGACATTAGTTACTTCAGGGGTTCCCAGAATCCAAACACAATTTCCCTCATTGGGGAAACATAAGATGTTAACCAGAGAGGTTTACTATTTGTAAGCAACAACCTTGATTCCTCCCTAACATACTTGGGGCTAAAGCAATTATTTTTTCATACCTGTGTGCTCAGCATCTAATAGAAGACCTGGTTCACAGTAAGCACTCAAACAAGACTGTTCAATTTCAAATTATTGAGTAGTTCCCAGGTACAAATTAGAGTCTATGCAATGTGGCTCATTAGGGCATTATTTGTAATATCAGAACAGAAGCTTAATAGACAACATTCTAAGAAAGTTCTTCAGAGATAAATTCATTCAGTATGCAAGATTTGGCCTATTTTATGTAACTCCTAATTTCTCCTCAATTTACATGTTATTTTCAAGGTACTATTTTTCTCTTCTGGGAACAAATTATCTGAAGAACCCAAAGTAACTGTTAGGGTGTTGTACTTCAGATGCGATAGAAATCTATTTAATTTAGGAATGAAACTAGAAAAAAATGCAATAATTCACATATATATGAAATGCATTTTCATTTTACAAACATATATAGCCCTTTCCTTCTCACAAGCTCCCTGTGTTCAAATGTCCATGAAACATCTGAACATAATGAGACCTGAAAACTTCCCAAATTGAAAAACGCAATGGCTTTGCAAAACCAGGGAGACTTAGCACTGTTTTTTCCTTTTATATTATTGTCGTAAGTATTCCATGGCATATTCAGGGAGATCAATATGGCTTTAGTTTTGTTTTATATAGCTGGACAGGCAGGATAGTGACCAAAAGTTCATCTGGGTTTTTAATTGAATGTATTCCTAGAGATGAACCAAAAGAGATCAGAATGACTTGCTTTTACTTTGGGGACAACTTGCTGGCGTGGGCAATGCTGAATTACCATTTTGCCTCTTTTGCCTTTTTCTCTTCTTTTGAGTTTGTCCCTTTGAGCAACACTGCAATAGCCTCTGGCTATGCAATTAGGTGCCTCTGTCTGCCTCCCCTTCAATCTTTTTCTCCTTATTAAGCTAATAGGAAAATGTTAAGCCCCTAGGCATTTACATCTATTAATAGGAAGAGGAGATTAACTGTCACCCTTGCATGGATTCATGATGAGTAGACTGCTGGCAGAGTTCTTTTATTTCCTCCTTTTTAGCAACAAGAAAGCCATGGACATCTTTGCAACATCACAAAGTGGCTCTGCAGTAGGGTTTCTAATCTGGTCTATGATGGGAGATCGTTGGTCCTCCATCTTGAATTGTTCATCCCCAGGATTAGGACAGAGAAAACAATTAGACTTAGTCCAAGACTCTCATTTTATACATGAAGAAATAGAGGTCATGTGATGAGTCAGAGGGCAGGCAGGTAATTAATGACAAAGCAGAAACAAGTAGAGTATCTAGGTGAAACTAAGCCATGGACACCTGTGCTCGCAGCACAGAAAGCCAAACTGACAGCGGGTGTTTGCAGCAAAGTAAAGGTTTATTGCAGGGCATCAAGCAAGGTAGTGGGAGACAAGTTTGAGAACCAGTCCATCGTAGTCTCTGACTTATGGGTTTTTAAAAGGGAAGAGCAAAGAAGCTGGGGTTAGTGGTCATCTTGTGACATTTCAGGAATCAGGATGTCTATGGTTTACAAGTCTCTGGTCTGGTGGTCCATGACCCAGGGGTTTGGGAGCTTATCTTGCCTTGGAGAAACACCCTGAATTTGAACATTAATAATGTTATAGACAACAGCAATTTTAGACATCTGACTCTGGTTGGTTATTGTTAGCAAAGGACTGAGGTCAGAGGGGAACAACAAAGGGAACAACACAAAAGAATAAAGCTTTGGATAGAGGGGTCAATCATGAACTTGGTTTTAGGGGAACTCATTTTCATATGTCTCTATTTACTTTTATAAAAATTCTGGTATTTTTATATCCCTTATTATTTCAGGACCAAGATTTAATATTTTTCATAAGTGAAATATTTAGAAAATTATTTCTAAGAGAATAAAAAGAAAATTTATGAGCAGAACTGCCTAAATAGAATTACTGGAAAAGGGTTAGTTGAAAGGAAAGATGTGTGTGTGTTTGGTGGGGTGGGGGGGGTGGTATGAGACATTCCAAAAGAGTTTTTACTTAATTCAAAAATGCTATTTTCAAACCATCTGAGGATTCTCAATTCACATCATTCATGAGTCTAGTTTTTTTCCTACAAAAAGACAATTTTAAAACAGAATTGTGTAAGTTAAAATTAGCTAACACAAAGAAAGAGAGGTAATTTGTTGCATAAGAAAGTGATTTGCCAAGTGTGATGCCTATAGAATGAGGAAGGTCACATTAATATTTCTTATACCATAGCGTTATGAAGATTTAATGAGTTGATATTGAGACAGGAGAGAAGCGGGCAAGGCACAAGCACTGAAGGAATGATGCAGCCATTGAGGACAGGACAAACTGATTAGAACCAAGATGGTGGAAGATTCGACTTCCAGTAGACCTTGAGCCTCACGGCACACCCATAGGCACCATGACAGTTCCTAGGCTGAACATAACAGATCAAAAAATGGGCAGGGGCCCGATTTGTGGAATTCCCTGCCCCTTCCCCAAAGTAGTTGTAATAATTCTTCTACTTATTAGCATATGAAATTACCGAGCCCATAAAACTTAAAAATTCTGCACCTCTAGGTCACTCTCTCTGTCTTCTAAGATGGCCTGTCCTCTGTCTATGGAGTGTGTATTTACTTTTACTTTAAACTAAACACCCCACATCTCTTAGCTTCTCTCCCCCTCACCTTTTGAGATGGTCCACATTCTGCCTATGGAATGTATATCTCCTAAGCCATTTTCCTTTCTGAACTGGACCCCACTCTGTCTATGGAGTGTGTATCTCTCTAAATAAACTTGCTTTCACTTTACTATGCCTTGCTCTTGAATTCCTTCCTGTGCAAGGCAAGAACCTATTCTATGGCAAAAATATAAGTAACCTACTTAGAACAGTGCCTGGCATAATATAAGCACTATGTGTATCATGTCCTCTTGCCATTAACATATTATCACCCTACAACTAATCTATGGGATTAACTGATTGGAATTTAGCTTCAGGAATGGCCTTGAAGAACAAGACTACTAGAAGTAATAGATAAAAAGAGACGCTTTTTAAATTCCTATGGGGAAGACAAACTTGAGTTGAGTGCATCACTGAGGTACATGAGAAGTAAGGCTGCTTATGGATGTAGCAGCCTCTACATATAGTTAAGAAGTATTTGCCACAAAAATGCAATAGACAACAAACCTCACTGCTTCACATTTCATCATGAGCTTTCAAAAGGTATGCATATCTTCTGTGGATAACAGGGCTTTACTTTCCACAAAGAATCCTCAATTGTTTCCCTGGTTCTTTGAGACAACCAAGCTGTTTCACCTGTCCCTGGCCTAGTGTCACTTCATAGGAATCTGTAAAGAAATCTGTAAAGGAAGAAAATACTGAGACATCCTTTGACTAGGAAACAAAGGAAGGAAGCCTGTCATCTTTTATTCTTTTTCCCTCTTTGACCAGTGCTTTTCAAACTTGAATGTGCATACAAATCACCTGGGAAATTTGTTCAAATGCAGATTTTGATTCAATAGGTCTCCCTGGGGCCTGAGAGTCTACGTTTCTAACAAGCTTCCAAGACACGTCAATATTGCTGGCTCAGTCTTCATACTTTCTGTAGCAAGGATATTGATCATTTCTGATTTTTAACAACTGCTCTTGATTCTTCACGGACTCTTAGATGACATTTCTTCTGTAGTCTTCCTGATTCAGGCACTTAACCTTCCAACTGCACTTCTGATTCTCAGTCTTCCTCACTCCAATTCATGGGTCACCGCTGCCCAAGTCACCTTTTCCAAGTAGTGTTTTGATCTCATTCACCCTGCGCTAAAAAAAGCCTTCAGTAAGATGCCCTGCCTAAGATTCATTTACTAGGCATCAGCTATGTGATGAGGGCTCTACTTTATCTTCAGAAGACAAAGATGAAAAGACACAGGGTCTACCTTGAAAAGCTCAAATATAACTAGACAATTCTAAAACAATTTTTGAAAAGGCAATGCATGAGTTCTGTGAACAAAAAATACTGCAAACCATATCAGTAAACAAAGAATGCTGAAGCCATCAAGTCATCAGCGGCTGCTGCCACCCCCCAGTGAAGACAAGCCTGCAGCCCAGCCTCTGCAGCCACTCACAATGGTGCACTCTGAGGGGACTCACAATAAGAAAGGACAATTTACTGGCCCTAGATAGCTAGGTGCTTGTCAAAGGAATGAATTCGATGAGCCCAAATGTTTGTTTCCTCCCATACATAGAAAATCACTAAATTCTTTAACTTGAGATGCCTGGTTTTCTTTAGATAACAAGTAATCTTTTATTGTTCCAACTACCTGGTCTTTGCTGTAAAGCTCCTATATATCCTAGCTCCTCCCCTACCTCTTTGGAGCAGTCCCTCAGAGCGATCTGAGAGGTTGTCATCCCGGCTAGAGTCCTCCCACCAAATAAAACATAACTCTCAACTTTTAGGTTGTGCATTTTTTTCAGCCAACAGTTTTTATAAAAGTGGCAAGAAGGGGTTTAACAGGTTACACATTAGTGTATTAAGGGGTAGATAAGTAGCTTTGAAAATAAAGTAGGTGAAAATGACAGAGGTTATGGAAAAAAAAGTGGTCATCAGAACAAAGGCAAAAAGGTAGTAGTGAGCTGCTGAATGTTTAACAACGAGCTCTGGGGTAGAGATGTGCATAATTGGCCCTTGCAAGCAGGTAAGAACAGACTCCAGCACATCACATATTAGAGTTATGCAACAATGTGGAAAGATGAGCAGGGAAAGTTGCTTGGTGTTACCAGACCAGAGTACAAATTTGCTTGCTATTACTCAAGATTTTCCCCAGGTTAACTTGACTTTTAGATCTAACAATTGCTGGGTGAGTCACAAAACCAAACTCCTTGGGCGTCAATTTGATTTTCAAGAAACCAAGGGATTGAATCAGGCAAAATCTAAAAAGGACTACTTCTCCACTCTTATAGGTGTCATTAAATTTTAGCCATTATTTACTATCATTCCCCTTCATATGCACCATATTTGAGCAGCCAGACTTTCTAAACCATCTCCCCAAAGCCTTGTAATTTTCCTTCTTTAGGTCATCCTATAAAAGTAAGGTCCTTAGCCAAGCTTGCTATGTACAATAGTAGGCAAAGGTGTGATTTAAGTTCACTTTCATTAGAGCAACCATTGCTACCAAAGCTAGAACTGTGGTTTTTCAAATGACTCAGTTGAACTCAAAACATATAGAAAGTAGTGTCAGTTGGTGTGACATCGTATTTTAGCCAGCTTTTGGCCAGAAAGATGCTGTTCCACCACTTAGAGGTATGCTATTTGGAAAAGATATTTAATGATCCTGTATCTCTGATTTCTCATTGGAAAAGTAGAGATGATAACTGGACCTCTGAGTTTCTGAGATGATTAAGTTGAATATGATAATGAAAGGGAGCAGGACTCTGTGCCCCCCTCCCACCACCCTGCCTCTTGTTTACAGAAAAGCTCAAGTCTCCCAGGCCTCCCTGAGTCATAGAAGAGCAGGTTCAAGCAGCTGACTAGGACAAGCCTGCAGGCCCTGGGGGGTGGCAATCTCTGACCACCTATCTCAATGACTAACTGAGATTATTCCTTCATTTCCCTTTAAAACTTTCATGGCTGAACAGAATCTTCAGAGTTTTTTTGAAGTGGGGATGCTGGGTCCACTACATTGCAGGCATTCTGATTAAAAGCAACTTTCCTTTTTTGTTACCAAGGCTGTTGCCCCCAGGATCATTCCCCTACCCCTTCCTCAAATAGAAACCAATTACTCTTCTCTAAGTCTCAGGAGGCAGCTGCAGAGAAACGAGAATTGGTTAGAGCCCACCCAATCCAAGATGGTAGAGGATTTGATTTATTGTATGCTCATTGTAATGTATTACATGCTGAATGATACACCCATCAGTGCCATGACAGTTGATGATTGCCATGACAACAACTGGAAAAGCCCATACAAGGACTGAAAAACTCAAACAAGGACTGATTGGCTCCATCACAGCCAGAAGGAGGACATGACAGCAGAAACCTCCCATAAGAGTCCACATGGCCCTACTGCGGGTGGAGCTATCCCTACCACCCATCTTGGCTGACGGCTCCCTGCTCGAGCACTTTTCATTCCTTCTCCCTGCTCGAGCACTTTCCTTCAGTTTCCTCCTCTGAGCAATAAAGTAGCTGTTCACCTCATTCCTCTGCTTCTGCTGTGTGAATTTTTTCACAGCTGGCGGCAAGGACCCACACTTTGTTGGGCTTCCTAATTTAAGGGTCCTTTCATCTGCCAACAATAAGATTAAAGTCCAGTTTAAGTGGCAGGCATGTACTGGATTCTCAGTAAATATTAGTGTGATGGTAAATTTTATTTGCCAACTTGGTTGAGTGGGGTCCCAGGTATTTGATTAAGGATTATTCTGGGTGTGTCTGTGAGTGTGTTTCTGGATGAGATTAACCTTGATGGCCTGAATAAAACAAAAGGTTGAGTAAGGGAGAATTTGCTCTCTGCTTGACTGTCTTCAAACTAGGACATCAGTTTTCTACTGCTCACAGAATCTTGCTGGAAGTTTCACAATTGCTTCTCCTGGTTTTCAGGCCTTTAGACTCCAATTGGAGACACACCATTAGCTCTCCTGGGTCTCCAGCTTGCCTATTGTAAATCTTGGGACTACTCAGGCTTCACCATATTTAGTGAGCCAATTCCTTATTATACACACACATATTCACACACATGCCCTATTGGTTCTATTTCTCTAGGGGACCTTGACTAACACAATCAGTTATTATCAGAAAGACAGCTCAAGGGGACCAAGATTCACAACCATTTACTCACAGTTAGTGATCTTGTTACCAAAAATTCTGTCTCTGCACCCTGAAAAATGAATTCAAACTCAGAGGCACAGTTTTAGAGTGTCAAAAGAACCCCAACATGGCCATTTTAGGGCCCAATTTCCTTCAACTCACAATCAAGCACCTGCAAGCATATATAATTCAATGAACCATCCAAAGGGCATTCTCATCTGATTCTAAGTGATCTTAGAAGTAAAATCTTTCCAATCAGACAGACTTTGGCCAAAAGTGCTCTGTGGTGGAACAGAACCAGAATTTCCCATTTTACAAGACAGTAGGGTAATCACAAAACATGAGACACAAGATAGAAACCTCACATGGCCATACACACAAAAACACAACAAATCCAAGGCACTGTCTGATTGAACTGAAACGGTACTGCCCATTTTGTCAATTCGTGCACACTTCTACACACACACCAAAAAAACCTTCAAAAAACTCTTACACATTCAAAACCTCGACTGGTAGGTGGAAGCACTAGACCAAAGTTTCAGATTATAAAGGCAAGCTTTACAGATAACAGATTACAGATGACAAATGCCGGCGCGAATTCGAAAACACAAGGACAAATTCAAAGCACGCTTCCAAACTCGCTAAGCCCGGGACCGCTGTCCAGCCGGCGCCTGACAAACGGGCTTTCCCTCAGGGAGACAGCCCCATCGCATGGGGGTGGCTCGCCTGCCTCAGGGAGTCCCCGGAGAAGGTCAAAGGATCCTCTGTCCTCTGCGGGAAACTCACCCTAGTCCTGGCCAAGGAGTCGCGGCAGTCCTAACAGTGGTCCTTCTGCTCTCAAAGGTGTGCAGCAGTCAAAGGGCCCGGACGGACGGTAAAGCAGAAGGAGGAAGTCCCCAGGGCAAAGAGACCCCCCAGCACCTGCTGGGCCTTGATCTCTCGCGTTCCGTTTCCCGCTCCGGAGCGTCAGCTGCCGAGGCTGCAGACTTAAGGGGCTCAGGCAGAAATTCCCTTCTTAGAAAAGAGGGGGACATCGTGCCCCACGCTGGGTGCCAAGGTTTGTTACCAAAAAATCAGCCTCTGCACCCCAAAAAGCAAATTCAAATTCGAAGGATTTGCCGGGCAAAGGGAGTCACAGCAGACTGATACCTTCAAGACTGTGAGCCCATCTTGGGGCTGGGGTCAGGAGGTTTCATAGAAAAACTGGATGGAACAGAGAAAGTGGTAACAATCAGGGCATTTTATGGGGTGCTACATTCCTCTTAACCTCAATGAATCTTCAGGAGCAACTCCAGAGGGCCTGTCCATTCCTCTGAGATAATCAGCTTCTGTTATCTCCTTCCTGGAGCACAGCCTCTGGATTAAAGTTATTCTCAGCAAAGAATGAATCAGCAAACAGTTTCGCATTAGGTAAGTCAGTTTGTTAGTTTGCTTTATACTTCTTCATTCTGAGTGAATATTATGGAAGATCAGATCAGAATGCTAGAAAACTTTTGCTGTTACAATTACGGCTTCTCATTTTCCATAGCCTTTCATGTCAGATTAGCCCCACATTTAGGACATATAACTCTAGAATTCTGGGGATTGGAAATTTATTACTTTAGACCATAAATGATCTTTAGAACTCTTTGGTGTCTATGTTGGTTATTCAAATTTCATTTTTGCTGTACCAAGAGTGAGTCCTTTGAGGGTTAAAGGATGGGTAAGATGACTGTCCCTGAATCTCCTGAAGGTTCTATAAGGTCTCATATAAGGGCCTTCTATCAGAATATCCGTGTACAGAGTCATCTTACTTTTTCTCAGGCTTCTCATATTTAAAGCCACCTATCCCATGTTACATCCTGAAGTCTGATCAGAAGATGAGCCCCGATAATGACTTAAACATGCCTTCTCTCCTACGGTAAAATCTTTTTTACCTCTGAAAAAAATATTTCTCACATAAAGGTCCAGCTTTAAACCACCTTGTCCCCAAATCCTCCTCTATATTGTTTTGAAGTAACCTCTGGTTCTTCTTAACACTCAGGCATTTTCATGGCTAGATACTTGGTGGAGATTTCTTACATGCTTCATATTTTCTAATTGCTTCACAAAGTTTTTAGAACCTAAAAGGCAGAGACATCCTCTGGTATGTCTATGTACTGTAATCCACAGACCACTCTATATGCTAGTCATGTTAGTATTTTCATAAACACTTGATAGTGAAGATGGTGATAAATGGGTTCAGCGCTGGGATAATGTCCTTCTTCCAGGGCCACATCCAAATGGAAGGTCTCTTTCTGGAAGGACAGTTAAGGTGTTGGAGGATCCAGAAGTGTGTAGACTACATCTGGAGAAATGTGTATGTCCATCAGGACGTTTTTGGGTGCCTTGATAACTGTTTTCAAATATTGAATAACCCTCCTGGGAGACTGGAATTGGATTATTATTTGTGACAGAATATTCTGCACTATATCTGCATTATTACTTTCACTTCAGGCTAAGCCCCAAGACATTATGGCACTTGGGTTGCATGGGCCAGTTTGAAAAGAGGAGGAAGCCCAGTGCATGTGGGAATCAAATCTATAGGCCCTGACTCACTGTCTAGCTATGCCCAAGGGTGGATAAACTGCACTTCACCTTGTCCAGACCAACACACTAATATATAATGGTTGGCTCAGAAAGAAGGCAGGGCTGAATCTGGCACTTAGTAGTTTCAGTGCCTGCAGCTGAAAAGGGCTAGAGTGGGCAAGACTTAATATGGAAGAAAGTGACAGAAAGAAACATTTCATTTCAATATTTTTGAAAATGTGCTTTTATCACTATTTTTAAAAGTTCTTTGGTTTTTGAGAAGGGATGGGGAATTATATCATGGGAACATTTTCCGATAAAACAAGACATGCTTTCAATAAGAAACAAATACTGAGAGTTCACCAAGTTGTTAAGTCCTCTCTATACAAGTGGCAAACAAGCAAACACAGAAGAATAAAGGTAGAGAGAACCTCTGAGTATGGAGTCAAGTTTACATATGATTTAACAGGCACCATCTACCACAAAGACCTGTAAACGCTGACATTGACATCAGATACCTTTGATACCTTTTTTTAAAATGAACTTTATATTTTGAGCAATTTTTGATTTACAGAAAAATTAAGAGGATAATAGAGCTCCCATGAGCCTACACTTAGTTTCCCTGTTATTAACATCTTAGCACATACATTTGTTATAATTAAAAAATAAATATTGATATATATTCTTAACTAAAGCCCATACTTTAGCCAGATTTCCTTAATTTTTAACTAATGTCTTTTCTCAATGCCTGGATCTCTTCCAGGATACCATATAACTTTTACAAATCATGTCTCCTTGGGCTTCTTTAGGTTGTTTCTGAGACTTTCTGTATTCTTGATAACCTTGACAACTTTGAGGAATATTGGTCAGATAGTTCGTAGAATGTCTCTCAATTGAGATTTTTCTGATGTCTTACTCATGATTAGTCCATGGGTATAGGTTTTGAAAGGCAAAATACAGAATTGAAGTGCCATTTACATGCCATCATATCAAGGATACATAGCATCAAAATGACTATTGGAATTTTTCTACATGGTTTAATTTTAAATCAACTTGAGCAAATTCTCCCCTATTCCTAGGTTGCTGTGAGTTTTTGTTTTTGTTTTTGTTTTTGTCTTTGTCACAAATGGTTATTGGATTTTGTCAAATGTTTTTCTGCCTCAATTGATAAGATTATATTGTTTTCCTTTTTAACCTGTTGCTGTAACTGATTACATTGGCTGGTTAATTTTCAAATATTTCATCAGCCTTGCACACCTGAAAAAAATCCCACTTGGTAGTGGTGTATGGTGTTTAATTTACTTTATACATTATTGCATTTGATTTGCTAGTATTTTGAAGATTTTTACATCAATGTTCATGAAAGATACAGATCTGTAGTTTTCTAGTAATGTCTTTGTCTGGTTTTGGTATTAGGGTAATGCTGGCCTCATGAAATGAGTTAGAACAGATTTCCTCTGCTTCTATGTTCTGGAAGAATTTGTAGAGAATTGATGTCATTTATTCTTTAAATGTAAGGTAAAATTCACCAGTAAAAAAAAATCTAGACCTCTTGCTTTCTTTTCTGGAATACAGTTGAGACTTGAACAACATGGGTTTGAACTCTGCAGTTTCACTTATACAGGGAATTTTTTCAATAAATACGTAATACAGTGCCACATGATCCATGGCTGGTTCTCTCAGGATGTGGAACCATGGATGTGGAGGGCTGACTGTAAAGTTACACGCAATTTTTTGCCTGCATAGGGGGGTCACACCCCTAACCCCCATACTGCTTAAGGGTCAATTGTGTATTAAAATGTATTTCAGTTTTTTAAACAGATATAAACTAATAAAGGAGGTGGTTGGGTGTGGGCTCGGATGGGTTGGTTTGCATTTGAAAAACACAGTTGCTGGCAAGTTGCTCACACCCTCTAGGAATCTGCTAACCTTGAGAGAAGCAGTTGCTTCAGAGTCAGCAAGTCCTCAAATGTCAAAACATCAGAATACAGATAATAAAACACATGGTTGACACATGGACTCCAGAGACTTCCACTCCAGGTAAGCAAATTCCAATTGTAGCTCCATGATTTGCTCGTCTCTCCAGATTTCAGCGTGAAATTTTTCCCTGATGGGTCCAAGAAGAGTTACTGATTTTCAATTTGTTCAGCTTTTTCTGACTGCAAGGAAGGAAGTGATGACTTCTTACCCCATTACATGTCAGAACTGAAACCAGATGTCTCCAACCAATTTTTAATTGTCCTGCTGACTTTAGTTTCATGCCAAGCTGAACATATTTGCAGTAGCTTCCAGATTCAATGGAATTAGACTGAGTTTATTTTTATAGAACATTTTGCTCGGCCTGGGAGTGGGATGACAGGCAGTTCATTCATACAGTACCATGTGCTTTTATTTTGCTTTAAAATGTAAGATAAAAAGATATAAAAGTGTTATCGCATTTTTTTTAGGAAACTGCCAATCATTTAACAAGTTAGTTATTCAAACATTATTTAAAGCAGCTAGGAAATAAATGAAATGAAACTACGGTAATTTCTTTTGTTATCTGCTGACAAAAGGAGTGGATATGATATTCTGGCTCAGGTTTGAGTATTGATTACTAATTAGCAGCTGGGTATTGTCGATTAAAATTAACGCACAGCCTAAAAGTTGAGAGTTATGTTTTATTTGGTAGGAGGACTCTAGCCGGGATGACAGCCTCTCAGATCACTCTGAGGGACTGCTCCAAAGAGGTAGGGGAGGAGCTAGGATATATAGGAGCTTTACAACAAAGACCAGGTAGTTGGAACAATAAAAGATTACTTGTTATCTAAAGAAAACCAGGCATCTCAAGTTAAAGAATTTAGTGCTTTCCTAAGTATGGGAGGAAACAAACATTTGGGCTCATTGAATTCATTCCTTTGACAAGCACCTAGCTATCTAGGGCCAGTATCTTGTCCTTTCTTATTCTGAGTTCCCTCAGGGTGCACCATTGTGAGTGGCTGCAGAGGCTGGGCTGCAGGCTTGTCTTCACTGGGGGGTGGCAGCAGCCGCTGATGACTTGATGGCTTCAGCATTCTTTGTTTACTGATATGGTTTGCAGTATTTTTTGTTCACAGTATCTTTACAAATAGTTCACTCCTATATTTCTCAGTTTGTGGATCTGTATAATATTGCTCACCTTTCTAACTTACAGCGCAGTTAGGAACATAAAAGACGTGAAAGCTTTGAATCTGTATTGTAAAACACTAGAGAAATGTAGAAAAGAAATCTCCTTATTACTAACTCCCATGCACATTCTCCCAAGTGTAGGTTCTAAAGGGGGCAGAGAGCTTCTAATTCTGGTGGAAAGAAACCACAGACTCAGGACACATGCGTGTTAAGAATGCGTCATTTGGGCTCCCAAATAGAACACTGATGGAAGGAAGACAGGTTCTGTAATTCTTGAATCTCTTACCCTTAACTGAGGGACAGAACCTGAAAGACTCTGACGTGAGTAGAATAAGTGAGCATAAGCAAAGGAGGGATAACAGATAAGACCTGTCAAAATGAACAACCAAGTGCATGGTTTCTCAGAAAAGTTAACATTAGGAAGTTTTAATCGCTTCTGTGATGGCGTATACTCCTGTTACTGGCTGAAGAAGTCAATGGAGGTGGGGGGTGGGGTGGAAGTCGGTGTCTGGGGGGTGGGGGCGTGGGGAGCCGAATCCCAGCACAACTTACCACGTCTATTGGCAAGACAAAGAGAGGACTTATGTTCCTGGCTTGACAATATGTCTTTTTCTTTAGCAGTAAATTCAACCCAAATGACAAACTACAGACAGAAAATGATCATAGACTGCGCCGTGGGTAATAATACTGGGCAGCGAACTCTATTGCCCAATAAACTTTTGTCCCAGATGTATCATAAAGCATAGAGGTGAGGGCAAAAACTGCCCCTCTATTGTCTGTTTTCCACCATTGTGCTCCTATTTTTTAACACTGATATGAAGTTTTATATTACTCACTAGTTGTTTGTATCTCACTTCCATAGCAAATACAACATGTCTGGCTAAAGTCTAAATGAATGTACTTCCCCAGGATATGCAGTCATAGGAAAGAGTGAGAGGAAGAGAGTCAGCATTTCTTGAGCACTTACTGTACACCCAGCTCTGTGGGAGCTGATGGATGAGTATGTTAGAAGGAAGCAGATGGCAAGTCAGGCTAAGTTGGATTTGGATCCTTGTTTACACAAGCTGGGTGACCTTAGGCCCTGTGCTTACTCTCACAGAAACTCAGGCCTTTTTTTTTCTGTTCTTTGTAAATTTGGGATAATGATACGTTCTGCCTTAAAGGATTTTGGAGATTGGATATATGCAAAGTACTTATTGCTATTCTAGCACAGAGATGTCATGTATTTTTTATTTGCATATATTGTCTCAGATCATCCTAAAAAGCTCTGTAAATTAGGTATCTTCCTGCCCCATTGTATAGAAAAGAAAGTGAAATTGAAAAAAGTTAAGAAATGTGCTCAAGTGAGGAATATGGGAGGATTTGAAGCAGAGTTTTTCTGGCTTCCATATCTTCCATATCCATAGCTCTTTCCACTCTATATGAAATTGTGGAATAATGAAATTTTCATATGTAATATTAACGTAGTATGTATGTTATATGTCATAAGTCTTATATAACATCCATGTTATATATATCCAGCCCTTTCTATCTTCTCTTTAATTTAAAATATTAACTTTGCTTATGTCTTTCCAAAAGCCCAAGGTTTTGAATCTGAAGTGAAGTGGTAATTTATCTCTCAATCACATTTCTTTGCGAGAAAAATTCAGACCACTCTCACACTGTGAGAATAGGTAAAAATTTCAGCAACTCCCAATTTGATTTGTGTGTTCAGACCCCATATGGATCATTGTGTCATATGAATTGAAAGGTGAATAGTTGAAACAAAATAGCAAATAAATAGCAAAATAATAAGACATATTATGATAATATTATTTGGAAAATGTTTAAAGACATTGATAATGACTTCTATAAAATTTTTAATTTATAAATTTATATTTATAATTAAACTTGTGTTTGTCTTTGATTCCTGTGTGGCAAAATTGTAACCAGTTCTGATTATCAATTCATTTTCAAATACAAGAAAAATATGGACTAGGCAAATTAAACTCATTACAGAAATAACCTGCATAATAAATTTTATAAAATAGAAAAAAAATGGAAGAAAATGTTTGAAAATACACCATTATACCTGGAACCCTTTGATTCCTTAACTGGTAAAAGAACTGTGATTTCTTTAAAGGCTTACGTTTTTAAAATTGAAAAAAAGGTGTTTTTTAATTTTTGAAATTTGACTGCAGATAAAGTGGAGTCTAATCATATCAATTTTATTTAATTCCCATGATGTGTTTGAGAGAGAAAAATGTAAATGAATTGTGCGTGGAATGCTGCCATATTTTGATTATGTAAATTAAAATTTTAATGTAGCTTTATTAAGCAATTTTCTCGATGCTAATGTTTAATGAGTAAGGCTAATTTTCTTTTCCTTGTTTTTACTAATTAATGGTACTTTCATAGAATTTTTGAAAGACTCTTGCTTAAATTTTAATGAAGCCAGTTAGTGCCCAGAAGAGACTGATAAGACATTGGTTGCTGAAAGGTAAATAGGAGGCCTTATTATTTAAAATAGGCCATTTCTCACACACATGCACTGAATAATGAAAAACCACATTTTCATAGTGGAGTGGGAAGACCCATGAAAGTGTAAAAATCATACTGAAGGTAGTGACAAAAATAAAGTTAGATTCATAAATATTGTAAATTTACCTACTCTGTATTAATGCAATAGAAGTGGGAGCAATAATAAATATGTTTATTTATATTTGTTTTTAAAAAACAACTTCTAGTAAAGTCCAAGATTTCAGAAATAATTAACTCAAACTACAGTGTTGATTGATGGAGGAAATTAAGGGAGAGCTTATAAGATTCTAACCTTGATCTTGAAATTTCTTGTTAAAAGAAGATCCTGAAATAAGCAACATACCTAAAGAGGTTTTGTTGGACACTATCTTTGAATTTTGTTCTATATCCTACTTTATTTGAGCACTGCAAATGGAAAAATTTCTATGAAATTCACTACTGGAGTCATAATTTTCGTGCATTACAATCTAACATAGCAAATTGATTAGCAAAGCATATTTGGTATGTAAGACATAAGGTTTTCACTATGTAAGTTAAACACTTGGGACATTTAGTGCACATTCATGGAATATGAAGTAACTCTTAAAAGTTATATTTAATCTTAAAAAGTAATTATATACTTCTCTTTACTTTTCTATAAAACATGAAGTGTCTCAAAAAAGTAGTCTGCCCACACACAATACTCTAAAATTGTAAATTAAAGATAAAAAAATCAATCATTTACCTTGCATTTTAAAAAGGCACTGAAGGTCACCACAGTGGATGATCAAAGTCTTATCATTAAGTAATAATGCTAGCTAATAAAGAAAAAGTGACAGAATTAGAAAAATCACAATTTTGCAACCCCTAATGAAATAATTGACTCATTCAAGTATCATGAAGAGATGATAAACCATGAGATGGAAGGTTGATGAAGCAAATATTTGTACATTGTCTCTTAGATTACTTTCTAAATGCAACAGAAAAGCCTTTCCAAAGAACATACCTGGCCATCACTACCATAGCCAAGTGATCAAGCCTAAAACCACTAATAGTGGTATCACCTAAATCAAAAGCTTTCTGCTATGATTCAGTATAAAATATACAGTATTATCAATGAAATATTCCTAACAAAAATTTATTCAAAAAACTTTCAAGCCTTTAGTCCTAACTCAAAACATTTCTCCAGTAATTTTATTATCATATTAACATTAACAATCTATGAATATTTGTATTTCTCCACATCCTCTCTAATATTTAAGGTTCTTTTTTTGCTACTTATGACTCTCTGACTATGGAATAATTTTCAACAATGTTTTAATTTTCATTTCTCTGATAACTAGTTAACTCGCATACATTTTTACACAATTTCCCTTCATGGCCATCCATAGTTCCTATCCTCTGAATTATGAGCTTGTAGAGTCCATTTTTGTATTTGTCACAGGTATTTTACAGAACTTGTGCATACTTTGTTAAGCACAGGCATATCTCAAAGTATTGTGGGTTTGGTTTCAAATCACTGCAATAAAGCAAGTCACACAAGTTTTTGGTTTTTCAGTGTGTGTAAAAATTATGTTTACACTGTTCTGTAGTATATTAAGTGTGCAAAAGCATTATGTCTAAAAAAAAGTATATACCTTAATTTAAAAATACTTTATTGTTAAAAAATGCTAGCCATATATGAGTCTTCATTTTTTGCAATAGTGACATCAAAAATCACTGATCACAGGTCACAATAATAAATATAATAATAATAATGAAGTAGGAAATGTGAGAACTACCAAAATATGACATAGAGACATGAAGTGAGCAAATGTTGTTGGAAAATGGTACCAATAGACTTGCTTGGTGGAGGGTTACCACAAACCTTCAATTTGTTAAAGATGCATTATCTCCAAAGCACAATTAATCTTTGACAAAGGAGGCAAGAACATACAATGGAATAGACAGTCTCTTCAGCAAATGGTGTTGGGAAAACAGCAGCATGTAGATCAGTGAAGCTAGAACACTCCCTTACACCATACACAAAAATAAACTCTAAATGGATTAAACATAAGACAAGACACAATAAACCTCCTAGAAGAAAACATAGGCTAAATATTATCTCACATACATCTCAGCAATGTACTCCTAGGGCAGTCTACCCAAGCAATAGAAATAAAAGCAAGAATAAACAAATGGGACCTAATTAAACTTACAAACTTTTGCACAGCAAAGGAAACCATCAGCAAAACAAAAAAGACAACCTACGAAATGGGAGAAAATTTTTGCAAAAGATGAAACTGACAAAGGCTTGATCTCCAGAATATATAAGCAGCTCACACGACTTCATAAGAAAAAAAAATAAACAACCCAATCCAAAAATGAGCAAAAGACCTAAACAAGCAATTCTCCAATGAAGATATACAAATGATCAATAGGCACATGAAAAAATGATCAGTATCACAAATTATCAGAGAAATGCAAATCAAAACTACAATGAGGTATCACCTCACACCAGTCAGAATGGCCATCATTCAAAAGTCCACAAATGACAAATGCTGGAGAGGCTGTGGAGAAAAGGGAACCCTCCTACACTGTTGGTGGGAATGCAATTTGGTGTAGCTACTATGGAAAACAGTATGGAGATTCCTCAAAAGACTAGGAATAGACTTACCATATGACCCAGTAATCCCACTCCTGGGCATAAATGCAGAAGGAACCCTGCTTCAAAAAGGCACCTCCACCCCAATGTTCATAGCAGCACTATTTACAGTAGCCAAGCCATGGAAACAACCTAAATGTCCATCAACAGATGAGTGGATAAAGAAGAAGTGGTATATTTATACAATTGAATACTATTCAGCAATAAAAAATGACAACATAATGCCATTTGCAGCAACATGGATGTCCCTGGAGAATGTCATTCTAAGTGAAGTAAGCCAGAAAGAGAAAGAGAAATACCATATGAGATCACTCATATGTGGAATCTAAAAAAAGAAAAGAAAAAGACAAATGAACATAAATACAAAATAGAAACAGACTTATAGACATAGAATACAAACTTGTGGTTGCCAAGGGGGAGAGGGGTGGGAAGGGACAGACTGGGAGTTCACAATTTGTAGATACTGACAGGTATATATAGAATAGATAAACAAGATTATACTGTATAGCACAGGGATATATATACAAGATCTTGTGGTAGCTCATGATGAAAAAGAATGTGACAATGAATATATGGATGTTTATGTATAACTGAAAAATTGTGCTTTACACTGAAAATTGACACAACATTGTAAACTGATTATAACTTGATTAAAAAAAAAAAAACTGAGATATGCCTGTATACGAAAATAACTTTTGTTAAGCATTGGTTCTCAACCTTAATTACACAATAGAATCACCTGGGAAGCTTAAAAAATGTCTATTCCCAGGCTGCTGATCTCATACGATGATTGAAATCTTTTTATTTGTCTTGCATAGGCCATTACCACTCTATTTTAATACTTTCCCCCTTGGCCTTGGACCTTGTCACCTATATGTTACGTTTGATCTCCGTTAAACCACCCACATCTATCTTTTTTTCAGCTTTCGGTGAAGCATTTGCCCAGCTCACTGATTATGGGTTGTTTTTTTTTTCTTTCCACTTTTGGTATACAGAGGTGTTTAACATTTTGTTGGGTTATTGGTTTTATTTAGCACAGCTAATCTTTTTAAAATGTTGTTTATATGCATTGGTATTTTTTCTGATGTTTTGAGGGGAGATGCTAAAATAACTGCACAAGGCTATGTTGACCTTCTCCTTTTCTTTTTTTAACCTGACAGCTACCTAGATCATTAAAATCAGTAATGAAGAGGAGGATATAGCTCAGTGGTAGACTGTATGCCTAGCATGCATGAGGTCCTGGGTTCAATCCCCAGCATCTCCATTAAAAATAAATAAATAAACCTAATTACCCCCCCCAAAAAAGAAAACCAAAAAAAAAAAAAAAATCAGCAATGATTTCCAATTTTTTATCTTATTCATTATTCAGTCAGTGAGGTAATAAATACGTTTGATTTGCCATCTGTTTGCCATGCACTCTACTAAGCACTGATTGTTGAATAATAAAACCACCATCTTACTGCCCTCCCCCCACAAAAAAAGAAAATAAAACCGAAGAACAAAATGCTTGTCATGTAGCTCATAATCTAATAGGAGAGCCAGCCATCAAATAATTTGACAAAATGTAAAATTATAGCTGTGTAGGTATTAAAAAGTGGATACTAATGAAGCTATAATAACATAAAATTTAGGTAGTTGAATTGATCACTAAGTTTGGGTAAATCGTTTCTGAATTGTTGATGGTTGAGGTCTAAAAAATACATAGTGCATGGAAGAGCTAAGTTGCATGCTGCTTTGAAAAAAAACATGTTATACAAATCACGGAAAAATTATCCAATATTAAATGTTTGGTTGATGTCATTTCCTGTGATTAGATCACCAATGACGGAGATAGACTGTTACCAATGATTTAAAAACATCTAGCAGAATCCAAACATCCCAGGATAGATTATATCTTGACCACAAATCATTATGTTACAGGAATGAATCATAATTTTCAAGAGCATCCTACTTCTACTACTCCAACAGATGTGTTTTTCCATCTATGAGTATGTGTAACCTATGCTTTTAAAGAAATGCTAACGTTGGTACCTCTGACTTGGTCTTGGCTGTTTCATGTGAAATTCTCTGATGCAGTCTCATCTAACAGGTATGACAGATTTTTTTGATAATGCCTTTTACATGCTCCTTGTTGTAAGCACCTTGTCATTAAGACTCAATGACTAAACACTAATTAGGAAAAATTGAATACTTATAATTTTCTAGTGAGACTCCTCAATGAAAATTCTCTTCTAAATACACTAGAGTTAGATATCTAATCTATTCAAAGTCTTGGAAAATCATAACAAAATGAAGATAAGAAAAAAACAAGAAATAATTTGAACAATAGAGAACACCTAGAGAACAACAGAACAATATCACTTTTCTATGATAAAATCTGAAATCTTAAGCAAGTGGTAATTAATGTTGGGTTGTCTCTTTTTAGTTTCAGTCACTTAGTTCACTCATCTATAAGGGCAAATAACACAGAACTTCTAAAGTACAATATGCTAAGAAAATTCCAAGTTGTGTTTTTCTGGCTTTATAGGAACATTCACTCCCAAAAGTTAAGGGTGCAAAATATAGAATATCCAATTGCACAAATATACTGTTTTTCTATAGTTACAAACAAAGCATTTATAAGTAATATTGGGAGAATGCAACATTCACATTTACCACACAAACGCTGGCAAATTGTTAATATTCTCCGAATGTGACTCAGTAAATTTTATGGGGAAGCTTCCTTATTTGTACAAGCAGCTGACAGAACTGGAGATGGTTAACTTGATGTAGTAGTTGAATTAAAATGGAAGAGTGAAAATAAATCCAGTGGAAAGATGCAGCAAAAATACGAGGGAAAAAATGAAAATTATAAAGATAACTCATTAGTGAAAAAAAATCCTATATATTAATTCCTTGAAGTGTAAGGGATTTTATTTCAGTGCAAGTGACCCTTAAGTATATGCAGAAAATATAAACATTACCTGGTTTCTCCTAGCTACTCCGTCTACAACAAATGCAACTTAAGGTACATCCATCCTTTCAGAAAATGTCAATTTCTTCTTAAATATGTACGTGCACAGTTATGTAGTTTTCATAAATACATAAAGGTCAACAAATCATACCTAAATTTTTAATATTGCAGTTATTTTTAGTTTTCTTCCTTTTTCCCCTCATTGTCCAAAAGAGGACTTTTGACCTGTTTAGCATTCTGGGATATTCCAAAGCATTAGCCCTACTGATACTGGGTGAGCAATATAAAAAATATTCTGATAAATGAGAAAGATCTTATTTTCAGTATTCATTCAGAGCACATGCACAAAGTAGGAATTTCTTAGGTTATTTATAATGGATTCATTATTTCCATTATTTCATTCATCTACAAGTTAGAGGTAATGACATTAATCTTTCTCTAAAATTTTGCTTTAGTTATGGTGAAAATTGAAAAGTCCTAAATGCTCATCTACCTACCAAAAGGTTAGTTTGCATAGTTGTTCTAACATATATACACACATATACACATAGAGGAAGGATATCTTTAGTCCATGTCCATGTGCCCTTCACCATCATCCATAACATAAGAAAATAGTACCGAAGAATCAACCACCCCATTAAAATCAAACTCTGTGTATTATTATGTTAAGTAAGAGTTTCTTCCCTAGCAGCAGTTGCATAATTGTGTTCACAGAGTCATAGGCGATTACAGTAAACACATAGCACATCTTCCCTTTCACTCTTAAAATATTCTGGGTTGAAAAATTCTTCCAAAATATTTTTAATATTTTTAATTTCTAAACAAAATAATAAATGCCTTTGCTAGGGGATGCTTCTGTCAAGGACTTGGCAAGAGTTTAATTGAACTACAAACTATAATTGCCATCTGAGCACTTAAGCTCCTGTGTCAAGGGACTAGCCCTCAAGAAGAGATGAGCTGCTCTTACACAATGGGCACATTTGAGAAGATGATTGGCACTTAAGTGACCAACTTGGATGCCACTCTTTGCTCCCCTTTGTCAGTTTTAATAGTAAATGGACTGAGAAAGTCATGGTGACCAGAAGTTCAGAACCCATAGAAACAAAAGTCAAGACATCAGGAAGACAAGTCCATTGGAATTCTGTAAGAGATTCTCGGACCTTACTTGAAGAAATGGATATGAGCCAACAGAGAGTGGTCTATAAAGGAGGCTGGCTTTATCATCCACACCCTCTTCAGGGTGAAAGGCTTTGTTACCTCAACTGCTGGAAATATGGCCAGACATCCCTCACCTAGCCGTCCCCTTTGAGGATTGCCTTAGCTGACACCTGCTTCACTTAAGGCCATTCTTTCTTCTCAAAGCAGAATACAAAAAGTGCTTAATTGACGTGGGGTAAACATTTGGTCTTTCCATCCAACTTTTGGGGCAGCTCTGAAAGTTTATACCATTTTGAGATTCCCAATAAGGTCAGCTGATATGTTCCTTAAGCCTCTCTCCCTCTGCCCAATCTAGCTCCCTTTCCTTACCTCCCACAGGTGTTTTCCCCAAGAGCACACTTCATAACAAATCTCCTATTGGCTAAAAAAAAATCAAACAAGCAAACAAATCAACTATAAAAAATGGCAGGGGATTTAGAGTGTAAATTTCAACTCCTTATAATTAAAAATAATCTTTACATTGTTCTTGTTCTACACCTGTGCTGTATATGATCATTCAGTGTCTCCATTCCCACTCTTTATATATTTCTACTTCAGAGGCAGGAAAGCTACATATTATTTCCCCAGAATCCAGTATAACTAGAATTTTGCATATTGTTCAGATTTCATCACTGGTTGGAAAGCCAAGAGAGAGGTGGTCCTCCTAGTGAGAAGGAGGCCATTTTCCAGGGGCTTTTTCTGCTGTTGAACAAGGTCAGAGACATTTTAAGCCAGAAAGCCACAAAGACTTCTGCAGATTTTACTTGCTCATGACTAGAAAAGAAGTACCCTATAAAGAGAAGCTTCTTACTACTGTACCTCATATAATCCTGAATAAAAACTCTCAATGGATTAAGACAGCACCCCTGATTATGAGCTCTTTGGGGACTATAAATTTAGGTTTTTCATATTTCAGACTTAAAGGTTTATATTTTATAGTGTTACTAGCATGTATTTTTTTAATCAATTTAAAAGTTCAGGCATTAAACATTGATAAAAGAGTATTAGTTTTCATATTTGCATCCAGAAAATAGAAGGCTGATTTTTATTTTTCTCACCACAATTGGTTTGGTCCATATGAAATAATGTGAGACATCTTAAGAATATAAATTCCCAACCTCTCTGCCAAGCTTTCATCACCAAACTCTACAAAAATTTCCAGCAGACTTGTTATATGAAATTTTAAGAACTGAAGTTAACTTGTTTCTATTTTCTATATTAGATATTCTATTTAGAGGAACAGTACACACTTTTTTTAACTTTAGGCTTTGAAGTATTTATTTCTTGAAGAGCTTTGTGATTCATCCAACCACTTTAAAAATACCCCATATAACATTTTATCTTCCAGGAATCATTTGCTCAGTAGGACAATTCTCACACTTTAGGTTGAAGTGTATGGTTCTTTAGGTCATGTGTGTGGTATTGTATTTCTGTACTTACCTTACAAACACTAGTGATTTGAAACAGATCTGTATACACTAAGAACATATTTTTTAAAAATAATAAATAATTTCAAATAAGTAAGCTTTTCACTTGCAAAAACCTATGCATCTCATCACTTTGATGGCATTCATTTCACATAAAAGTCTATGTTGTAATCCTTCTGTTTAACTTCTTGTATAAAAATCTTTCCCACCTCACTTTACATTCACTCCCAACCTCCTTTCCCAATAATTATGGCCTCGTTTGGTTTCTGGTGTAATCTACAAATGCTAAAGACAAAGCTAGGAAATGTTCATTTTTGGCAAAACTTAAAACTCTTCAGAATTAATGGACTCTCTGGCAGTGAATAAGGTGATGTCTGAAGCTCTCCAAGGAGTATGTTTTGATACAAGCTGATATTGATTACAAAAATATCATCACTGAGATGAATATTTATCTTGAGTCATGTATTCTTGGTAAATATATTTCCAAGAATATTTTCGTTTCAAGAGCTAATTTTAAGGTGGTGTTTTTAAACTCCTAACTTGCAAAAATTCTGCATGCCAAAGGGAAACGTAGTTTCCCAATAGAGCTATAAGGGCTATAGATAGAAAGAATATGGTAGATTACCAGGGCTGCCCTAATCCTATTAGTTAGATAATTAAACAGAAGAGCCCATATATAGTTAGACATCCCAATTTGTATTTCTCCTAAAGCTAACAAGCCCCTTGTATTTAATACTAGTAGAGAGTAATTTTTAAGTGTTACTATTATTTGGTAAATAGTGAGAATAAATAATAGCCACTAGTATTTATTTAGCACTTACATGCCCAAGCTCTTAACTACAACACAATACTTCACAGTTTATTCAGATTTCATCTCTGTACAGTTAGGTCCCATAAGGTGGCTGTTCTCTTGCTCCCTGTTCATCTCCTGCCTAACTTCGCCCTGCCTCGCCCTTATCTTAAGTGCATGATTGCCTCCCCCACCTAAGTTGAACATTTAATTCTGTAATAACCATCTGCATGGTCAGCCAGATCCCCAGCTAACAACTATTCTAGCCCTTGGGGCAAAATAGCTCCAGTATGTTCGGTCATTAATAGGAAACAGTTCCCCTGGCAACGGTGGCTAATCCAAAGAACTGTGGGAAGATGCATTCCCTGGCAACTAGGAGCCTTTCTGATGCCATGCCCCTGTATCTGTTAGCCTCCTCCTCCCCTGTGTAGCCACAAGATCGCTGCCCAGTCCTGCCTGCTGTAGGCCCTACAGGATGGGATGCTCCAGGACCTTTGCCTCTGACTTGTAGGATTCCCTGTCCAATAAATCACTGATGTCTCTGTCGCTGACTCCAGGTTCTTCTCTTGGTCTAGCTGCTGGGCAATTACAAGGACTGTAGGACTTTGGGGCTCAAGCCAACAATATCTATATTCTATAACCCTCCTAATTCTCAGATTCCTCTGTATCTCATATTGTACCCATCCAGGCTGACAAGCAGAAACCTCCCTAGTTACTTGAAACAGAGGAAACTTAATAGAGGAATTGGTTATAGAAGAGTTAGAATGGTCAGGGAGTGAAAGAAAGTAGTTTTACTCAGAGCCTATCTCTAAAGTGGGGCCACCATACCAGCAGAGATTGCAATGCAAATGCCAGTAAGTCGAGAGGCAGGACACACACTGACACTGCAGGAGCTTCAAGTCCTCTCTCAGTCTGACGTGCTGGTGCTGCCTCCCCGCCCAGTCCCCCCATGACTGCCAAAACACCTCCAGGAGCCAGCTAAGCAGAAGCCACGGCAGAAATAATAATGACTTCCTCTCTTTTTAAATTCTAGCACAAGTGCCTCACTTTGGCAGAACCTAACCAGCGAACAGCTGGCAAAGGAGTCTAAGAAATGTAATTTTAAGTTCCCATCCCATAGCACAAGGCAGAGTAAGTGTGAGACTGAACTCTGATAAATATTTGGCACATTTATTTATGCAACATTCCTTGAGAGACATTGAACAATTATTAAAATAAAACAGTTTATTTCGGAAGAACCGGCATATTCTAATACAGGAAGGGTGTGCTGTGCTGGTGCGGGCGTCAGAAGCAGCGTTCTCATACGAGCATCTGTAAGGTTGGGTTGCTATTAATAGACCCTCAGTCCCTTTCAACAGCTTTTATGTTGCACTGGAATAATTTACTTATTAAAAACAGCAAATGATTGTATGAGCAAATGGGTGTCTAATAATTGGCATTCAACTGATCTTTAAATATCTCACCACTATTAGACCTGAAGCTGCTACAGGTGCAAATAGAACCTATAATACAAACTATGGATGGTCAGATGGTCAGTCCGGTGAAGGTCTTCTTTTAGAACATGGTCTTAGTTGGAAATAGCCTTTTTTTTTTTTGATCCCAGCCCATGCTTTGTTAAGTAATAAGATAGTTTCTAAAGCACATAAACACTTCTGGTACACTGTTCTCCGGACTCATGGATTTCCAGATACATTATTTGAAGTAATACTTAAATTAGATTGACAATTTGTGTGTGTGTGTGTAGAAAGAGGGCAAGATAGGGTGACAGAACATCACACGTGTGTCTGAGTACTTAGGGATACTGATATCAAGGCTACAGTGTGAAAACAATACCTCCTGTGAGAATTTTGGCCAAAGAGAAATCTACTGTGTGTGTATTTTCCCTTGTGATACTGAAATAGCTCGGACATTCATTTTCCAAAATTGCTAACTGATGTAGAGGAAATGTTTCTAATGTTACAACTCTAAAAGGAATGTTTCCCAGGTATTTCTGGTCTACCAAGTTTGGACCTTTTATTTTTTCCTGGCTTACTGTTTTTAAGTGAAAAATAGCTAATAAATCACATCAAATGGCTTTTAATCTTTCTTTTCTTGCATTTTAATTTGTTAAAAGGATTAAGATTATATAGTGCCCAATGCTAAATCATCCTTGTATTTCTAGGGTAACTCTGTGGGCATCTTGTATTAATCTGCTTACACTCTACTGGATTGCATAAACAAATAGGTATTTGGTATATTTGCAATTATTTTGAATTACCTTGGGACGTGGTTATTTTGTCATATTTCAAATATTCATGTTCTGCTGTGGAATCAAGGATATTACTCTGACAGAGGGTGTTGTGAAACTATATGTTTCTACATTCTGGAAAAAATTTATAGACATAAAACTGTTACTTGAAGTTACCTGGCTCTAGTAACTTTAATTAAGAGCAGAAACTGGATGGAGGGTTTGGTTGACTTCCATTTACATTTTTTGGTGGGGAGTTAGTAGAAGATTCAAGTTTTATACAGTTTCATGAATCAATTTTGGATATTTTTATTTTCTGAGCTTTATTTAATCCATCCATAAAATTTCAAGTTTATTGGTAAAATTTTAATGTAATTTTTATAAAAATGTTTAGTTTCACATGTGTGATTCTAACACTTTTCTCTTGCCCAATACAGTTTCTTAATATTTGTTGCCTAGTATTAGGTACCAAATTGTGTCCCCCTCAAAACTCATATGTTAAGTCCCTAACCCTTAGTCCTTTAGACTTTGTCTGTTTCTGATAGAGCCTTTGAGGAAGTAATTAATTTAAGGTAATGTCATTAGATTTGGGTCTTAATCCAATCTGATTAATGTCCTTATAAGAAGAGAAAATTTAGATCTTCAGGGAGAGACACCAACGGGGTGGGCACAGAAAAGAAAGGTCATGTGAGGACACAGAGGAGGTGCTACACTCAGGCTGAGAAATCCCTCAACAGAAACCAAACCTATCGACACTTTGATTTTGGGCTTCTACCCCCCAGAACTCAGAACATACATTTATGTTGTTTAATCCACCTGCTCTGTGCTGGTCTGTTAGGGAAGCCCTAGCAAACCAATACATCTTACCAAATCTTTGTTAATTTTCTGGTCCTTTCTCCAGAACCATCTTTTTGCTTTATTGATGAACCCCATTGTTTTTATTTATTTTATGTCTAACTTATTTGTTTTTGTTTTTATTATGTTTCCTCTGTTTTAAAATGTAACTTTTTTTATTTTCTTTTTATTTTTTCCTAAACATTCACATTTAAATATATATATACTTAACGTTTATTTCATCCATTTCTCTCTGTAGTTTTTGCTCTCCATTAATTTCTACTATCTGTAATTTGAATGGTAATTTTTTTTTACTTCAAGGTACTTATAAGGGGTTTAGTTACAAAAAGATAGATTTTGTGTTTCATTTCTTGCTATCATTTTGGGACTAATTTCTAGAGTATTGGATCACTTTCAAAGAAGATATATTATTTCTAAAGAAATAAAATTTTCCTTGCCGCTAAAACTATGACTTACTTTTAATTAATCTCATTCACTCATTCATTCAACAAACTTTCGTTGAGCAACTTGTTTGTTCTTGCCAGGCTCTGGAAAAGGCAGGCAAGAGCATCATGAACCAGAAACAGGGTCACAGCGATGGAGCTTACATTTGAATTGAGGGAGACAAATAGAAGTAAGCAGTCAAATAAAATAATTCCAAGTCAGAGTCATAATAAGTGCTCTGATAAAAAAATAAATAAATGAGGGCTGAGATGGAGACTAACAAAGGGGGTTCTACTCTAGGTAGGGTGGTCATGGAAGACTTCCCTGAAGAGATGACACTATCTGGGACAGCAAATTAAAAAAGAGGTCACCATGAGAAGAGTTGATCGTAAGGGAGGGAAGAGGGAGCCCCACAGGAAGCCCAGAGCCAGGGGCTGCCCAGGGGAGAGCGAGGTCTGCCCCTGGGGAGTCTTTCCTCTAGTGTTGAGGGTAACTTGCTTTTTATTCTAGAAAGGATGATTTACCTTCTGGTGGCCTCAGTAGCTGTGGCACTGTTCTGCCTCTCTGGCCCCAATGCCCAGTCTGCAAATCTGCTTGGTAATAACATCCCCTCTTTTTTGGAGAATTACATACACCGATTTAACAAGCGGATAAGTTCTTCCACATGGCCTTTTCTTTGGGTCAGCCTGCACCACCACCTCTGATGGTGGGATTATTATGGTTGTACCAGGAAATTCAGCTTTTGGAAAGAGTTCCTCTTTGAGATTGCAGAATCCTTAGTCCCCTTGGGTTTCTTCCTCAAATTGATAGAATTTGCTTTATAATTTTCTGAATTTCTATTTATTCTGTTTTGTGGATGGCACTTTTCCAGCTTGCTGGTACTTATGAATTTATTCTCATAATTATATTTTTTCCATCATTTCAGTGGGATTCAGGAAATGACTAGAAGTAAATTCTGTCAGAATCTGTCAACAGTGTTTGCACTGGACTCCAAGAATTTATTTCAAAAGTATCCTTTTATTTATTTAAAAACATTTTATGGAGTTCACAATTGTGACTGTGTTAGTATGTTATTTCATATTAGTTGATGAAAACCTTATAAATACATGTCACCTGCTTTAGGATTTGTTCTTTATTTTTTCCTGTTTTCTATCATGTTTCTGTATTCCTCCATTATATTACTGCTAGTTTTGTCTGCACTACTAACTAGGTATGATAATTGGTATTTCAGTAAATTACTTAATGAATGAAGAATAAAGCAGAATGATTTGGTACCTCATATACATGCATATAAATGGAATAAAAGGTAACCAACATTTATTGTGCCTTTACCAAAACTAATGCACTTTACATATTTATTATGTAATTGCACATTATTATGCCATTACACATTAAAACAACTCAGTCTTATTATAGCTCCACTGTACTCATTTATTTTCCTAAGACCCCCAGAGTTAATAACTAGTTTAGCCAACACTAAAACATTTATTGATACCAAATTCTTGTCCTCTCAATCCCAACAAAATCTAAAAATCCATAGCAAATGAAGCTGAATGTTATTAGACAGAATTATCAGGGTTAAGAAATGATTCTGAAAACTTTTAAAATACACTGACATGGAAAGATACCTTATATTCAGACAGGATTGAAAGGAGAGAATGGTTAACTACAGAAGGGTATTTCCAACTAAACAGGAGTAGCTACGATTTATTGCCACTAGTATTACCCCAGAAACTCAATACTGCTCTGTGACAGTTTACAGGAGAACACAATGATTCCAGCGTCTGTTGCTATGAGAACATTGATTACATTTGTTTGTTTTCTATTTCAAGCTACACATTTCTCACTCTAGTACTTTTAATAGTTACAAAAGAATGATCAGTCCTGCTTATCACTCATCTTTCCCTTGGCACATTGTGAAAAAAGAAACAAATCGGTCAGGATAATATTTCATAAGCTTAATACATCACTTAATTTCTAGCAATAAATTTTGTTTAAAATATTAAGTAACATAACAATAAATATTTACATATTTTTAAAATTGAGGTACAAAACTAAAGAAAAATAACATATTTCTTCATGGGAAGACATCTCTATTATAAAGAGATGCCATATTACTCTATACAGCATGTGACTCTGTGTGTGTGTATAATGGTGCTGTTACAGGAACTGAATCAATCAATGAAAAAAATCTAAAAATAGTTCCCTGTAGAAATTAGTAAATAGTAAAGTGTTTTTCTAGCCATTTAAAAAGAATGAATTATTCAGTGAGTGTTATTGGGAAAGTTAGCTTTCCATTTGGGAAGAAAAATGACATGCCTACGTCATAGTATATATGAAAATTTACTCAAATTCCATTAAATATATAAAGTTTAAAATGAAACGAAAAAGTAAGAGGAATAAAATATATAGAAAAAGAAAAGCTCCCAAGTAAAGATCAGAAAGATCTGATTGCACAATAATGCAAAGCTTTTATAATGAAGGATATTGTATAAAAATTAAAAGTATCCAAGACAAATAAAAAATTAAAAGAAAACTAACACTGGGAGAAAATCCTGAATATATATATATATACATATTCCATACATATGATAAACCTATTCAAGGGTTGGCATCCATACTGATAAAGAAGTCGTCTTAACTCCCCTATTTCCTTCAAAATAAAGACACCCATGTAATACTGTTTTTTTGCCTATCAGATTGGCAACATATTTTTGAACGAGAACTAATATCTGTTATTGCTGAGGATGTAAAGGAATTTTCACACTTCTATATCATTAATAGAGTATAAATTATAACACCCTTTGGATGACAGTTTAGCAGTATTTACAAAGCATGACTCGTTCCTGTTCCATGATGCAGC
Organism: Camelus dromedarius; assembly: GCF_036321535.1. Classification (NCBI taxonomy): domain Eukaryota; kingdom Metazoa; phylum Chordata; class Mammalia; order Artiodactyla; family Camelidae; genus Camelus; species Camelus dromedarius. The sequence continues at coordinate 33,317,104 of NC_087439.1, read as the reverse complement.
AATTCCTCTTCCATCAATACTTACTTTGCGGATGAGAACACTCATTACCACACAGGTTAATCAGGGCAATAAGTTGGCAGGCTGTTCATTAACAGGCAAACAGATTGTGCAATTTTTTATTTTAATAAGTTCTATATATTGTCATGTATTAACTTGGGAAGTATTCCATAGTATAGTAAGTGAATAAAAGTAACTCCAATATTCTATGATCAAATATAAGTATTTTTGAATCCGTGTATGGACACTGATTTAGGCAGGAGTACGTATATAGACACTCTTGTTATTGTGCAAAAATAGATCTGTTAATGGCACTACTTCTGGAAAACAATTGAGCGTACAAAGTAAAGAAGTAATGCGTTTCAAAGCAACAGATGATGCTTCTGAAATAAAAAAAATCACTAAAACAAAGAGGCTAAATCAAACCAATAAGCAAGAGGGAAGAGCCCACTGAGAATGCAGTTGTTCTTTGCAAACTGCCTGCAGTGAGTGGCCATGTCATACAAGGCTAACTTTGCAGTTTTCATTTTTCCCGGTAACGGGTATTTTTGCCTAACATCTCTGGACACACATTAGATGAATAACTACATAAACAAAATTAACTACCCAATGGAGACAATTTAGCCAGGTTAATTCAGGGGAATGGGAAGATAGCACCTGCATCTACTTTATCCTTTACTTGAAAATAGAGACTTTAAAAAGATAGCAGTTGCCGTGGAATCACCTCCTCATGAAATATGAAATCTAGGAACTTCATCTCCTTCTATTAAATCTCAAGCATCATCAAATGCCCGTGTTCCTTCCTCTGCTGAAGAGAACTGGTTACTATAACAACCACTGCAGCAGCATTACTAACCACACACAAACAAAACCCACAGCCTCAAACCGATGAATATTTCTGTGTTCACAGTATTATCAGGTCATTTAAAAATGGATAGAAACGCAGTAAGAAAGAGTGAAAATGGAAGGGATTTGAAATTATATATTAACCCAGAAAGCAAGTTTAAACAAAACAGAGGGCAGAAGTGACTAAGGAGCGAGGGTGGCTTCCACCTCCTGCTTCAGGCCGTGCTGTTCTCTTGGCTGGGGCTGGCAGGGTGACAGCTCTACAGTTGTCCAGAGAGGCAAGATGGCAACTTCAACTCTCCTACTAATGTGGGGGCTGCGGGTGAAGTAGAGAGAGCTCACTACTGAGGCCAGACAAAGCAATGGGTATATATTTCCAGAAATGCACCCTGCTTTCGCAATTAGGTCTACTGGGAATGGTGAGGGCAACTGAATCAAAAAGAACCACCAATTCTGAAGCTTTTATTTTTACTTGCTGTAAAATGGAGATAAGTTTTCTCCTCCCTTCCTTATCACTGTGAGTATAAAGGTACATAATCTTCTTAGACAGTGATTTAAAAGCTATTAAGCTTTATAAAATGTAAGTAACATTTCTTATTAATAAAATGTAAATGACCAAATATCTGCAATTTATTGATAAGCTACTTTTTTCATACTTTTTAAAATACCATCATTTCTCCTCTAATAACAAAAAAGTTTACCCTGTATCTGACACTCGAACAATATCCTACTAACACTTCTCAATAAATTTAAGACTCTTGTGAGTGAAAAAAAGAAAATGAATTAAAAAATGTATCCAAATATGGATGGCTGTAGTGAATTCTGGAAAAGAGTGAAGTCTGTGACTGTCAAAAAAATGTAACCTAAATCTCAAAAGAAATGCTAACTTTCATTTAAACACTCCTGCTATAGGTGTAATTGGCAGTCAATCAGCAGCTTAATACTTTTCAGAATTTAACTGCATTTAAAATGTCAAGTTCTTGTTATGCTGCTAAATATATTTCCCTTCACTTAAGAGTGTAATGACCTAAAACAGTTTTACTCATTTAACGAAGCCATTTTTATAGCTGTGAGAGAGTAAGTATAAAAATGACAACCTCATTTTAGCCCAGCTATTCTGAAACTAAGACATAGTCAAAATAGCTTGTTTTAAACAGAAACAAAAAGATGTCACACCACTTTGTCTTGACTGAGTTCATGTACACCAAGTTCTGGTAACTGGTAAACTCTAAAAATAGAAATTTATAAAAAATAAACGTTGGTAAGCATTAACTACTGAGCTGAATTATGTTCCTATAAACACTTATGAGACTTTAAAAGTTGTAGATGACTGTCTTGTTTGTTAAAGTAGAGGAAAGAGTGATAGACATGGTAGAGAGGGTGTGAGTGTGTTGGTTTAGAAGTAGTATTTGGTTTTCTTGATCAAGTGATATCTATGATTTGTTTTACGGATCAGCACATGGACAAAGGCAGAGTCTATAGAAGACCAGGGGAGAAAAGACGCAGCCCACAGTTCCATCCCACAGCGTCCTCTGTGGCTATGGAAACAACAGCGTGTTTCCAGGCTTCAAATTTGATGTAGTCTTATCTTCATAATATTAAAGATAATATTAAACATAAGTTATTTTCTCCTTATGTTATAAATAAAGATTTGTTTTGTTTTGTTTTCTACTGAAAATCTTTCTGTCAGAAACATTTTGGTTTTCAAGTTTTACGTTTTTGTGGTTGTTTGTTTGAATGTTTTCTAAGGAGCTTCAAATCTTCATTTTGATCTCTGATTCCCTTGTGAAAAAAGATGGGAAGATAAGATTTTACGAACTGAGAAAAATTGAGATTCTTATCTAATTAATGAAATGTGAGCCAGTGCGAGCTGAAAACATAGCACAATTTCAGACAGCATTTTAAAGCAAATTTAGTCAGAATATAAAATTTCTTCAAAGGTCCAAAGCCCTTTATCAATTTACTATTGTCCATAAACTCTAGGTTGGGATTCAGATTGCTCCACCACTCATCACTGTCTCTCTATACAAATCACTCCAGCAGCCAAATATGCTAGTTATCCCCCATCCATACCAGCTTCTATGTCTTTGTTCATTTAATTCCTCCTTGGAATACACTGTATTTCTCATTATTCTTATCCACACTTGACTAGTCCCTCTAAGTTTAGCTCACGTTCCTTCTTCATGAAGTTTGCCTATCAGCCTTAAATAATCTCTCCCTCAATCCAAATCTTAATATACCTAATGCGCACTGCTCACTTGGCACCTAATGGGATACTGAATAGTATTTGTCACTTATACAAAGGTCCTTTCCGTTTAACAGTATTGCACTAGGGCAGTCGAGCGGAAAGTAAAAGGGTCACATAATTTTTGTAATTCCTCAGGAACTGGCAGATTTTCTTGAATAATAGTGGTTATAACCAGATACATTTATGGACCCATCATTGTATTTACTATGCAGGAAAGATATCGAACCTAGTTCAAGTCCAAACTTCACCATTTATTAGTTTTGGCATTTTCATCAAGTTCCTTAGTATCTCTAAGAAAGTATATTAAAAACTTCACAAGTGTTATCTCATTTAACATTCAACATGACCTTGCAGGATGAGCTATTATTAGCTCATATTTAAAACTAAAGAAAATGAAGCCTGGCTATCCCACCTAAGGACAGAAACTGGTAAATAGAGGGGCCCAGATTTCCATGATTGAGAGCCAGAGCTCTGGTCTTACCCAGAGGGAGGTGTAGTGAACATACAGAAAGACAGCATGCTGGGTGTATACCTACCTAGTCTTTTACCTGCTGGCAAAATGGATTTCAGGGTTATTTGGGAGCTAAGAGGAAGTGAGCCTTCTTAAGTACAAGAAGGCACATGAGGTCCAAGGAATGTCTAACACTAGCAAGAGGGAACTGTTAAAGGACCACTCCCTACTTGCTCTACTGACGCCAAAGCTAAAAGCCCTGCTGTTGTTCTCCCTCACCCTGGGAGACTGGGCACAATTGGTTAAATTGGCCCTCAAGTTTTCCCAGATCAGAAAGTGCAGGTCCTAACAGATGAGGTCTGACAGTCAGCTAGCAACAGTTACAAGGGTAGCTGTCTTCAACTACAACTGGGCGTTTGAAATTGAAGTTGGTTTCCAATTAACCATTAAAAATTAAGGCAGAATGTATATAGGAAGAACAAGAAAACAGCTCAAGCACTTTTGCTTTTTAATAGATTTGACCTTTTTAAAATGGAATTTTGTGACAGGCTATGCCACAAGAAAACCTGGAAGAAATAAAACTGCAAAGTTCTAAAAATATGAAGCGTAAATTGTAATTTTAAAAAAAGCTTAAGCCACAATTCAGCTCAGGTGTCCTAAGTGCCCTCAGTACCTCTTAATTTGGTATTTAATGCTCTCTAAACCACGTATATAGATGGTCTTTATCTGCTGCCTCTCCCTCTCTTACCAGTTTCCACTCCTTCTGGCTGCATGATCAGATCTATTTTGGCATTATTTCACTTCAAGTATTAGGTTGATACTCACTGGCTACTTTTCTCCAGGGTAAAGTTAACACTAAATGCTTATTTGTGTTGATGTCTCATTTGCATTAAAGGCAATGTATTATAGAGGCCAATCCAGAATGAGGAAGACCTGTTTTATATCCTATGTCTTTGCAAAAACTACTTGTAAGATTTTGCCTAAGTCACAACGTTTTTTCGATCTCAGTTCTCTTATCTACAGAACAAGTAAAACTTGTTCTAGATTACACCTGAGTATTAAAGTCTTTAATTTTATGTCTACCTATCTTAAGATCAAATCTACTTATCATGCATATAGCTTCAGTAATAGTGATCTCTCCCTTATCTTCTTTAACTTTCTTAATCTATCTTTATCTTCTTTTATCTATTTGTGTTTCTTTATTAGTTACTAATCATCCATTGAGCTGATTTCAAACTTTCTCTACTCTTTCACTATTTTCAGTCCTCATCACTTTCCTCATTCATGAGATGTCAACTAAATTGCCAGCGCTTAACCATCAATCGTTAATTTCCTCCTTTTACCAGGAACTCATCTTCACCCAATTTATCATTTGCCACTTGCCTCAATGCTCCTCATTTTCCAAGAAGGCTTCTAGTCATGATAATTAATCAGCCAATTCGAATTATTCCTTTCATCTGAATCTTCCCAGAATTTATGTTACTTTATTTATTTACACTTGCTTTAATGTGTTTTGTTAAAGTGTCTTCTGGGTTTTAATGTTTATTCCTTCTCTGTGGCAGAGTGCATGATCCTCACTAAACATTCCATCTTTACCCTCACGTTTCCCAGCCTCTTTGCAGTTAGGTAAGGCCTTGCGAATAGTTCCAGATAATGGGCTGGGGAGTAAGTAACACGTTTCACTTCTGAAAAAAGCAGAGAAGAGTTCAACCTTCCAATCATCTCTTCCACTAGAAGAATACATGTGCCAAGTCATGGCATCTCCACTGGCCTGTGTCCCCTAGTGATGCTTTAGGACAAATCTCCCAAGTGGCCTAAGCCAGACACACAGTGAGAGCAAAAGCAAACCTTTGTGTGTTAAGCCACTGAGATTCTACTGTTTGCACCTAGAGAATATAGTCTTCAGAGTTAGTCAAATGACTTTCGGTAAGGGACCATTTCTTTAATTGATTTTAATGGTTCTCTCCACAGTATACTGTATAGACTTCTATACAAATGTTGTAATCAATAAATACTTTTGACTACATATCTTTTATTGTTTTGTGTACTTTCCCATAAACATAATTGGTCCCAGGAAATGTAATATGATAAAAACAAAATCAATGATAATGACCTAGAACTCTTCCTAATACCATTTTCAGTGTTGCACTTCAGAGGTTTGAAAAATCAATTAAAAATTTTGTAAGGAAGAGAGTTATCTGGTATATCTGTCAGGAATTAATCAGAGAAGCAGAACGCCTAGGAGTTACATGATTAAGATACTTACGATAGAAACCAGATCTTACACGATTAGGGGAAGGAAGCACTGCACAAGCAAAGGTGGGAAAGTGGGAAGAGGAGGGTCAGAGGAGATGCCTACCAGTCGATCGGAGAAGTCAGCTAGTGCAGCCCCAGCCGTAGAACTTGGAAGGGTGTGCTGGTGGAGACGTATCAGGGAAACTGCTGCCTCTCTGGTCTTCGAGCCACAATCTGGTGATGGGCTCTGGACTACTGTTAGTCAACAAGACCAGCATTTCGGCAGAAGCTGGACACGGAGTGGAGAACAAGGAGAAGCTGGAAATGTTTACCTCCCGTGGGTCTGTGCTGCCACCACACCCAATAATTAAGACCTTCCAAGAGGAAAAGTTGCTACGTCACTTCCACTTCCCAAATCTCACACAGATTTCCTTGTTGGGGTTTGGCCGATATAATCCAGAACCATACAAAGAAGGGGACATGAAGACTGGGCCTATCAAATCAAGGGAAGTTAAGTGAAAATCATCGTCAGCCTGAGGGCAAAGAAAGTGAGTTGAAGATGGCCACGCATTTTTTATTCCTTCTCCATCAATGGGTGGAAACAATCTCCTTTCCTCTTATATCTCAGCTGGCCTTGAGACATGCTCTGGTTTGCAGCATAATTGAAGCTATGCCTCTCCCTGCCCTAAACATTAAGAGACATTACAGGGAGTCTAACTGACTGGGGCCTCAGCTGCTGTCCCCTGGGATCCACCCCTGGGTTGGGGCCAAGGACATATGGGAAGATCCAGCTGCTCTGAGCTAATGGCTGAGCTTGGCAGGGGCATGAATATAGACACGGGAGTGCTTTAACTTTGGCTTGAGGATTCCTTATGGGCTGAGTAGAAACATTATGAGAACTGTGCTACAGTCTGAAATTCCTTTCTTCCCTCCTTTCTTCTCCATCACAGGTGGCAAACCCTCCATGGTCTCCTTTCAGTTTACCCTTCTTAGGCGTTTTTCCCAAGAACTTTCTTGTGCATCTAATCCCATCTTGGTAACTGCTTCTTGGAAGACCTGAATTAATATAAGCAGCAACAAATCACTGAAACAGTTGACTGTTCCTCCACATGTGCTTGAGACAGACTTCATGTCATGGAAATAGGTACAATAAAAGTGTTTTGACAAACGGTCAGTTTTTTGTGGCTATTCCTTTATGAACTTTTTATATAAACCACAAATTAGAAAAAATACCCCTTGTTCAAGCTGGGTGTTCTTATTTTTTTTTTTTAGTATGAGGTGTATTAGGAAAAGAAATACTACAATCTCATAAAAATATAAAGTCTTCAGATTTCATCTGCTTACAATGAGCAATCAACAAATCCTTATTGAGTGCCTGTTGTCTGAGAGGTAAAATAGCCCTGAAGAAAATAAATTGCTAAGACAGTGACTATCTTACAGAGGCATGTATTGTGCAAATGAGAACATGAATATGCAAATATAACCAATGATATTGCATGACGTTTACCCCTGGTTGCTCTGCTCTCTCCATCTGCTCGTTCATGACAGGACTAGACTGAGCAGGTATTAATCCTGGGGAAAATCTGCATTTGGCTGGGGTTTGTAGAAAGAACGGCAGGTAAAGGAAGATAAAGAACCAGCAAAGGAGACAAAGTGAAAACAAAAAATAACTAATTATAGACTCAGTAAGAATAGAATGGTTCATGGAAAGGAAATGGGACATTCAATGTAAGCCAGGACTTTTCACACTGGCAGGCTAATTTGATCCTCAAAAAATAGCAGCAAAGTAGAGAACTCTGTCCGAATACAGGGAACTTGATGCTGAGAAAATTTGAGGAGCTGGAGCATCAAGCATCTGTCCACAGCAGAGCAAGGATTCAATACCACTTCTAATGTGTGTAAACATGGTAATTTGTTGCAATTCAGAGAATGAGAAAGGAAATTCGAAGCTGCAGAAGCTAGGAAGAAAGAAAACAGAGAAAGGAATTACATTTAGCAAGTAGGTCATTTGAAACCTTGAAAATTGCAAATTCATAGAGTGAAAAATCCCATTTGGAAGAGTATGGACCCAAGAAACTACAGAGCTCTTCAAAAGAAGTTAGACTTTAAAATTTATAGTTTTTTTCTTTATTTTTTATTTTCTTTCTAATTCTGGCTGATGGGAAGTGGAAAACTCTTTAAATTCCCCAGTCAGAGCTCTAAAGAGAAAGGGCTATTCAACCAAGCAGATGAGCCCAGTGAGGTTTTATACTTTAATAATAACGGCTTCACATACTGAGTGGTACTATGTGTCAGACAATGCTTTCAGTGTACTATCTCATTTAGTCCTTCCCAGAGGAAGGCACTATTTTGGACCCATTATGTAGACAAGGACTGTGATCCACAAAGTTAAGTGAAAGTACTCGAATTCACATAGCCTACAAGTAGTGAAGCCAAGCTTTAAACCCAGGGAAAAGTCTGGTGTTCACATCCTTTATAATGTAACTAATGTGCTAAAACTATATTTGCTTATTTTTTGAAAAAAAGTGTTAGAATCACATTGTTCCAATTCCAAATGTTAGTAGTCAGTGTTAGCAGATTTGGATGTGTCTTGAAAGAAAAACTAGAAGCAGTAACAAGCAAAAATGTAGATATGTGCGTATATAATTGCTCCTTTTAAAACACGAACTATCACACAATATATGTTCCTCTACAACTTGCTTTTAATAAAACAGTAATTTTTAATATCAGCTTAAGAAAAAACTTCTTTTTTTATTATGGCTACCTAGTCTTCTACATGAATGTATCATACTGTCGACTGAAATAAATGTGCAGCGTAAAAGTTGAGAGTTATGTTTTATTTGGTGAGAGGACTTCAGCTGGGATGATTGCCTCTCAGATTCTCAGATCGCTCTGAGGAGTTGCTCAGAAAAGGTAGGGGAGGAGCTAGGATACGTAGGAGCTTTACAACAAAGACCAGGTAGTTGGAACAATAAAAGATTACTTGTTAACTAAAGAAAACCAGGCATCTCAAGTTAAAGAATTTAGTGCTTTTCTATATATGGGAGGAAGCAAACATTTGGGCTTATTGAATTCATTCCTTTGACAAGCACCTAGCTATCTAGGGCCGGTATCTTGTCCTTTCTTATTCTGAGCCCCTCAGGGTGCACCATTGTGAGTGGCTGCAGAGGCTGGGCTGCAGGCCTGTCTTCACTGAGGGGTGGCAGCAGCCGTTGATGACTTGATGACTTCATGACTTCAGCATTCTTTGTTTACTGATATTGTTTGCAGTATTTTTCGTTCGCAATACTTTGTTAACTAGTCCATTATTATCAGGCATTTAGATTGTTCCCAATAATTGCTACTACAACCATTGCTACAATTAATAACCTTGTACTTACTTCATCTTGCCTTTCTCTCAAGCTCCTCAATCTTATTCCCATACCATGCTACCTCTCTGAGGGACCCAAATCAGCCTTCTTGAAATTATAACGCTGAGAAATTTTTTTAAGTAAGAACATTTTGAGATGTGCCAACCTCTTACTGTTGTATTTCCTATTAGGCAAGGAGGTATAAACATGAATGTTCAGCCCAGAGCATTTGTTAAACCAATAGAAGGAATGGAGACAATGTTTTAAAAAAATTAAGGCTGAACAGAATTTTAGGAAAATCAGAGGTGACAATCAAGAACAGCCATAAAGAGATCTTTTTAAAATAATGAATCTCCTGATGTTTTAGGAGAAACTACAGTGCTATTCTTTGAAACTAACCTCCTGTATATGTATACACCAGCTAACATACTGCATGTGTATTGCCAGCTAATTCTCTCACCAAACATTTGCATGATGCCTAGACATACTTTAAAGAGTTCTGGAAGCCAGAATAATTAGGTCCATAGGTTATTTTGTTCTTACCCATATTAATTACTTATTTGGAGAGTCAATTCATAAAACTGAACCACTATCTTTGGTATATCTCTTTTATTTTGAGCTCTCTGGAGGATCCCCGTTGTATAAACCCACAGTAATGTTATAAATGATAGCATTCTTGTTAATAACAAGGACTTTAAAAAGGTTAATGCTTCTGTTTTGAAGATATTTATTAATTGTATCTACCTTGCTCTGAATATTTGTTCCTCCCGTTCCTGCTTTCTGATTATGCCAGTTCCATTCCAGTGCAATCTTATCTTACCCTATTAAGAAGAATAAACTTTATTAAAGCTCTTTAAGGGCAGGTCAGTAGAGTGAGACCCTTGTATATTAAAGTCAGAAGCTTAGAGGATATTCAATAAATGCTATTGCTATGATGATGATAAAATGACATTTGCCCAAGAATTAAGAAGAGAAGACTTTAGCCTTAGATTTCTCATCTTCTGTTAACCCCTGATAATCAGAGGTGGGGCAGTATCCAATTCTTTACTCAGAACATCAGTAAGAAAGGGTTCACTGTTATATATCTTGGTTTAGAGATCTCCACAACATACAAATGATATAATTAAAATATTTCTCAGATAGGCTAATTTACCTCTAGCTTTTACCCTCAACTAAATGATTATAAACACCTTACTGAGTGAAGCTATAATCGTAAGGATAAAAGAGCAGAAGCTCTTTCTAAAGAGAAGGTGAATGCAGAAAATCTTTATATTCTTCAAGAAAGCAGTATCTTTCAGTTATAAATTCATTATTCAAGCATTCATTGGGTCTACTTTGTTCCAGGTACTAGGATAAGAGCTGATGGTGTATAAAGATAAAGTATGATCCCTATTTCTGTCTAGCAGGAGACATATATATATAAAGGAATGTTACAGTAATAACCTTAAAAACTAACAGCCAGAATGGCCAACAGGTTTTATTGCATCTGCTAAATCTCATAGGTAGGTGGTAGCTTCTGCATCATGGTTTACAAGTGTCTGGAACTGAGTCAAAAGCATGATCAATTGGTGATGACTGCTACGGGATAGAGAAGGTCCGTCTGCATGTTGTCTATTTGCGGTCTCTGCTATGTGGTGTAGAACAGGTGTACACAGGCAAGGGTGGTGATTCAAACTTTTAGAGAAGAGTTAGCATCTGTAAGATCCTTGAAAATTGGACTTCAATATGGAAAAGGTGGCAAAGTTCAGTTAAAGCAGAGGGAAATGGAGGAAGAAAGGCAAACGTTATAAAACAGCCTCAGGGTGAAGGTTAGCACTCTCTGGAACTAGAAAGTAGGTTGGGAGGGAAGCAGGGAGCGAGACAGACTGGAGAATTCAACAGGAGTCAATCACAGCTTCCATTTCATGTGTGCTGGGGAGCTGGAACCTAACCCCCTCGGCCAGTGTGCCCAGAGCTACTGTCCATAGAACAACGGTATCAGAATTACCTGAGATTCTTGTTAAGGCAACCAAATCCGAATATTTGCATATGGGGCTGAGATCATTTTTCACAAGCTCTCTAGGTTATTAAAAATTGGGAGCCACGGTAGGAAACTATTACAGCATGAGACTAACACTTTTCAGGAAATGTTCATGTTGAGCAATTAACTCACGTTCACAAATATTTCCCACCTAGAAGTGGTCCAGGCTGACGTTCACTGTCAGCACCCGAATCCATAGCCTCTCAGCATCCCCGTCCCAGGCCGAGCTGCAGCAGCATTCCCAGCTCATTAACTTAAGTTAGTAAGAACCTTAGTGTAGCTGGCAAATTATAACACTAGAATTTCATTGTAATTGGAAATATGTATTCAGCTTAATTTTAGTGTTTTGGGGGAAACTGGAGCAAAAGGAGGAATCTCATCCTAGTCAGGAACATATTTTCAGCAGTGGTGATAAAAAGCTTTAGAAAGAGAATAATTCACTGCAGTCAAGATGATCCAGGTTACAGCTGGGTTTGCAAATCACCTACTTTCACTTGCAGACTTTTTCTGGTTTTTTATAGAAAGCACGGAAAAAAGAAAACCTATTTAATGAAACTCCCTAGTTCATTAAATGAACATTCCTGGTAGTTAGGTAGCCTACAACTAATTGAGATTAGTTCCCTATTTACATACTTTTCAGTAGACCTTATTTATTTTCTTTAAATGTAGGTTTATAAAATACAATCTGAGATTTTGGATAGAGAAAAGAAAAGAAAATCGTGGGAGTTGGGATTTAATTCCTCTATAAAAATTATTATTGTTATTTTTTATGTCTTGTAGAAAATATTTATTCTCTTCATAACACCTATTGACACTGGCTCATTTATTCACTCATTTATTCAAAGACTATTTATTGCCATATTGAAAGGTATTGGGGACAATATAGTGGGCAAGAAACAGACTGATCTCCTGCCCTCCTGGAACTCCAGGTCCAAGGGAGGGGAGCACTATTAATCAAATAACCAACCACATATGAGTCTAACTTCAACTGTAATACATGCTTGGAAGAGAAGTCACATTATGCCATGGGAATATTAAACAGGAGAAACAAAGCACATTTTTAGTGTTATGGAAAAATTCCCTAGGGAGTGACAGTTGATTTTTGAGTTGTGAACTAAGGGGAAATAATTATAAATTTGGGGTGTGGGAGTGGATTCTAGGTAAAGGGCACTTTATATTTGCAGGCCAGGAGGACAAGTTTAAGGAACAATAAATGTGGGCAGAGGAGGGGGAGCGCTTGTTGTACAAGCTGAGGATAAAGAGTTATGCAGGTGCTAGGCAACGCAAAGTCATGTTTTATTCAAGCATGTAATAAAATCAGTTAATGCTTATTAACCATATGCTATATGCCAGGTTCTGTGAGTTTATTTTAAATGAATGGCTGTAGGATACACTGCGGTGTTTCCCAGAACACCACCCGCTTCGGGACAGAGACATACATTCCCCCAGCCACTGGGAGTGTTGCCTACAGACACACAGCCCAGTACCTCTAGGTGAAATTTCCTCTGACCAAAGCAGCTGCCTCCTTTAAAGTTATGCCCATTCTCTGTGGAAACCCTCATCCAAAGACTGGTTTATGCTGATGTACAAAGGCCTCCCTCTTTACTACTTTAAAGTGAAAACACATCTATGGAAAATAATGACGTGTTGTTTTATAAAATCTCTCCTTGAATGAGTGAAACACTTATTTTGACTGTTGAACTATCAGACTATACATAATCCAGAAATATAGAGTATTTAACGTCATATCAATATGTACGCTGCTCTGTCTCCACATACAAAGTGAAAATAGTGTACTATCAGTAAAATAATCAATTTAAATGTAATTGGTTAAGTCTGTTGGAAGAAAAGAGCAGATTTGTGGAGCTGGTTTTATTGATCAATAAACGGTAAATACTGTTGAACCTTCCTTCTTTACCTCTATTCCCCAACCTTCATGACATATCCTCTGGTTTCTCCCCAGACTTTTCTGATCATTCCTTCTCTGTCTCTTTTAAGGATTCTTCGTGTACCCACGTTCATGTGAAGTCATACAATTCAATTACTCTTTTCTCTATGACCGTTCTCATAATTTCACCCATTTTTATGATTTAGTTATCACATAATGATTTTGTAAGCTCTTTTAAAATCCCAAATTAAATCCCCAAGCTTAAAATCTGCATCATCAGATGTTTGCCATACCATACCAAAACTAGATGTAAAAATCTAAAACAAAACAAAACAAAAACTTTCAACAAAAATCTCAGTTTTTTCCCCAAAGATCTTTCTTCCTCCATTGTTTCTATGTCAATTTTTGGATAGATTTATGAGTTTTCCCTCTTAAATATTTCTAAAACCAATCCACTGCTTTAGATTCCAGCCTCTACTTGGCAAAAGCAGGTTTTCTTTATCTCTTGCTTTTGCTTTTGCCTCTGACCTTATCTTCCTTAGTTCAACTTTCATCCTACTGCCATAGAAGTGATCCATGGAAAACTCAAATTCAGTGTGTCGTTTCCTGGCTAAGAAGCCTCCAATGCTTTCTCATTTTCTACAAACTAATTACAAAATCCTTAGGCTGGCACATAAATTTTTGAAGCTGTGGCCCCTGATTACCTTTCTAGGACTAGATCTTACCTTTATTAAAATGATTCATGGAGGACTTTGTATAGTATTTAGCAGTGCCCCCAAGTATTTTAAAACAAATGAATGAATGCTAGAAATGTACTAGATTATCATGTGTAATTGGTCAAAGAGAAACACAGGCAACAAAGGGAGGATGTGGAGTAAAGTTCATTGTCAACAGCTAAGCAGTAGTGTGGCTAACAAAACAGCTGACAGGGCAACCTGAATAATATGCTGTCCCAATGAGACAATTTGTACATTGATTGGTATCTGTCTTACTCTAGGACTATAGGCAAAAAAAAAAACACAAAAAAACAAAAAAAAAAAAAAAAAACCTTCTCAGAACAACTGGGCAAAATCTTTTGAAAATAATGTACTCCATAACATCATTCCTATTTTAGTGGTCATTTGTTGTCTTGAATTACAGACAACTTTTATGGCAATTAAATGAATGTTAAAGGCACTTTTAGAAGAAAAGTGTATTTGCTTTCACAATTTTTTACATAAAATTTCAAGAGCTTGGCTTTAAAATTCCTGCTATAATCAATCATTCATTAATTTTCCTAATCCTTGGTTAGGTGAGGTTTAAATGTAAGCATCAAGAAAAATTTCAGTTATATTATACATATTCTAGTAGAAGATTGGACCAAAAGGCAAGTGACTGATAACAATAGGTAACAGAATACTAGATCAATTAAAATTAGTTTTATTGATGCAATGTACCAAAGGTTTTCATTATGAAATTAGGATATGTGTGCATTTGCTCACTGTCCCAGAAAAGCATGCTGCTGAAGTAGGTGCATACGTGATATCTGAACATAGATCTACAGCTATAGCAGCAAATGTGAGAGTCAAAATCACAGCTATTCATATTTAACCTAAACGATACAGATGGTTGAGTCATTTATGTTTTAGCTTAAAAAACGTATTTATCTGAGCTTTCAGTTTTATTTCTCCTTTTGCATTTCAGAATTTAGACCACACAGCACAGAAGGAAAAACACAACCATGCCTTGGCATTACTCAAAGTATTTAATTAGTTAAAAGATAAACATTGTCATTTACTTTTTCAGCCCCGTAGGCAAAGTTTGCTTTATTTAAGGAAAAGAGAATGAATTGCTAAGCAATAAGTGGGTGATTCAGGGCTGCATAAATGCACCTCCTGGAGTATTCAAACCCTTATCCTTCATCAAGCTCAGGATTGAGAGTCAGAATTATACGGACCGTTTCCCCATCTTGCCACTTTGCCATCTGTCCTAAAGTAATGATTATTTTTCTACAACAATTGCATCGTGGAATCTTCATTAAGGAACAAACCACTACTTGGAACAATCAGGCTGGCACTGAGGCTGTTGGCCCAACAAAGCACAGTATTCACAAACCCCACATGCTCCACATATGTTGGCCCCATTGCAGACAGAACTAGAAGCCTACAGTTTTACCCTGACTTGAGAGCTGACTATTGAAGGCTAGTAAATTAAGCAAATCAAGTCAAACACCAATTTTAGGCAAGGAGCAAAAGTCAAGACCTTAAAATCTCCTTAATTGTGGGCAGCACCTGGAGAATTAGACACTTTCGCTGACTGGTGTGTTCATTGACCGCGGCTCCGTTTAAAGCTTCCTATTTGATTCTTACTCTTTTCCTTTATACTCTGCTGTCAGCAATTACAGATACCTGTTGAAATGGCTCACAATCACTGAAAGCAGTGAGAGATTTTATGTGTTTGACAATCTAATAATGTCATTCTGTACTAATTCTCCCTAAGGACTGATATAATTTTGAATGACATGTATGCTAGGTAAATATATCAGATCAGTGTTCTCTTTGTTCCTTTGTTCAATACTATGCAATCAATACCTGCGCTAGCATATAGGCTCATTATGAAGAGCCCTGAAAAGAAAGGGATGTTCAAGCAATTGGGAGATGGCTGTGCGTATGTATTGTCATGCGATAATAGAATCAAAATAGGTATCATCACGCTTATTGCTGTTTTATTTTCTGGTGTATTATTTACTTCTTTTGCTTACATTCTGCTTGCTTCTGTTTGGCTGTGATCAAAAGTAAGACATTGGCAAACATAAGTTACTTCTGATGCCTAAAATTTTCTATGAATTCTTTTACTTTAAAGACTTAAAATAGTTAATCATAAATTTTCCTGTTTCTAATTGCTAACAGAAATATTTGGGGTATTGTTGGCCAACTCAAGAGTAGAGAACACTAGGTCGGTATGGAAGCAATGGTGAGTTGACATATGTCACATTTGCTTGACTTTATCATTCAGACCCCCTTTTGTCTGTGCAAAAAGGTGGAGTGTTCTTCTAAATTAAATATAATATTCTAATAGACAGTATAAAGAATTAGGAGGAGAAACTTTCCATAATGTATTTGTAGGAAAGCTGAAAATCAGCTTCTCTCTTTCAATGAACAGTAGTTAGGAATTTTATTTTACAAAAATAATCCACCAAATTATTACTTTATCAATAACAGTTGTCCTTCCCAGAAATACTAAACTAACATCTCTAATAACCATGCTTTTCCAAGCTTAAATTAAAAATATTGTTAAGAAGGATCCAAGATGGTGGTGTAGGAAGATCCTGAGTTTATCTCCGCCCATGAAACACTGAATCTACATCTACATACAGAGCAATTTCTCTTGGAGACTTGAGGGCTGATTGAACAGCTACTGCACATAAAATACTAATAGAAATGGGTGAGAAGGATGGAAAGACAGTATCCAGGGGATCCCCACCGCCAATACAGCGAATTGCAGTAGGGAGGGATATTGCTAAGGGGTCCAAGGGCAGACTCTCTTGCCCTGGGACACTGCAAAAAAGCAGAAGTTTAAAGGTCACCTAGATTATACGAGAAGGAAATCCATTTACTAACCTTAGAGCTTTTGCCAAACAAGCAGGGAACCACTGCTGAAGCTGTCTCTGGAGTCAGAGGTGCTGGTGAGCCACCACTGAGTCCGGCAGGGACTCCACCTGGACCATGTTGCTGTAGCCCCAGCTGCCTGCTAAAGCTCCCAGGCACAAGCAATCTACACAGGGGACACTCCCACACAAGACCAAACTTTCAAGATCAGAGGAGATAGCTGTTTTGCCTAATTCATTGAAACAAAAACTGAAAGTCAAATAAATTAAGGAGATAGAGGGATATGCTCCAGACAAAAGAAAAAAATGAATCCCCCTGGAGGAGGGGACCCAAAGAAAGGAAGATAAGTAATTTACTCGATAAAGAGCTCAAAGAAATGGTCATAAGGGTGCTCACCAATAGAATATTATTCTTTTAGAAAAAAAAATAAAATCTTGCCATTGGAGGCAATATAGATGGATCTAGAGAGTATTATACTTACTGAAATAAGTCAGAGAGAGAAAAGCAAATACCATAGGATTTCACGGATATGTGGTATCTAAAAAACACAGCAAAGCAACAAACAAAGCAAAAGAGAAACAGATTCATAGATACAGAAAGCAAACTGGTGGTTGCCAGAGAGAAGAGGGTGAGGGGACAGATGAAGTAGGTGAAGGTGACTAAGAAGTACAAACTTCCAGCTCCAAAATAAGTAAGTCAGGGGGTGTGAGGTACACACAGGGAGTATAGTCCATGGTACTGTAACAACTTGGTAGGGGGATGGATGGTGACTGGCTTTATTGCATTGATCATTTTATAATATACAAATATATCAAATCACTCTTCTGTACACCTGAAACTAATACAATATTGTATATTAATTATAACTCAATTAAAATATATTGTCAAAAGTAAGTGAAATAAAGTTTCATCATTAAGATTGCTATTAAAAAAACAGAAAAAAATGTGTTTTCAAGGAAATTAGAACCACTGAGCATTAGCAGCATGAAAGTAAAATGGTATATCTACTTTGGAAAACAGTATAGCAGTCTCTCAAAAAATTAAAAACAGAATTACGGTAGTATTCACTAATTCCACTTTGGGGCATGTACTCAAAAGAACAGAAAGCAGAGACTGTACCCATGTTCATAGTAGCATTAGTCACATGAGCCAAAATGCAGAAGCAACCTAAGCGTCCATCATCGGATGAATGGATGAACAAAATGTGACCTATCCATACAAAAGAATATTATGCAGCCCCAAAAAGGAAGGATAGCTTTTGCTGCATCTTATAGATTTTGTGTGGCTGTGTTTTCATTGTTGTTTGTTTCAAAGTTTAAGTCCGTGTCAATCACAGAATCACTATTGGGGAAAAAAAAAAGAGGAAGGAGATTCTGACAAGTGCTACAGCATGGATTAGCCTTGAAGACGTTATGCTAGGTGAGATAAACCAGTCACAAAAGGACAAATAATATATGATCCACTTATATGAGGTACCTAAAGTAATCCAATTCATAGAGACGGAAAACAGAATGCCAGGGACCAGAGGAAAGGGAAAAGGAGACATTGTTTAATAGGTAGAGAGTTTCAGATTTGTAAGATGAAGAGTTGTGGGGATGGATGGTGGCAATGGTTGCACAACAGTGTAAGTGTACTAGAAAGCACTGAGCTGTACACTCAAAAATGGTTAAAAGGGTAAATTTTGTTATGTATATTGTACTTACTACAATTTTAATAAATAAAATAACTTTTAAAAGAGTGAAATATTTAAAATAGCTGTTCTTTCTTTGTTGTGTCATTCAACAAATTCTTACTGAGTTTTTCCAAGGTGCCAGGACATTTTCTAGCTCCTGTGGTCCATCAGAGAATAAAACTTACAAACATCCCTGTTCTCATAAAACACACATTCTTTTAAGGGCCATCCTTTTAGACAAATGGAAACTATCTCCTGGAGTATGGGGGACACCCCCTTAAGCACCAGGACTCCTGCTCCAGTCCTGTATAATCCCTCTGTGTAAGTCACGATGCTGCCATCATGACAGTTTTTCTTCCTTATCAAGGACCTGTACGACTCAAATGTGATTGGTGAGTTCTCTGCCTGTATTATTATGTTTCATAGCTAAGGCGACATAATTAAAGATGTGCTCACCTTGCTTCCACTGGTTTACATTTCCCTTGCACTCCCTCTGTTCCACCTGCCTGACTTTTTCAGGGGTTCAATCAGCTACTGGAAGCTCTGTGGACATAGCCAAAATAAGAAGTCAGCTTCCATGATGAACGACTTCCATGTAAGTGCCCCTGCCTGATCAGCTAAAGCAGCAGGCAGCCTCAGATTCCTGAAAATGAAGAAATGGATTGCTATTAAAAATTAGAGAAACCAATCCATTTGAAAACATGAAAGTGAATGTGTTGTATACCTGAGGGAAAATCATCTGGAAATTCAGAACAAAATGTTAACAGTAGCAATTAATTTGTATTCTTTTTAATTATGTATATTTTCAATTTTGTCCATAATGAGCATTGCATAATAAAAAATTGAAAGGAGAGAAAAAAAGCAGAAGAAAGAAAAATGAAAACGTCATTGTTTTTTATACTGCAAAATGCTAATATCCTGGTAAATATGGGTTGTTCGGGACTCACATCTTGGGCATTTTATGACCTTATTTCCAACTGAGAGAGTCCTTTTTGTAAAAACACTGTTCCCCATCAGAGTTAACAATGAACTTTATTTAATACCATCTGCAGATTTAATTAATGCATGTTTACTTTCTCTTTCAGGTGATTAATGTGAGAGATAGTAAATGTGAGGTCTCACTCCAATTTCTTCAGCATTCCACTTGATAGCTCCCCTTTATTCATTAAGAATGATCATTACCTCTAACATTTTCTTTATCCCTCAGCTAGCTTTTAATTCATTGCTCTGTTTCAAAGGAATATTGACAGGGCCTCTCCGAGAGGCAATGAGACTGTTTAACATCTTTGTAATTACCTTACAATACCCTCTTAATCCGAGCTGTGTAACATAGGCAAAGACCAGGAAACAGACATTGCTCTGCATCTCTGCATTATTGCCTTGGAATGCCACACCAGCCTTTGAGCAGAGCTGTCCTTGGGACTGATGCTGAATATTCCAGAGAATCACAGTATCTACTAAACTGGGTTTTTGAGGCTAGCAATACATAATGGATATAAACTTCATTTTGATTGAGACTGCCTGTAGACATAAGGCTGTTGAGAATTAAAGCACTACTTAACAACTCGAATAGTGCTTTTAATTACTTGCATTGCTTTGTTTTCACTAGTGTAGGTAAGTAGATAGGTTTTTCAAGCATGAAGATAAATCAATCAACAATTCTATTAGATTCAGTCTTTTTGAACCAAAGAATAATTTCATGTTCCAAATGTTTTTTAAAAAAAAATCAAAACTGTACGATAACTGTCATTGTCTTTCAGGCCAAATGCCACCAGAATATTTTTTATATTTTTAATTCCCACTGGGTATATCATACTCACCTTTTTTGGGGTTGTCTCTGCTGAACAGTCAAGGATGACAACTCACCTCCAACACTCTTCTAATTTCTAATGGGCTCCCCTCTCCTTTAGATAATCCCATTTACAGACCCTGAGGACACTGATGTCATTTGTTACACAAGCCCTGGCTGGCCCCTCTACCCAGACATATCTCTGTGTTCAAGATCTTTGCCCTTTTTTTTTTCTTCAAATTTCAATGTAAACATGACTGTTTTGGTGTCTCATTCTCTTAAGACTTGGTTTTAGTGAAAACTCTCTAATCTGATGAACGCAAATGCTAATTCATTCATGAGACTCCACAGTACAGTGTCCTCCATCTTTGATAAAACCTAATCTAGGCTTCCTAGGGACAATTAATCAACTAGAAGAAATGTTTATTATGTGTGGCATGTCAGACACTATTTTCAGACTTTAGTCTTTATAGTTAGCTGGTTGTCAGCATCCCTTAATGCTTCGATACTCAATGACTCTCAGGTCACTTCTAGACCTAGTGAATAATAATCTAAATTTTAAGAAGATTCTTATGGATTTACATGAACACAAAAATTTGATAAGCACACTTTGAGCCCCATCATAGTAATATTATATATTATTACCACATATAAATGATAAGAGCCAGTATTTTGCATGTTTCCATGTGCCAGTACTGTGATAACTCCTTTACATGTGTTATCTTATTTAATCATTACAATAAGTCTATGAGGCAGGTACTACTATTATTACAATTTAACAGATTAGGGGCAGAGCCTGATAGGCTTCATAGCTTGTTGCAAGCCACAGAGCTGTTATGTGGAGTAGTTGGGAACTAAACTCAACCCTGTTGGATGTCTGACCATGAGAACTCAATCTTCTTTTATATATACACATTTTGCTCATGGAAGTGGTAAATATACAACCCTAGTGGGTCATTACATCTAATACTGGTGGTGGTTACATCTTTAGGTGGAAATTACCAGGAACAGCATTTAACAATTCAAAATGGGTGAAAAAGGCTGAAAGTCTCATAAATCTAAGAGGGAATGATAAGCACGCATGAGCATCTCAGGTACATCCTTTTTCTCCAGGATCAGTTCAGCACCATTGTTAACTGTGCGAAACAGATATCTGGAGACTTGATTTTGCCATTTCCACTTCCTATGTTACCATCTTGGGGGATTTAAGAGCAAAGGTTCAGATATTAGAGATTTCCAAGTAAAGTGGTAAGTAATCCTACTTACTTTTTCCAAGAAATGATACAGGAAAATATTTGAATGGCTGGGGTAGGTAGGAATGGCAATTTTCCTACAAAGAGAAACTGGCAAAGCATATAGAAGTGACCATATGAAATGGATAATAGCCCCAGAGAGGGATTCCAATATTAGTTTACTCTTAAAATGGAAATTTCTCTTTTGATATAAAACCAATAAGATAGACTCATTTAAATTATATAGAAGTGTTTAAAACAGAAATTGAACCCCTCCTATCTTGTCCTTACAATCTCCCTTTGCAGAAACAACTGCTGTTTAGCCAGATGACTGGTCTTCAGAGGGCTACTCACTTCCATATCTATCTAACTCCTTACCTCCTTATCTAGCTATACTTCTAATTTTCTCAAACTGAGATTATATTAAGCACTGTGTTTTGTAGCGTGCACTCTTCTATTTCATAAATTGTGAACATATCTTGTGTCAGGATGCACAGATTTATGCCATTATTTTAATGGCTGGAGGTAATCCATTGTATGGATGATCCATTTAAAAAAAATTTCTATGGATAAATTTTTCTGTGTGTCATTTTATTTTGCAATTACTATGCTTCAAAAAGTATCCTGGGTCCGTATCATTGCATACTAATGTGCTAGTGTGAATATCTTTAAGGATAGCTTAATATATATTTAAGGATACATTTAAAGATAAACTTGATATACATTGCCAAATTATTCTTTTTTAAAAAGTGGCATCAATTGACACTTCCTTCAGCAATGTATGAGCCTTTGTATTGGCTACAATCAGACTTTTAAGAGTATACCAATGTGACAGCTGAAAAGTTGCATCTTATTGGTATTTTAATTTTCATTTATTTGACTGTCAGCGAAATGGAATGCTTTCATATAATTACTGACCATTTATATTTCAATTTCTGTATGTTTTTAATGTAATTATTTTGCCCATTTTACATATGAATATTGTTGCCTATTTTATTTTACATGCCTATTTTTGAATATTGTTGCTTATTTTACATTGAATATTGCTATTTGTAGGATTTATTTTACATCATGGGTGTTAATCGTTTTCCCTAAAATAAGTTATTGACTTTTTCCTAGCTTGTAATTTAATCATTTATTAAATATAAAATGCTTAATAAATTAAGTATTTTGTAAGTATCTCTTATACAAATGCTTTAAATTTTAGAAAATAAAATCTGTAAATTTTTTTTTATACTGTCTTAAAACCCAACATACCATATACTACAATCCATTTTCATTCCTGGAAAAATATCATACATGTGTTTATCAACCCAAAATCATATCTTAATACATTAAAGCCCAATGGCTTTAATGACGCAGCTGAAAAAGTTTTTATTTATTTAAGTCCGCCCATTCTATACTGATTTTAGGTCACATTAATAATGATGACTTTCTAAATTATTTTTATTGGAAGTCATTTGGAAATGGAAGTCTACTCATCATAATCTTATTAAGACCTCAGAGTATAAAGTAAGTAAATAAATGCACTGTATTCACAGATTGCTAATCTGGAGTTCACACTTACTGTTCTGCTCTTTGAAGTCTAGTAACTGTGATGAATCACTTCTAAAGACAGTTATTCTTTAAAACAAACTCTGAGATTCAGTAAGATTCCATGTAGCTCTTGTGAGAAGAAAAGAGAAATTGCGCCAGGCAAATCAGCTAAATCAACCACGGAAATTAGTGGAACGGCAGATACTATAGTCCTGTTGTCTTGCTTATTCATAAAGAGAACACAATCCAAGGATAAGCTAGATTCAGGGCATCTTTAAATATCTGCATTCGAAGAGATCTCAGTTGTTATCTATACCCCAAATCTCTTGCTAGACATAATTATTTAAATTACCTCAACTTAGACAACTCTATCAGAAATGTAGCTTCTGGAAGCAACAATAGGAGATAAGAAAGTGTTCCAAGGGAGTAGAAATGGCAGTTTCTGGAGAGGGTATGTTAATAAAAATGAAATTTTACACAGTTTTAAAAAAAAGATTATCTCCCCTGAAGTGCTGGAGCATAGAAGAGACACACAGTGTCGTTTTGAGGATAGGGACAATGGCAGAACAGAGAGTGGAGAGGGGATACTGTATGCTTCATCTGTGCAGGACAGGTCGGCTTAGAATAACATAACAACAATCCCCACTGGAAGCAAAACTTAAGACCTGTCAACTGCCTACTCCCTTGAAATGACCCTCAGAATAACATTTTGATCAAGAAAAGCAAAGTTTATTAAAGTTATTTCAGAAAGGGTGAGTAATATCTTGACAGGATCTCAGAAGAGGGAGATCAGATAAAATTATAGGGCTTTGATTTTGTTTCAGTAGTTTAATTCAGATTTAATTAAACTTTTATTTGATAAGCTAGCTGTTTGCTCAGGTGAGAAAATTATTTGCCTGGACAAATAGGTTTTTAGGAATTTTCTGAAATTATTTGTCATTTTACAGCATTATTTCCCTGGAAAAGTTTTTCTCCAGGGAAATAATGCTTAAGTCAAATTGACACAGGGGATCTCATGTCCAAATCCTGATAACTAAACTCTGGAGTTTGGTCTCAATTTTGACTTCTGAAGAGATTACCTGAGAACAAGTCCTTTCTGCTTTCTGTCTCCTTGACAGTTATATCACAGTCATCCTATTCTTCAATGAGATTCTTGTTAATTGCTATAGGATAATTTCAGGGATCTGCCAGTCCCTTAAAATACCTTGCATTATGCTTGAAGATGTCAACATTTCCAATTAGAAAGGCTTAAAATAACAATGGTTGGATGAGTTAGGGCATTGGCTGAAATTCCTTAAAATGAATGGGTGATCAGCTCATCAATCAGCAAGTTAAAAGATATTCAGTAAATGCCTTTTCGGTTTTGAAAGGATGAAGAGATAAGAAGAGAGGCAGAAGCACTTTAGCATCTAAAAAGTGGAAGGGAAGAGGAGATAGAAATTCAAAGTAGAAGCAAAAGATGGAGATAGAACAAATGAAGACTAGAGTGTTAAGTATTTGGGGTTAGCTATTACAGGCAATCCCAATTCTGCTTCCTGGGTAATGTGAAGAATTACATTCATACATGTATAATCTAATTATTTAAAATACAAGTTTAATTACTGTTAGCAACCTTCCAAAAATAAAATAAATCCTCAAACCTGTCATTTTTTTAGAGATCATTTAAAATGATTGAGTCAAATTCTACCTAACGGTTCATTGGACAAATCAGTCAAGATACTATATAAAATACTGATACATTTTTAGGAAGTGGGCACAAAGCAGTTTCAGGGTATTTGATCCAATTCTGAACTCAGATATAAAATGTCTACTACTATTGTGAAGGAAAAACTGGGCTGGTCTGACAAGATAACTCATAAGTCTAGGAATGTGAAGGAGAGGCTGGGCTGTGCTAACAAGTCTAAGTATTGGAATACTGATCTGAGTTCTGCTGGACTAACTTGTAAATCTAGGTTAATTAGTGTTGGTTTGCTGTTCATGTTTTTTGCTAGCCAGCTGGATTTTCAAAGATACATATCTGGCTTTGGAATGTTGGTTTGCTGCCTCCCTGCCTCCACTTTTGTGATGATGATGCTGCTAAAGCTGTTCCATGCCTATTGGCCGAATACCCCAAGCTTGTACTTTACCCTATAAAACCTCATGTGCACATCTTGAAGGTGCTCAGAGCTTCGGAGCAGAAGCCCCTCTGAGCCCGCTGGCGTAATACATCTGAGTACTCCAACCCTCCGAGTGGTGCTTGTTTCTTGACTGGCCTGTCGTTTCTGTAACACTATATGTAACATCTTTTGTAATATCCTGCTTGACTTTTATTAATATATGAAAAGACATTAAAATACGCCCTGTATTGAGTCACAGCTATAAGATGTTAATACCATGTAACTGTATTTGTCAAAAGTATAATACCACAAATATGCTGTTTGGGTGTGATTTTTTTCAGCACTTGTTTTTCCCTCCTAGTATTATTTGTCTGACAAGTGGTCTCCTAAGAATACAGAATGATAGTTTCTCAGTAACTAAGCTACAAACATTTCTTCCTGGACTAGCAATGAAAGTAAACAAGTCATAGTTTTCACATCAACAGATTTGAAGAATGGCAGCCAAAATTGTATCTATTATACGTAAAGTTATCTTAAGTATTGTTTTCACTATGTATAATTAAGGCAGGATAACTCATATGTCTTGAAGTATTTACAAATAAATATTTCAAATGATTATTCAAAACACAGCTTTGTTAATTCAATTTGTTAAGTATTACATATATACACTAATGATTTTGGGATACTAGGTAAAAACCATTTTTCCCAGCATAGGTACACCCTTCTGATATATTAAATTCACATGGAAACTTTCTGTTCATAGACATGAAAAGAATAAGAAAGTAGAATATTCTTATTTACAATAATGGTTATTGACTTTGACATCAACACCCATTATTTCATGGTTTTTAAAAAGCTATACCTAGAGTAAGCAAAATTGTCGTTATAATTTTAACTTTCAAGATAAGAATTCTAAAGCCTAGGATTATTCTGAAAATTAAAGCAATGGATTTATCCTCTTTTTTATTAAAGAAGCACATACCAGCCAAATTAGCAATTATTAGGTACATCTCTTCCCATAATCATTATTTTCCTTCCATTTTATACTCTTGCCTAGAAAACAATCACATATTCAGTAGTCTTTACATAATAGTTTGGCTTACAAATGATTAGAATATGCAAATATATGCTTTTTTCAAAAAATGAAATAATAAAAATTTAAATTATTAAGAGAGATAGTTGCATTGCTTCACTACTAGGACCTAAAAATTATACCAACACATACTTTCAACAGATCATTCCTTGCGTTTTTTTTTTTTTTTTTTTTCTGCTCCATTCTTTGATCAAACTCTAGTCTTTTTAATAGGAGGTTAAAAACAAGTCTCCTGTTTGGGATTTCTGGGTAAGGTAAACTGAGAACAAGATATGCCAAAGAACCCTCACTTTCTAAAGCAATCAGAGAAACCAGCCCTCTTTCTATCTCAAGACTACAGAAAGGAAGGCTGAGAAACATCAGGAGGAAGAATGCACAGGGAAATTTCTTTGTGAAGATCGTCAAAGGGTTGTCTTTTTCTCCCAGCCCATCTGTTCAGAGAAAGGAAACGTCTTTGCCTCCCTCCATCAGTTGGATGACACTCCAGTGATCTGCTTGGAGCCCCGCCCCGCCCCGCCCCGCCCCGCCCCGCCTCCTCTGGCTCCTCCTTCCCGGCCTCCATTGCGCGGCGCCCCGCGGCAGCAAGGTGGCAGCGCCATCGCGGGACCGCGAGAGCGGGCGCAGCTGTCAGGGTCCACAGCGGAGGCCGACCTCCTGGGCTGCTTCACGTGGGCCGTGTGCTTAGAGGTGCACGAGAAGCCGGTGCAGGGGCCCGGCGGGCAGGGCTTCTGCTCTGCATGCCTGCAGGAATGTCGGAAGCCGAAGCAGCTGCCTGTGGAGTGTGTCGCAGCTCGCTGGCACCTGGCTTCTGAGCTCCGGAGCTCCCGCAGCCGGCTAAGACCACAGAGACTTCTTGCCATGGCTGCTGTAAAAATTTCTTTACTTAAAAATAAAAAGAGAGAGAGAGACCTTTGGAGGACTTGACATATGTCCCTCGAAGTTGGGCGGCCACAGGGACTGTGTATGCCTTGTATGTAAACAACTGAAAGTCAGAGCCTGGCTGGTGCTGCCTCTGTAGAAAGAGAAACAGAAGTCGGCCGCAGGAACAAGCCTCTCTTCTACCAAGGGCGGTCAGAGGTGCTTGTTTTTCGAGAGCCAGCTGCGGCCCCTGCAGAACTGAGCCAGAAGTGAGTTATCTTAAAAGGAACCCCACATGCAAGGCCTAAATGGATGGCCGAAGTCAGCTCGATAGAGAGGCTTTTTGCAGTAGAAGCTAGGAGCTGAGGAAGGAGTCCGCTGGAGGAAGGTGTCCCCCATCTTGAGAAAGTCGGCTGTGGCTATGGGAGGTCGCAGGTAGGTGGATCTTCAAAGTAACAAAATTACTTCACGAGAAAAACAGCAATTGCGCCTCTCACAGACAGAGAACTCCAAAGACAGATTTAGAGAGCACCATTCAAGTTAGAATTGGTCAACCCTGTGGAGTTATAAGACAGGGAATCAGCTAGTGGAAAAGATGATACAGATAAACAGTGAGGCAGCCATTCACGGTCCTTCCCCTGCAGGCTTCCAAGGCCTCCAGACCTGACGTGTGAGGGAGGAGCAAATGAGAGGGTGAAATTTTTGCTTAGATTAAACTAATATTTTTATACCCTGAAAAATGAAGTTATTAATTAATTCCTGAGAAGGTCTAGAAAATCTAAGGCATCTGAGAGGTAACATGCAGAAAAGAGGAAAAGGATTTGACAAAAGTTTTTTGAAAATAGTAATGGGAAAAAAATAAATCCATTTTCTAATGTGCATTTCTTTTCACTGATTCATTGGTAAATTTGTTTAGCATTTTTCACTATTCACATTTATGTGGTATTTCACAGCTTCTAAAATGATGTTATGGAATTATCACATTTGATCATCACCAAAATCTGCAGATGCCAAAATAGATATCATTGCTCTCCTGTCTGAGGTGGAGACTGGGTCTCAAGAACTATCAGTTCTTTCCCAAAGCTGAATTACTAGTATGAGAAAGGCAGAACTCTACATTAGCACTCTTTCCTCTGCTCTTTGCTCTCAAATGGAATCTGCCAGAAAGAGGTATATTTGGGATTCACTCATGACTGCTAACTACACTATTCTCCTGTTTTTATATTTATTTTTAAATTTATTTCCTTTTAAGCTAAATTCATTACTGCTGGCTCGAATATTTAAGTAGAAAATTAGGAGAGTTACCTTACTGCACACATAAAACTGGTGACAAGATCTTAACTGATTTTTTAAAATCATTATTAAATGTTTAATGTATGTAGGCTAAACTGTACACAATCATGTATGCAATTTGCTGTGTTTGACGTGTGTGTACACCCAAGGAATCATCACCACGATGAAAATAATTAACATATCAATCAACCTCAGAAGTCTCCCAGTGACCCATCCCTCCCTCCTACCCATCCTGATCTCTCTAGGCAACCAGTAATCTACTTTCAGTCCATATAAATTAATTTGCATCTTATATAAATTGTATAGTATATAGTCCTTTTATTTCTGTTTCCTTACACATGGCATAATTCAGGGAAGGTTCACTTACAATTTTGTATTTATCAGTAGTATGTTCCTTTGTATTGCTGAGTAATATTTCCTTATATGGATATACCACATATTGCTTATCTATTCATCTGCTGATGAGTATTTGGATTATATCTAGTCTGGGGTTTTTACAAATAGTGCTTCTATAAACATTTTTGTACAAGTCTTTGCATAAATATATACTTTAATTTTATTTGATAAATGCTTAGGAATGGAATGGCTAGATAGTATGGCAGGTGTATTTTTTTCCTAGAAAATTCCAAAGTGGTTGTACTACCTTGCATTGCCAATAGCAGTACATGAGAGTTGCAGTCCCTCCATATCCTTGCCAGAACTTGATATGGCCAATCTTTTTCATTTCAATCATTCTAATAGGTTTCCAGGAGTATTATAGAGTTGTTTTAAAATGAATTTCTCTAATAACTATCATATTGAACTTTGCTCTCCATGTATCTTCTTTACTGAAGTGTCTGTTCAAATTTTTTGCCCATATTGTTAGGTTTTTGTTTTGTTTTATTTTCTTATTAGTGAGTTTAACAGCTCTGTATTCTGGATTTACTTCCATTATCAAATTTATAACTTGAAAATATTTTCTTCTATATTTTGCTTGTCACTGGATTCTCTTAATAATATTTTTCAAAGAGCAGAAGTCTTTAATTTTGGATGAAGTACAGTTCAGCATTTTTTCCTTTTATAGATTGTGTTTTCTTACTCCTAAGTATTATCTTAGTGTCAATTAAGAAATCTTTGCCTAACTCAGGTCACAAAGATTTTTCTTTGTTTTCTTCTAGAAGTTTCATTGTTTTAGATTTCACACTTATTAAATTTTTGATTAATTTTTATAAAATATGTGAGCTATGGATTGAAGTTCTTTTTTTTCTTCTTCATCTTATTGTCTTCTTCATATAGAGCTATATTTGTTGTCTCAGTATTTAAAAAAAATCCTTTCTCCACTGAATTATCTCTGCACCTTGTCAAAAATCAGTCATCAAAATATATATGGATTTATTTCTGGATTCCCTGCTCTGTTTCATTGATGTGTTTTTGTCCTGACACCAACAGCACACTCCCAAAATTATTGTCATTTATGAATAAGTCTTAAAATCAGATAGTGTTAGTCCTTCAACTTTTTGTTCTTCTTCAAAGATGTTTTGTCCTTTGAATTTCCATAAAAATAATAGAATCCACTTGTAAATTTCTACAAAAATTCTTCCTTGGATTTTGTTTGGTATTGCTCTGAATCTGTAGAAATCCTTGGAGAGAATTAACATCTTAACAATATGGAGGCTTTAGACTAAAAAAAAAGACCATTATTTTAGATCTTTTAAAAATTTGTCCCAGCAATGTTTTGTAGATTTAAATGTGCATACAGACCTTGCATTTTTTTTAAAATTTATTCTTATCTGGCTAAGAGACTACATAAAAGTGAAAACAAGTTTTCTGAAACATAAGAACTATAGGCTTTATTTTGTAGTAAAAGCGGGGAAGCACACTTCAGCACACGTACCGACAGTTGTATATAAAATGAGGCAATAGAGCCTCCTGAAAAATGATTGTGATTCATGTTGATAGAGTTGCTAAGAGTAGAAATGAAAGGTGGTGGCAGGCGTATGGTTGGAATGAGCTTTCTTTAGAAGGAGATTTAGGATGAGAATGATGGTCAAAAGAGAATGAAGTTTAGGAATCTTGTGCAAATAATTGTTCACTTTTTTAGTGACGAAGTTTAAATTTTTATTTTTAAGCTGGTCTAAAATGGCTATTCATGTCTCCTTGACAAGGTCAGATGGATATACCACTTATTTCAGTATCAGAGAGTTTAACTGATCAGATGAAATAACTATTTTACTCTAATGCTGATTAACACCAGGTCAGGTTCTGTTCGATATCAGTGAAATTCCAATGTCTGGCAACCTTTACAAATTGAAAAGCTAATAATCCGTGATGTATGGTACAGGCACTGACCTCCCTAGAGTCAAAGGCTACATGACTGTAGAGTCTCCTATGACACCTCTAAGCTCTATGTACAATTAAATAATAATGTTAAATGAGAGTTCTCTTGACTTTAACAAAGGAGACCCTTTGAGTTTATGCCCTAAGTGGAATTTCCTTCTCTCTTGCACAATCTTGAATCATTCTGGGCTGTGGAGAAGATATTGGCTCTTGTAATGCCTTGCAACTATGTCAAGTCCTTGAGTGGCAGTTGACAGTTCTGAAAGGCTATGGCCTTGGAGGCTGATGAGTCTCCTATCCATCCTGAGTTCCAAACAGAGAGAGTTATTTTTAACTCCATTATCAGTGCATATGACTGTCCTTACTGGGCAAGTGGGCCAAACTGATGTGGTATTTTCTGTTGCTGAGGTGAGAGAGATGGGAGGGGCAGCCAGTAGTTTCACATGATCCTTTAGAGTAGTAGACAACCTTGAAAAAAAGAATGACAACCCAAATAAAATAAATAAAATAAAACAGCCATTTTAGTGAACTATTCAGGAATAGCAAATGTTTATCATTGAAGCAAATAAAAAGTTACAAGGACTTTCTAGTGTGATTTTTGTATCTAAACTGATAATTCAAGTGTTGATGAGATAATGGTGACCCTACAAAGGCCAATTAAAAAAAAAAATTTCATGACGTTCATTCCATAGAGTGTTTTTTAAAGACACGTTTAATCCTCCTAACATTTTTATCTCCATGGAGAACTTCATTCAACTCACACATTATCCCACTCTTCATAAATCACTCAGCTACAGACTTCAAACTTCAGTTCAGTCAATTCAACACTTACTGAGCCAGCACGTGCGAAGCATTAAATTAGGGCTGGAGGGGATTCCAAGACAAATAGAACATAGCCTTCACCCTCTAGGGGATCACAGTCTAATAGGGAGGAGAGACACAACTATCAATAATTTTAAAACAAGGGAATCTCTGACAAGTGTTCCTACTTCTCTGTTGTGGAAAGAGAGATGAATCCTTGCTATGTGCAAGGATGTAGAAACAGCACTTTTCTTTTACTCATGACTTCTGTAACCTCTTCATAAGTCTGTGTTTGCTTACCATGTTATGACATATCATCAAATAGAATACTTGTAGTTGCAAGTACAATAATAATTAACTAGCATTGGCTTAGTGAGAAAAATAAATTTTATGCACATACTATGTAATGCGGAAGTAGGTGATTCTAAGTGAGATACAGTTACGTAGTATTATTAAGGATTTGGGCTCTTTTTTAACTCTCCACTCTGCCATCTTCAGGAGTGATTTTTCATCATTTCACTTGTTACTCCGTGATTGCAAGAGGGCTGCCTCAGCTGTAAGCATCACTTGCTGTATAACCCACCCAAAGTAAGAGGAAAAGGCAAGATTTGTCACTACTTCTTCATATCAGGGAGAAAAGTCCTGTCCAGTAGCAACTCAGGACGATTTTTCTTACAACATATTTGCCAGCACTGGGTCATGTTAACTTCTTGGGAAAGGAGTAACACTCAGCTTAATTGTCCTTGATCAGTCATATTCCATTTCCTGAGTCTGGGCTGGGGAGGAGTCTGCTTTCCCTGAGCATGTCACTGCTCAAATAAAACTAAGAATATATACACCAAAAAGGAGAGGGGCAGAAAGTTGGTAACCAACAGCATCTGCCAGAACACATCCATGTAACTAAGCGCTCATAACTTATACCGTCACTAACTGAAATGACAACACCATCACCAAATCTAAAATAATTCTTCCCAATAAAGAAATCATGGTGAAGGCAAGGTGCAGTAGTGGAGGATAAGGAATATCCTCATAGCTCAGTGATGGGGTTTTGGAGTGTGACATTATGGGACAAGGACCTACATATGTGAGTCTCAAGCCACATTTCCATTGCCTGAGCAGCTTTTAAAAATATCAGTGCCCATTTTGGATACCTCCTTTGAGTAGAATTATTTGTCCTTCTGTGGCTGGCTTATTTCACTTAACTTCATGTTCTCAAGCTTCATCCATGTTGCAGCATATGACTGGATGTCTTTTCTTTTAATTCTGAATAATAGTTTATGTATAAACCACAATTTCTAATGGATTAGAGTTCCAGTCATGCAAGATGTAAAAGGTCTAGAAATCTGCTATCCAATGATGCACATATAGTTTACAGTACTGTATTGTACACTTCAAAATTTGTTAAGAAGGTAGATTTCATGCTATATGTTCTTTACCAAAATACAAAAAATATGTATCGAAGCCCAGATCACTAAGAGATACAGACTTTCAGATTGAATTGATCTGGGCTGGAGCCTGGGGATTTCTGGTTTTAGTTTTTGTTGGCTGGTTGATTGGTTGATTGGTTTTATATTTCCTGTTGCAGTTCTAAATTGTAACTGATCAAGACAGTCTTAACATTCCCCTCAGCTTGATTAAACTTTAAACAACTTTCTTCCTGATCATAGGCAATTGTCCTCCCTTTTCTTAAAGCATTTAGTTTAGAAAACTTGTGATTGCACATTTTCTTCGCTGCTCCTTTAAAATGTACATAATACTGTTCCCAGCCTTTTTGCCAGTTGTACAACCCAGAAAATGACTTTCTCAAGGACTTGCCAGCCTCCTCTCTGAAATTTAAACATTCAAGGAGATAGCACCCCCATCTCCCAGTTTCTGTGGGAGAGTAAGGACCTAACTTGCATGGATGAGCCCCAGTCAGCAAACAGAGATGGCCTGAGCACAGGAAAAAGCCTTTGTAAACTCAGGAATAACTCAATCTGCTCCTTACATCACACTGATCAACATGCCTTCTAACGTTCTCCAGTGCTTTTTCATTGGCTTCCGCAGTGCATAAAGACCCTTCTGCCTTTTGTCTCAGCATAGTTGGGTATCCAGACTTGATCTGTGCTCTCTCCTACTGCTGGCATAGTATAGAAATAAGATTAACTTATGTGTGCTCATCTTGACCAGTGTGATTTATTATCTTTCACATAAGCACAGTTGAGAATTTCCAAGTGGCTTTAGAAGCCCTACCGTCAGTCAGTGTACTGAGCCGCAGTAGATCTTCATCTCCCCGTGTGTAAACTGCACCTTCCTCAAAGATGGCTGTGAGGATCAGCTGAGATAGTCACGCTCCCTGACTGGAGGTGGGCTCTGGAGTTGCTGGTTCCTTTCTTTCCCTCAGGGACAGTATATGCATGGATAACGTTCAGACAAGCTAACTTCCACAGGCTTCAGTTTATTTATTATAGGTCAACTATGTTACATTTCTCTACCTGTCAATACAACCGTACAGAAACTCATTCCACGTCCTAGTCATTAATAAGATTTTAAGACTACAGTGTAGCTTAAAGAGCTGGGATTGAGAGTTAATTGATTTTTCATCTTGAGGGCCATGAGAAGTGACTATAATCTGGGGTTAACCACTAAAGCTAACAAAATAATATTTATGTAGGTTGATTATCTTTTTTGTTGTGTCTAACTTACCTCTCTTTATCAAAATGTGGAATCAAATTCCTTCTATGGACATCTACTCCACTTTGCTTGCTTCCCATCATGCTACTAATACTAGGCTCTCTTTTTTAATTTTCTTCTTTACATTTCTTCTTACATTTAACTTTAAATGTGTTTTTGTTTGCACCTAGTCATTAAGCCTCACACTTTCTCGGTGAGTACAGTAGGTCTTGTAAACTCCCTTTAAAAATAAATAAGCTAAGGGAGGGGTGTTTTTTAATAGCCCAAGTAGGCAGCAATTGGAAAACTGGATGAAATTCCCATTATGAAATTCTGAATTCAGTGTATTTTCTATTTTGCTGTGTGAACATATTCTAAAATATATACTGGATTCACCTTTATAGTTCAAGTTTTTATTAAAATATCAGGTAAAATATTAATATCTTGACCCTCAGAGCTGATTCACTCCTCTTCCTTAAACCAACTGCTGAACTGAAACGGTTGATACTATTTTCAGATAAGCCTTTTATTCAAAAATGAACATGGGGTAAATTTTTTTATGATGAGGTAAGGAACTGTTTCTCCACCTAATTCAAAACAAGTATTTAATCATCAGATATTTGCTGGATGTCACTTGGTGCCCAGCACTATAATTATTGGCTGGGGAGATACTGGTGAGTAAAGGAAATAGTCTCTGCTCTAACTGACACCACAGTTTAGTGCGGGTAGTTGAGCATTAATGAAATAAGCTCAGTAATAGACACGAATTACAAACAAAGGAAAGTGCCCTGCAGGAAAAAAAGAGCCTCACATGCACTTATAACTGGATACCTGGCTTTGACTGAAGATCAGGCAAGAACACCCTTGAGGAAGTGACAGGCGAAGAGACAGTGATTAAAGAAGTTAACTAGGTAGGAGTAATTCAGCTTTAATTCAAACCAAAGTGACTAAACCAGGACCTCTGCAGTTTAAAAAAAATATCCCTGGAAAGGGATGCAGTTTGGCCTCAGCCACAATCGGATCTTTGTAATCACATATAGTATGAGAGACCACAGTTACAAGGATAAGAAGTAAAATGTGGTTCAAGTGGCAGATACAATCTTAGAATGTTGCTTACAGTCAAAACCTTTACGTTA
Organism: Camelus dromedarius; assembly: GCF_036321535.1. Classification (NCBI taxonomy): domain Eukaryota; kingdom Metazoa; phylum Chordata; class Mammalia; order Artiodactyla; family Camelidae; genus Camelus; species Camelus dromedarius. The sequence continues at coordinate 33,282,008 of NC_087439.1, read as the reverse complement.
ATATGCTTGTTTCCTTCTGATAAAGTCTCCCGGGTCTGCAAGCTAAGCTTGGTGCTCCGTGCCTCCAGCCCTGGTCTGGCTCACATTCCCTGTTGGCTCCCAAAAGAGCAGAAACTACCATTATCAATCATTTGTGTTGTCATTACTGTGTGATGACAGCTACTACCTCATAAGCATGCAGTAAAGTTGAAAATATTGTTAGTCTTAACATTTCATCAGTGTTTTTAATGTGCCATTGTCAAGTAGTAGAAAAAGCAACGTTAAAACGGGAAAGCCTGGAAAAGACCCAGACTTGACCTTGGGGATTTAATACTAATGAGACTTTTGTTTCCCATCTGTGACTGAATCATTCTGTGATCCTGAGAAAGTCATTTATTCTCTAAATATCCCCCCTGATAGTAACAGGAGGGGGTTCTTATTTTCCTCTTGCTATGGCTTTTAAGGGTAGAATAACTCAACCTTGAATGCACTGAGCAAGAAAATTTTCTTTCTCTACTTTGTTCTTTCTAATTTTTACTTTTTAAAAAATTAATGAAGTGTTTCCTTCACTGGTTTCATGAAATCTTACTAAGAATTTGAGGCTACTGCTTATTTTGTAGCAATCTTTAGAAAAATAAGATCATAGATGTGAGAACTTGAGCTCTATAAAAATAAAATCAATATCAAAATAATTTTTGAGCACTCCTGGAACAGATCTTCTGTTAGTAAGTAATAAACATGGATTACCTCATTTAACTTTCAAGACAACTGTATGAAGTAGGTATTATTACTATCCCCACTTTAAAGATGAAAAAAGCTAAGGATTAAAGAGACTAAATCTCAAGGTGGTATATTCAATAAGTATTAGAACTGGTATTTTACTTTGAGTCTGGGTTCTGAATTGTCTCCTTACCTAGCACAACTTGTGTAACTCTTTATCTACAGTTGCATTATTAAAAAAAGAATTAGCATGCTGAATTGGAGGGCATATTCTCAGGGTACTCTTATTTTCTGTTTATAAACTCAAATGTTTACATCAGGAAGCTTCCCAGGTAGCATCCTTCAGGTATCAGTGAGGTCATTCAAGTAACAAGTCAATACATCTGTTGCATAGTTTTTTCCTCCAGGCCCACCCTCTTAGAGAGCATCTCCAGGTTCTTCACCACTCTTCATACCACTATTGGATGCTGACATGTTTCACTTTCTCCCCAGAAATTCAATCCAGCAACCTCTAGATATGAAAACATGAATCAACCAGAAAGAAATTAATGAATAGTGCCATCCTTCCTACCACTTCTTTGTTGTGAAAACCAAAGAGAGTTTCTAGGGAGGAATAAAAATAGACCAAAGTCTACACCTACCTCCCAGGCTTTGTAACAAATTTCCTCAACGGTGTTAGAAACCATAGTTTCAGCTTGCTAAGGGAAACATTAATAAACTCCCGAGAATGTTCTGAAGATTAGGATCATTCTCTTCTCTTTTTTGTCTTTTAAAGACTGCTTTCCATGTTTTCCTGTAAGTTTGGAAGTTGCAAAACTTTGTTTCTGAGTCTGAACATTCAAACCCAAAATTGTTTGAAGTACAGAGGATGAGAAAACATTTTTCTATTTTGACCTTAAATAAGTTATTCCTGTATGGCTAGACTTTCAGATTCTGTAGTGACAAAATAAGACTCTGTTCACCAAATCTTTTCAGTTGATGTGAAAATAGAGAATAGAAGCTACCATTCAGCTAATTGAGGTAAAAGGTGATGAGGTCTGGGGAGATATTCTAATGATACCAACTCAGTAATGCAAACCAATAAAAATGTTTTAAAGATTAACATGTTAAATGTGTTACTCTTTTACTACCAAACTTCCTAGGTGAGCCTATTATGAGCGGGAAACACTGCTCATATAACTTCTCTGTCCTCTGATTTCTCTAAGGGTATTGGTGCTTACTGTGCATTGTCTTCTACTGTTAAGCAAAGTAGTTAACCTGTCTGAGCTTCATTTGCCCATCTGTAACATAATGGAAAATAACACTGACTTACTGTTAAAGCATTAAATAAAACAATCATACAGAGATGGGCGCCCTCTCCCTATATTTCTTTGTATCTTCTGCAATGCCTAAAATACAGATATTTACTAAGCATTTTTTTCTGAAGATTATCAAGTCTTCATTTCTGATCATTCATTGCTGGTGTTGTCCCAGAGCAATAATACATAATCGGCACATTTTCCATTTTCATAATAACAATAACACTGTTGGCACCCAATAGTTTCAATTTATAAGGTCCATGCACGTGATTTTATGATTTTATGGCCTTCTATCCAAGCTACTTTGTAAAGCCATTAACTGGAGAGTTGGTCTTTGAGACTTCCTCCTCTGGATTTACTGGCCTGTGAATCACCTCCAGGTACTCCACTCACTTTTCCCTGTTCCTCCAAAGGCCTAATCTGCTCCACTCAAAAAGGGCCTTGATTTCAACTAGCTCTAATCTCATTTTGTTAGGGTTCTTCTGAACTTTTAGACTGAAAGGGATTCATCATTCATTCAACAGATACTTGTAGTGCCTGCCATGTACTGTTGCTAAATGTTGAAAAATTATACATGACGCAGGTTGTGTGGGAAAAAAATTTTTTTTGAATTATGGCTATCCCAGTATCAATCAACTCATAGCGAATAAATCCACTTCAATACCCTTACGAGTGGCTGATTTTATAAAGATTAAAATAATAATGAATCGATCCCAAAGGGCTGTAAGAAAGAAGTTTCTCAATTCTTTAGGTGCTGAGATTTAAAGCAAGTGACAGAGACTGGAGAGGATGACAGTTTTTCTTATTGCTGCACACAGGAGCAAAGACATATCTGAATGTGAGTCACCTTCTTCGGCAAGCTTTTGTTTCAGGGCTAATTTCATGTGTTGTCCTAGAAAAGAACAAAGAGAATTAACCCTACAAATTTCTCCATCTAAGACTAATGTGTTAATGGACATACACAAACATTTTGTAAGAAAACATCACAGAAGTGCTCAAATTTATATGAAAATTACATGGATATGTTTGCTTCTAATTTTGATCAAGGGGAAGTACGCAGTGTTAGAAGAATGAGATAAATAAAAGGAAGTCAGTGCCAAGTTTGCTGCTGTTTCCCCTTTTAGGATGAATAAGTTTCATTTTTCCCTTCTAATATTCTGATTTATCTTGGGGGAAAAAGACTTTCAATCACATTCCATATTGTATGTTCTGGAAGATCTTACATCTTATTAATTTTGTTGCCATTCCTTCACAAATACAGAAGAAACTTCTTTTACTGGGTATATAGCAGAGGTCAAAAAAAAAATTCCCTTGACCTTTTCATTGTCTGTTCAAGGAAGAGTAAGAAATAAAACTGGATAAGATGTTTTCTTGAGAGCCAAAGAAAGAGATTGTCATTCTCTCCTCACTCACTGCCCCAGTGAAATCTCTTTCAAGAAAGTTACACCTTTTCAAAAGAGAGTTTGGTCTTCCCTCTACTCTAATTGATATTGGAGAATAGAGGTCTTTGACATCAACTGTTTTCAGTAGTCAGTATTTATTTAAAAATCAGTCTTCATGTTTCTGCTTCTAGAAGCTACCTTGTTTTCTTCTTTCTAATCATCAAATTATCATCTCTTCTACTTTTTAAAGATAACTCATGAAAATTGTCTAAATCTAACATAAATAGCAATATAATCTTGGATTTTTATTTTTTCATTATTTATTTATTATATGACTTGTCTTCCTTATATCTCTCTTGTTTCCTATTATACCTCCATGCCTGATGCCTGATATGAAAGATAGACATTATTTGTTGAGTAGACTGATGTGTCCCATTTCCATAGAAATCCCCTCCCATCCCCAAGACAAAGGTACTAAAAAAACCTATCAGTAATATTTACTTCTTATGAGTTGTGGTAAAACATATGTGGCTTAAAGTTGAAATTATTAACCCAAATGAAATGTAATTTTTAATAGTAGACTTGGCATAATTTTCCTGTCTAGCATAGAATAATTGTCAAGAACAATGTCTAGATTCATTAAGGCTTGGGCTGAAATTCTGGCTTTAACACTTACTGCTTATATGATTTGTTTAAACACTTGAAATACTTTGTGCTTTACTTGTATCATCTGTGATAACCACCTCATGGAATGCAGTCAGCTTAAATAAGATTATTTGTTTAAAAGGCTTTGAAACAGTGTCTGATCCATAATAAACTGTTATTTATATCTTCTTCATCTTACCCTGATACAGAGAGGTCTCTGGTTTCCAGGAACCTCCCAATTACATATAGAGAAATCAGAGTTTATTTTGAGTACAGCGAGAATAGGTCCACCTTAAATTAATTGGTCACCCCAAACCTAAATGCTACTGCCCCAACTTGTTTTTATCCCGTATACTTGGAAATGGGATAAAGAATAAATAGACAGAGAAGGAAGAATACAAATCAGAGAGGAGAGGAATGGATACCACTCTCTTCAAGCTGGAGTGCCAGAATATGCTTACTGCAAAAGAGGGTGGTGACGCCTGCTGCCCTCATTGCTTTCCTGCCTTTCCAGTTTGAAAATAGGCACTATTTAAGTTCCAGTCCCAGCACCAGCACAGATTGCTTTGGGCAAAAAAACTTTAGCTCTCTGATTCCCTTGTTATCTCCTGTGAAAACGTAAGAGGTCACATGAAATGATGTCAGTGGTTCATTTCAGCTCTAAAGTTGTATAATTTTATGTCTACCTTCCCACATTCTCCTCAGAATGGAATACTTTGACATGATTTTAACAAATGCTAAAATTGTTAGGTAAAATTTATATTTTGCTAATAATTGCAATATTATACAGTAAATATTTTGTCTTAATTTATAAGCAGTAAATATCACCAACTTGTTCATGAGTGGACAGCTATATTTCTCAACGGAAGCATATTAATTCTCACCATTATGATTACTTCAGTCAACATCAGCATTACTAATTCCATCAGAATTGAAAAGCATTGCTTGCAGAGGATTTTATACTAAATGGTATAGCTGTTTATTGGCGAAAAAGTAGTACTTGTGTTTAAGAATATTAACATTGGGTAAATCATTAGCTGCATGTTTTTGATGATTTGACCTGCATTTTGGTAACTCTTTTCTAGTTATTGGAAATTACCTGTGGCAAGAGTGAAGTTACATTTTTGGAAATATGCAAAATACTTTAGGACAGGAGTTTAGAGCAACATATATCCTAAGAACTTCATCACTGATTATACTGAACTCTGTCCAGTTTCAGGTACGTTGCTTCCTTTGGAAGAGAGCATCTCTGCAGAAAACGAAGGCTGTCTTGATAATGACATATACATAAAGGCTTATTGTATTTTCAGTTATCAACATTTCCAGCCATCTCATTATTTTCCTAGTTTCAAGAAGATTCCAAATGACCTTTAGAAACATTTAGAAAAATATTCCCTGATACAGACTTTAGAGAAAAAAATAATGCCCTGAGCAATCAAACACAGCATGCTACTGTTTGCCTGCCATTAATATACCCCACAGATCTACAGCAGGAGGCAGAAGCCTAGAGGATGTATTTTCCAAACATTTGCAGGGTGGAAGCTGCCCTACTTGGATGGGTATATTTGTGCAGGTGCCTTAAAAAACATCCCCTGATGGGCTGTAGTGAGCAGCTTGTCACTTTTTCAGCAGCTCTTTAACTGTAGTTTTTTGGTTTTTTTTTAACCTTTTAGAACTGGTCTAGGCATTCTGATGTCTAATTTTTCTACTTCATTCATTCATTCATTGTCCACCCATTAACCACAGTGTTTTCATGTGGACTGGAGAACAAAGAGGGCCAATAAAATTAATAATAGTGACACACCTATTAAGTAGTTTTTACCAATAGGATTTTTTTAAGATTTAAAAAAGCAGAAGTCTTTCATTTTTGTTTTTTTTTGTTTTGTTTTGTTACAAAACATGAATTTAAAAACATTTAAAAACCAAACCAGAAGAGTGTTTTACTTTCTTTTTAGTAAGTCACAGATTGGACAAATATTTGAAATACTGCCAAATTTCTCACTTCAAATGCAACATCCTCCTTATTCCAATACTTTGTTTTCATTATAGAGTTTATACATATATATATATACATACACACATATATATACACCATTTATAATAGAGAAGAAAGAAAACAATAGAATGAAATAATAGAGAAGGAAGAAAAATATGGAATCACACAATTTGCAGGTTTTTAAAGAGACTTTAAGCTGCTCTTTGAAAAATTTTCTTCACCAATAATACCCGTGTAAATATAGAAATATTTCTTCACCAATAATACACATAAAAATAAAGAGAATAATAAAATAAATTGCTGTGTTCCTATAGCCAGACTTCAACAATGATAAACTTTCTGCTCTGATTATTTCATGAATGATTTTCTTTATTTTCTATAAATAGGTAGCTGGGTCTACTTATTGAGCATCCCACTGCAAGATACGTTAAGAGACACATTGTAACTGGTTGTCTAAATTTAAGTATTATAAAGATTCATCAATAGGTTCTCACAGTGTTGTCTACCTCTTATATCTCTATCAGGTTTTTAACTTAAGGATTTTGGCATCTATTAGTGGTATTGCCTAGATACTTTATTTCATTAGATCTTGAAAAATAGTGACTTTGTAGCTTTATCATTACCCTTGCATTTATTAGCCTTGATTCTTATATAAAGAAGATCTTTATTCAATTTGATGACTCTGAAAGTCCACTGAAGACAGGATAAATGCTCGATTCTTCCTCCCTGTCAGTTCTCAAAATAATGATTTGGTGCCCTTGCAAACTCTTTAGGAGACCAATACATTATATTCTGTTTTGTCATTTTTGTTTTTGTTTTGCCTTTGGAACTCATGGATTTTAACATATTTTATGATTTCTGTCCACTGCAGCCATTATTCTTTCTGATGTTCAAGCTATCTTGTCAATGCCAGAGGTTCTTGGCTCCCTTTCTTTGATGGATTTCTTGCTTTTTTTAAGTATAAAAAGATATTTCAGGTTCATCTTTTACATTCCCTGCCCTAGACTCTGAATCAGCCATTTGTCCAAAGAGTCCTAGTTCCTTTCATTGGAAAGTTGCAGTAAGAGATGACAGTATGAGCGGTAAGGATGCTCCTTGCTTCTAGGACTTTTCAGGACACAGACCTAGAAATATATAAATTTTAGGAAAATTTGCTTTATTTTATAATATGTGTGTATATAAAATAGTTTGTGTGTACACATTATAGAGTTTCAAAGTACTACATTGTCATTAAAAATAAACCTGCCCACTGAAAGCAATTTAAAACCTATGTGGTTCTTTTCAGACCTTAGAATATGTACTTCTACATTTTTGAGTCAAAGTATTGTGTTTTTTAAAGTCATTTGAAATAACTCTTCTATATCTGGCTATTCCACCAACCTTATATACTGTTGAGTTTATTTTAATTTCCATTTTAAGGGATTGCTTTGGGTTTTTTGTTTGTTTTTATTTAATTTTAACTTCTAATTCATGAAAAATATTGACATGATTCCAAAGTTGAAACTATGACCCAAAATACTTTCAGTTTCTAGCTTCAGCCTCTCCTCTTCATCTTTCCTTCCTACAGAATAACCATTTTTATTACTTTCCAGATTATCCTTCCACGTTTTTAAATTGAAATATAGTTGATGTACAGTATGTTAGTTTCAAGTGAAAAATATAGTGATTTTACATTTAAATACATTACAAAATGATCACCACAATGAGTCTAGTAACCATCTGTCCCCATACAAAGTTACTGGCTATATTCCTTATGCTGCCTATTATATCTCTGTGACATTTACTTTATAACTGAAGGTTTGTAACTCTTAAACCCCCACCTCCCTCCTCTCTGGCAATTACTGGTTTGTTGTCTATATTTATGGGTCTGTTTTCATCTTGTTCTATTTGTTCTTTTTGTTTTGTTTTCTTGGTTCCACATAAAAGTGAGATCATGCAGTATTTGTCTTTCTTTGCCTGACTTATTTCACTTAGAATGATACCCTCTAGGTCCATCTGTGTTGCCACAAATTTTATGTTGCAAGATTTTGTTTTTTATGGCTGACATTCCATTGTGTGTGTGTGTGTATATGTACGTGTGTGTGTGTGTATGTATGTATGTATGTATACACACACCACACCTTTATGCATTCATCAATCAATGGCACTTAAGTCCCTTCCATATCTTAGTAACTAAATAATGCTGTAATGAACTTTGGGATGTTTTCCACAGTGGATGTGCCAATTTACAATCTCATCAATAGTGCATAAGGGTTTTCTTTTCTATACATCCTCACCAATGCTTGTTGCTTGTTATTTTTTGATGATAGCCATTCTGTCCGGTTCAAAGTAATAGCTCATTGTAGTTTTTATTTGCATTTCCCTGATGATTAATGATTTTAAACATCTTTTCATGTACCTGTTGGCTATCTGTATGTTCTTTGGAAAAAAAAAGTCTATTCAGGCCATCTTCCTATTTTTTAAATTGGATTTTTTTGGATATTTAATTGTATGGTTCTTTATATATTTTGGATGTTAACCCCTTATCAGATATATTATTTGCAAATATCTTCTCCCATTCAGTAAGCTGTCTTTTCATTTTGTTGATAGTTTCCTTCGCCGTGTTCTTCCACTTTTTCTCTTAAAAAAAGTTAGCATATTCTACAAGCTCTTCTTGAATCTATTAGGATTTGGTCAATGAAGCAAAATCACTATGAGTGATATAAAGGATTTAGTGTAAGGATTAGACATTACACAATCTGGCTAAGCTGTTCATGTAAGCCTGGCACTGCTGGCATCTGGGCTTGAAGTCAGCAGGACCAGCAGTCAGGAAGGAATGAGTAACATCAAGTGAAGAGAGGGGGAACAAACTGGAACCTATGAAGATGCACTGGAACCCACATCCAGCTATTACCTGAAGCAGCAGTGGTGTCTCAGAGTCTCCAACTCCCCGTCTTTGATGATGTAGGTAAGTTGCAAAAGAACTGGAAAACTTTGCCACTTTAGCACCCAATGTGACTAGTATTCGGAGAAGTTGAGAGAGGAGATCCAGGGGAAACTGGAGGAGCTACCTTTCAAACAGCTGTCCTGTGCCATCCACCACAATGTCATAAACTGTGAGCTACAACAATGCCTGACTTCACACTGACCTGAGTGAACCAAGCAGCTGAGTCTGATCAGTCTTCAAATCCCGTGCAAATTTTGCTTGTAACCAACCCTAATCTAGAACTATGTATGGAAGAGAATACTGGGAAACTTAGTTCAAACTAAGCTAAATTGAAACAGTACAAAGCCACCACAGTCCATCTTTTGTCAACTTACTATCCAATATATATCTCTCTTTTAATCATACTTAACTCCCCAAAAATGTACATTCTGTCTAACATAAAGCAGCTATACCTCATATCACCAAAAACACACTTCCCTCTCCTCAAAAGAGGATAAAAAGTTATTTTATCTCTCTTTGGGTGATTTTTATTCCTTTTCTTGCTGAAGCAAACCCCTCCTTTAGTATTCTATAACTTAAACACTGACATATGATGTTTGTTACTGTTAACATGTTAGATAGTAGAGGATAGTAGAGAGGGAGAAAAAGATGACTTACATATGTATATGTATGTGCACACTCCACATATATATACACACATATATATATTTATATCAAAATGAGGAAAAAATACTCATTACTATCACTTCATTACTTCAACCTGACAATGGTTATTTATTTATAACTACCATCTTCCACTACATCTACCATTTCGCCTTGTCCTTGGCAAGCACCCTGGTGAATGATGGCTCTTTGCTTGGACCTAAATCTTTATTCCTGAAAGTCTTGGCCATTAGAATCAGTGCCCCATTGAAGACACCCGTGTTCTCAGCAGCACTCTATGGTATCTCCTGATTTCAGCCATCTTCTTCCATACCCCTATTGTGTAGTAGCAACCCAGTTTTCCCTTGATGCTCAGGATTAATCTATCCATCAAGTGCAATAAATCAATTCCTTTCTTGCCTGCTGATTCCAGTTCACTTATTCATTGCTGTCTGCATTGAAGGTGGAAGCATTTCCCCCTTGTAATCTAAAGCCTTTGTAACAGTAGAGCTCAATATTACAGGTATAGGAAGCAACTAAGAGATCTCTGGGGTTAGAGAGAGACTAGCCACTCCTAGTCTCATTCCTTGATTCCCAGACTCATAAATATTAACTATGGGAGAAACCTTCTGATACATTAGTCACTCATTTAGAATATAAACTGCATCATGGAGAATATGTACCTTCATTCCCGAGGTGTTGTCAACCAGTTGGCTCCATAACTGAGTTTTCAAAAAAGCGGTCCACCCATAAAGATGAATCTATTTTATACCTGCTGCAGATTAGTTTTTTAGTCAGAATTGATGCTGTTTGACATATCATGAAGGCAAATAAGGCATGTTGTAAATCTAAGGATGGTAACTTCGGAAGTATTGTGGAAAGGAAGGCAAGTCCACATCCAGAATCAGTGCCACCCCATCCATGATGAATATTGTCAAATGTAATTAACCTGGTAACTGGCAGAAGCTAATCACCACTTATAACCCAGCCTTGAAAGTGGCATAATGTCACTTCCACCATACTCTATTAATTGAGGCAGTGAAAATTCCTCCAAGTTTCAAGGGGAGAAATAAAAATATGTATACTCCACCTCTAGAAGGAGGAGGAGCAGGGATCTTATGAAAATCTTGGATGTTAGATGAAAAATATGTTGCCCAATTCCTGAAAAATATAATCAACTATTCTTCAAACTGCTGTTTTTATCTGGTAATAGGTCTTTGAGATCACTACAGGGTCATATAGATAGCTCTCCCTTATTATTTTTATAGCTATATAATATTCCACTATGTGATTAGATTATAGCTTATTCAGCCTGCTCCCTACTGATGGATATTTTAATTGTTTTGGTATAGAAAGTAATATACCAAAATATAAAATATATATTATACAAATAATGCTATAATGAATAGCCTCGTCTATAAATTACTCCTTCTTATTTTTATTTTTTGTATATCTTCAGGGCAAAAAAGTATGCATCTGTAAATGTTTTATTTTTGCTTTTTGATTCAGATACAGTTTAAGGAATGAAAGATTCTGTCCTTCCCTTGAAATGAGCCCCTTTTATTCAAAGATTCTTAGAGAAGTGCATTTGTGGACTATAACATTATACAATACAAATCAAATAATATCCCAAATATATTTTAAAATTATGGTAGTACTACATAACAAAGAAGCGATCATTGAATAGACAACTGTATTAGAATATTCATTATGCAGTATTGTGTTGATTGTACCTTGATGAGAAAGAAAATTAATCCTTCTAGCTGCTCAAACAATTCTGTAAAAAGAGAAAGTTTTTAAAAAGTAATATTGATTTGTTGAGATTTGTTGGGTACCAGCATGACATCTGGCCTACATGGGAAGCTGCAGAAAATAGTGGTCCATGCTGTTTCTGACCTATTGAAAAGCGGACGTGAATGTTGATCCAACTAATTCTCTGGGGATCTTTTATAACATCACGCTACATCTTCCTCTGTGAAAATGAGGTTTTTGCTATGATTCGAGTAAAAAAATGATTCAGCCTATCAAATCTAAGTCTACATGTGCCAATTTCATTGAACTTCTCATTTAAAAATATATTTATATAAGATAATTCAGCTATAAAAATGGAAACTGATAAGTTCCTTTGCTTTTTTTTTGACACTCTCACTCTAGGGTGCTAAGTAACCTAAGAAGTTTACAATGCCTGAAGAAGAAGGTTCTTAAGCTGATGTGAAAGGGAGCTGAATAGAAATTTTTGAAGCTGATGAAATTTCAAAAATTACTCCAAACAAAGAAATGGGGTGTTAAAAAAAAGATAGGATTTCAGATGATAGGAGACTGGATGAATCAAAGTCATAAAGGATCAATGTGCATGAAGCAAGGACACATTTTTCTAGGAACAGGATGGAAAAGATGTACAATAGGCACTAAACCAAATATCAGCCTACAGAAATTTGACTCTCCATCAGTCTGTGGTGGCATCCAAAATTTTCACTAAGATTTCTCTTTCCATGCTCTCCTTACAAGTTCCCCAGGTTTCATTGCCACTTTTCTGAGTTCTTTACTGTACACCAGTGTTTTGAAAACTCTTTTGACTGCTACTTATAGTAAGAAAAATATATTGTGATCCAGACAACATATCTATATAACTAAAAAATACAAAACATAAGAAACAATACTTTCCTTCATGACGTTCAATATATGTTGATATTTTGTATTCTATCCAATACTTACTACTCTATTCTGTGTCAGTGAAAAAAAGAATGCTGGTTTTTACCTACTAGGTTGATATTTTGTCTAATATTGCAAAATGGCTTAGAGCACCCATTGTACGCTAATGATTTCTAAATCTTAAACTCCAACCTAGATCTCATTCTTGAAGTCTAAATGTATATACATGTACTTATTAGGAATCTTTATCTACAGATCTTCTTTGTTTCACAAATTCAAGTAACTTAAAAACTTCCCCTCTTCTATTGTCCAGCTTGATAAGTGGAACCAACATTCACCTCATCAGTGAAATTAGAAACTTGGGAATTGTTTTAGATGGATGAAAGAAAAGACATAAATTAATGAGATTTTTTTTTTGAGTGCAAGTAACAGGAATCATAGCTCAAACTCATTTAAGCAATAAAGATATTTATTGGCTTATTAAGATTGGCTTACTCTTTTTCTTTACTGAAGTATAGTCAATGACAATGTGTCAGTCTCTGGTGTACAGCATAATGTCCCAGTCATGGATATACATACATCTATTCATTTTCATATTCTTTTTCATTAAAGGTTATTACAAAATGTTGAATATAGTTCCCTGTGCTATACAGAAGAAATTTCTTTTTTAAATCTATTTTTATATGTAATAGTTGATATTTGCAAGTCTTGAACTCCCAGATGTATCCCTTCCCACCTCCTTTCCCTTTGGTAACCATAAGATTGTTTGCTATGTCTGTGAGTCTGTTTGTGTTTTGATGCCTTCATTAGTGTCTTCTTTTTCTTTTTTTGGATTCCACATATGAGGGATCATATGGTATTTTTCTTTCTCTTTCTGGCTTACCTCACTTAGAATGATGATCTCCAGGTCTATCCATGTTGCTGCAAATGGCATTGTTTTTATTATTTTTTATGGCTGAGTAATACTCCATTGTATAAATATATCACAATTTCTTTATCCAGTCATCTGTCGATGGACATTTAGGTTGTTTCCATGTCCTGGCTTACTCTTAAGAGCAAGAAACTTCTTTACTAGAAGCCTACAGGAAAACTCTTCTGGCATCGCAATGGTCTGATTTATATCACATGCCCATTTCTAAACAAACCACTGTGTTTGGGAAAGTGTCAAGTGCTGATTGGCTTTTGCATAATATAAACCAGTCCCTCTGCAAAGGTAGATGGGATAACCTATCATGGATATCTATTTAAGTTGCCCTATGTGATCAATTTCTCTTAAAGAACATGAATAATATCTCAGAGGAGTGGCTGTCTCAAGGAAGATTGCAGTTCTGGAAGGAAGGAAGAATGGGAAATAATTTTTAGTTAGGCAACCAGTACTGCCATTGTCACATGGCAAATGTGTCACATTTCTCTTTTCATGCCTTAGCAACGGTGATTATCACTTTCCTAGTATATGCTCATGTATACCTCCAATCACTGTGAACTGAGCACTCCTGGCAGAGTCTTCAAATTCATCAGAGTTATCACCCTGTGTTGAAATCTATTTGCTATTCCCGCCCTGGATTTTTCCACCTACTATTTCATCCCCATTGCCTATTAAGTCATACAACTCATCTCCAACATAACTCACAAATCACTTCTAACATTATAGCTCTATTTCAAGTTCTAATCTAAAGGCCTTATGTATTGCAAATGTCTCAAATTCTCAAATCTATCCTTCCTTCTGATTTTAAAGAGGTATTTCTAAAATGCAAATATAACCGTATCACTATCATGTTTATAATCCTTCAGTGACTCCTTATTGCTCACAGGAAAAAATTCCCAATCCTTATCAAAGGTGTGCATGACCTGGCCCTTATTTCTTATTCCTGTTGACCACCACAGGAGCCCTATGCTCCTGTCTAACAAATTTCTTACAGCTCTTCAGTTACACTATTGTGATTCATATTTTTATGCATTGTACACCTTACTTCCTCTGCTCAGAAAGTTCTCCTTCCTTCCTTTCTTTCTCTCACTGAGACACTCCAGGGTTCACCATGGTGTATGTTCTGCCTTGCTGCAACACGTTAATAAACTCAGTTTTGTTTGACAGTGGGTATGGTTTCAGTAGTCTTTGCAATACTTTATGGCATAGACACATAGAAAATTAGAACACTGTTTGTATTCTAATACTGCTGTTAAACGCTAGGCAAAAAGGGAGGCTGCTTGGACACTTTGGCAGGAAAAGGCATCACATATCCTTTAAAGAGCAAAGGAAATCAACATCTCAGCATACCTTTAACCTGACTTCTAGTTTGAAGAGATCTAGTAGGAGATTTAGGGTGTGTGGTCACATGGTGGGAAAAGAAGATTACTTTTGGCAAGAACCAAGTGTATAAACTCTCACCACAAAATCAAAGCCTTAATCAAAACCTCCTTCCTTATGAAAAATAGATATTATTCATTACTATCAAGTGTTTGACGTTTAAGGGAAGGATTTGCATTCCATTCCACTTAACCAATCCCTCACTTCTTTTATTAGTATCTTTCTTTGATCTACAAACAGAATGAGGAGTGAAGAGACAGTTTTCTTCATCTTCCCATGTTCCCATAGAGATTTCTCCACTGCAGTGATATTGCAGTGTTTCTTATTTCAACCTGACTGGCCTGTTAGTGGAGCCCTGTCCATGTGGAAACTGGAACCACCTAAGAGGAGAGTCAGATGGAATGAAAAGAAAGATGCCTAAAACAATATCACCCACTTCTTAAGGTTTGTTATTGGAAGTTCTGACTGCTGATTATAAGTATTTGTTTATAGGAGGTGTGAATGGGGAGTAGGTGAGAGTATTAAGCAATATTTATGTTTTTAGAAGAAAAGGAAATGTGGACTGAGAGGGGCAAGGAATGAATAAGGAATGGAGAATGGGTAAGAATAGCAGAAAGTGAAGGTGACCAAAGTTCGTCTCTGACTTCCTTTATACTCTTGCTTTTGCAAGTCAACTTTAAAGGAAGAGGCAAACCCCAAGTGTTGTGGGTTAAATTGTGTCTTCCCAAGAAGATATGTTGGCATTCTAGCCTCAGAGTATGGCTTTATTGGAATAAAGTCTTTCCAGGTGTAATCAAATTAAATGAGGTCATTATTGTAGACTCTAGTTCAATATGGTAAATCTTTATAAAAAGGGGGACTTTGTGCAGTGACAGAATGCAAAAAATGAAGACAATATGAAAAGACGTTCTCTGTAGAGAAAATGGTCATGTGTCTGGGATGATACACTAGGGATCACCAGCAAGTACCAGAAGCTAGGAGAGGCAAGGATGGGTTCCCTTCTAGAGTCTTCAGAGAGAGCATAGCCCTTCCAGCACCATGATTTTCAATTTGTAGCCTCCAGAACTGTGAAAGAATAGATTTCTGTTATTTAAGCTATCCAGTTTTGGGTATTTTGTTACAACAGCTCTAGGAAACTAATATACAAAGAAAGCATCATGAAGGCAGCTTGAAAGAGAATGGTTGCCTGGAAAGACAACAGGCTAGACCAACTCCAACAGGAAATCTTCATAGCAAGCACCACTCTTCTTCCCATGCCTGCTCTGCTCAGGGAAAATGGCAAAAGTTTCTTATAGCCTTATTTTCTGAAGTCAGGAGTTTAGCTGAAGACAGAATTCAGATTACCCAACTCTAACCTCCAAGCCTTTTATATGAAACCGAGGGGAGCATAGCAGGATGTTTTTAGCCTGGTTCCAAGCCCATAAGATGCCTATTTGTCATTTTTTTAAATAGAATTTTTCTATACAGATGTATATATATATACATATATATGTGTGTGTATATATATATATATATATGCACTAAGTGATGGGTGATTTTGAAAGGTTTTTCTTTAGTAGAATTTTAAAATATTTTTACTATTTATGATTTTGTAAGTTGACTTTAGGCCTATGTTTTATAACTATTAGGAATCTTGATTTTAAAGTTTTACCAGGAAAATCAGTCATGAAAATAGTTGCTTCTGCCTTTGCAGGATTACCTCTGAGATTTTATTCTTGCTATCACAAAGTTACTTTCATTTCATCATTGAGACACCAACTCAGTACTACACCTTTCTTAAAGATATGCTAACCGTTACTACATTTCTATAATATTGCAAATACTCCATTATACTAAATAAGATTAGAAAGTTAATATACTTTCAGGTGACACATGAAGATAGACAGAGGTGGCAATAATGTTGATGCCTTTTCATAATATTATTAATTAACCATCTTCACTCATACACTCCTAAAAAGTAGAGGTTGGGTCTATTAAAACCATTTAAAAATATTTAGCTTTAGTTCCCAGAAGATAGGTCTTAAAAAGTAATTTAAATGATGAATATTGCTTAATATTAACATTATTACTCATGTTAATCACATTATTGTTGATATTGTTAGTAATTTAAGTTATGAAAATATTCATTCAATTGTAATCAAATACAAAGTATTTTTTTCTTTTCAAATGTAAATTCCATCATTGCTCCAATCCAATCACATCCCTTGTCAGTCATTGCTACAACCTTTTTCTAGCTGTGGCCTGACTTTAAAAAGGCTTTTTTTTCCCCACATACTATATAATTGGAGAACTTATTTTATGAGAGTCAGAACTATAATGGCTTCCTTAGCCAAAGTCATTCTTCAAAACGGGTTTAAATTTTTGGTTCTAAACAGGTGGAATTGTGGTGTATAACCATTGTACCTCAGAAGTTGTTTAATAAGCACATTTCTAAACTTCAAGCCATTACACTTGAAAAGTAGCTGATGTCATCTATAAGGTATATTTTTCTTTATAAAAAGTTTTAAAATAATCTTACTTTAGAGAAATTGTCTTAGTAAGGCCCACTTGTTTTTTTTACTAAAATAAAACACTAAATATAAAGAAAAAAAGCCATAGTCATTTAGCTTAAACTCTAGGTGCATTAGTGGTGTGTAAGCATTTCACTTGGGTGTGTAATAAAGTCTGTTGTACATGTTCTCTTTCTTTGCTGTGTTGGAAATAGGAGTGATGATTGTGTACCTTCTTCACTCACGCACAATTACATGCTTTGCATAGATTACAGTTTTACAAGATATAGAGGATGTGCATTTTATCATTTACATTTTACAAATAATGAAACAGGCTCAGCTAGGTTATGTAACTGATTATTGAGTACAATCTAATTTGTCTGTGTCTAAAACCCAACCTGAACCAGATTAAGCGAGAGAGGATTTGTTGGAGCTTTAGCCAAACAAAAGACAGGATGAGGATAGAACTGGCTTTAGTGATGCTTGGGTCTAGCAACCTACAGTTCTTCAGCTCTTTGTTTTTCATTGTTTCCTGCGTTCTCTTTGTGGCTTCTTTCATATCATTTCTGCCTGAGGCTAGAACACAGGCTCTTTTCCTTTTTTGATCCTGAGTGAAAATTAGAGTATTTCCCACCAGTTCCAAATAGAACCCTTATTTAAAAAAAAAAATCGAATTGACCTAGCTTCTATTACAGGTCTACCTCTGGAAAGATCACTATTGTCAGGGGCAAAGTTTCCAAGACTGGTTAATTCTGGATCATGTGTACATTTCTTCGATCTCTTATCAGAAGGAGGTGGGGATGGTGGTTGCAGTTGTCCCATGAAAGCAGTAGCTTTAAGGTACTTTCCCGATTCTGGAATTGTCAGTTGGCTCACATCTATCCACTTCGATGCTGTCCTGTCTAATACACAGTCCTATTGTAAAACACCCTTGCTATAATTATGGAGGTTTTAGGTTAAAATTGAATCAAATTATACTTTGAAAGAACATCACAATCACTCTTTCTTTTTTTCTTTTTTTTTTTTTTTTTTGCTATGCAGCTTTGACCTAGAAACTTCTTATTTTGGAACGATAAAATAAAAACTGTTGTGATAGGCAGGAAGTCATAAAATAGGTTGATATCTTAGTAAACATGTAAGTCTTTCTGTCTACACATCTCATCTCCACCTTAATGCTGAAGCAACAATGTCCTCACAGAGCATTAGTCAGAAACTAGATTTATCAAATTGCATGTTGGTTCAAGAACTTTAATTTGAAAATCATTTTTAACCAAATTCTCTAACCATAGAATATTAGCATATAAGCATACGGCTTCACGTTAATATATCCTATCTGTTTTCAGTGCACTCAATTTGGCTGATGACAGTCGTGGTAAGCTAATCATGTTAGTATAATCAGGATAATATTTCTTCCAGACATTTATAAGAATTTTAAATTAAAAAAAACCTCTTACTTTTCTCTTTAACTGATTTTCCCTCAAGCCTACTCTCCATTGTCTCAGATCCTGACAGATCTCCAGAGAATGACCACAAGACATCATTTTTCAAATTGTTTATCTAGTTGGCATGTATGTGGAGGAAGTAGGTTGGGACAGAGGAGGGAAATGGGATTGAAAGGGTCTGCCTGGGTGGAGAATAAAGAATGAAGATAGTGTATCTACTTTACTGGGTTCCTTATACTCTTTGAAGCTTAGAAATTATTCAGCTTAAATTTACCTGTTAAAAATGCAAATAAATGGTTGTCCTCATCTTTCTTAATTTTTTGATAATGACATTAGACACCTAATCATGTCATAACTGATGTTTAATCATAACTTACACTATAGCAAATCCTCACACATCACATTGCCATTAGTTATTTGCATAGAAAAAGGTTTTATACTGAGCCTTCTAGCAAAATTCAGGGTATTATAAATCAATACCTTTTATTCTTATAAGAGAATCTAGTATTTGACCAAAACCCAGTAGGAGTTTCCAAAGCATAAAAACTACCTAAAATGTATTATTCACCTATAGGTAAGTGTTCTGACTGACTAATTGTCTCTGTAAGTGGGTTAAAACATTAAAAGAAGTATTAGAAAATATGCTAATAAGTCATTCATTGTGGGAAAAATAAATGGTCCAATTTTTAATCCTTGATAATAGTTAATATTTTAAGTGCAATGCCATAGGCAACTTCAGCTGTTAAAGTCTGAAGTAACTTGTATGACTCCTGTATAGGCACATGTGCATTAATTTGAACTTTGATGCCAACTGCATCTTTTGAAAAACAAAGCAGCAGTAATGCTAATAGCTTTGGAAATTGTTTAAAATATTTGTAAAACCCGAATTTAGGATCAGTAGAGCTTATTGTAAACAGAGTTTTATGTTAGTACAGTAGCTACTGAGGGATGGCCAAAATTGTTTGTATTCTGGGCTTACCTCTGCAAATTTAAGGTGCTACTTTTCAGAGAAGCCGATCTAAAGAGTTTCTT